>NC_090930.1:655495117-655799435 GCF_040938575.1 Ambystoma mexicanum
TCCTGGTAGATTAATTTGCACCGGATTAGAGGAAGTCGTTGGAGCATGGCTCCCCCCAGGGGTAGGCAGAGGAGTTTGTCCCGCTTGGGCTTGCAACAATTGTCTAGCCAAATCGTCTGTTCGTTCCTTAGAAACCACTAACTCCCTCCTTAGGGCATTTGTTTCCTGGCGCGCTGCTTGTACTTCTGATCTCAACTCCCCGAGCAACTGGGCCAATTGGTCTGTGTCTGAAGTTTCCATTGCGCCTGGGTGGGAAATATGTGGTAAGGCTTCGCGTTCTGTAACGCTCACCTGGTTCCCTCGGAGGCGCGGGTCTTGACTGGGCGGTGAAACCGTCTTCAACGTTAGGCGTAGGATTCGTTTGGCTCCCGGATTTGGCCCCTTTCTCACCGAAAGTTTGACCTGAAGGGTGAGGGGTCTGCAAGTGGAAAATCAAGGTATTAGTGGCTGGAAGGGGGAGAAGTTCCAAGCCCCTCTCTCCCTCTCTCCCCGTGGTACGTGGTCGATTGTTGTGCTCACCTTAAATAGGTGAATGCTGGGCTCTCCATCCTGCGTCTTGTGCAGGGGCGCTGGGTCCAGTTACTTCACTGGATATGAGTTCAGCCTCTTGATTGCAGAGGGTAAGTTGAGAGCGATGCCGCAGTGTGCAGCACGAGCATGACTTGTAAGTATTAAAGTTCCCTTTAGATTGCTCTCTTCAAATGTCTTATCTCCTTAATGTCTGTCTTTTCCCTTTCAGATGGTGTCGGTGCCGAAGAAGATGCTCCCCCAGGTTCGTGGCAGAGAGCGTAACAAGAAGATGGTGAATACGAAGGCACGTAAGTAGAAAGGCTGCTCTAGGGCTGTAGAATGCACCTTAATGTCTCTTTTGTCTTTACAGGTGCCGGAATACAGCGCGAGCAGAGTTGGAGCGAGCGTAACACAGGTAAGCAGTTTTGTAACTAAGCGTTACTAACCAATGTTTTTTGTCTTTGCAGGCCCGATGCCGGACGAGAAATGCAGAAAAAACGCCTTGAATGCTGCCGATGGATCGGGTAAGTTGAACCGCTAACTTTGCCTTTACCTAACCTGTGCCTTTTGTTTTGCAGGAGCTGCTGAAGACTGAAGATTGGTTCCCAGCAGGTAATTTTCGTATTCACAGGATCCGGAACTGAAGATTCGCTGGAGCTGACACAGTGAGCGTCCTGCTGCAGATGCAGAATAACGCGAAGCACGTTGCACCAATCGGGTGTGGTTTAAATAGTCCATAGGAGTGCTTAGGTGTCTTCTTCCACAGCCTCGCCCAGGCAAAAGAGTTCCTGCTTCCAGAAGGGGTCCAGCATCAATGATCCAGGGAGTGGTGCCTGCCCCACCCAGAAGGAAAAGTAGTCCCTGCCAGAAGAGAGTGAAACATCATCTTGCTGGTAAGTAAGCAGCATGGTCTGCTGCAGGTAGGTCCACCCAAGCACTTTCACACTTGTTATGAGCCCGGCGCTTCCTGTGCCGGGACAGGTCCATGCTATGAGCCTGGCACCACCGGTGCCAGGACAAGGTCCAAAAGGTCCCTATTGGGACTTGCTGGTGCCGATAGTATATGTTATGAGCCTGCTTCCAAGGATGTTGGGTAGGTCCTGACTCTTTGGAAGCAGTGGTCATGACACCGTCCACGTGCTGGACCCCGTCCTCGGGCCTACAGCACGCGGTGTGGCACCAGCATGGTGCAGCAGAAAGAATGACACCGGAGTCCTTTGTTGGAGTGACTGACGAGCCGGAAATAGCTCGTACTTTTTATTAACTTGGTCACATGGGGGACCATGTGACCAAGACAAACACACTGGGAGATACCATGGGCCTCATTCCGAGATTGGAGATAGTCATGGCGATATTTGCGCCATGACTGCCTCCAATAACTGTACCGGCACCGGTCTCGTTTAATGGGGACTTACCAGTGTAGTACGACCTTTGCGGGACCGGTAAGTCCCCATTGAAAAAGCCATTCCCCATTCCCATTTCAGCCCCCATAGGGATCAATGGGAATGGGGAAGGCGCTAATAACGGTACCACAAATTGCAGTACCGTTATTAGCTCTTAAGTCCCTTGAGGGGTCCCGTCCATAACGCGTGGTCTGACCAGGTGTTAAAGGATGGACCCGCTAAGGGACCTCATAGTAGAGAGGTTTGGGCTTACCGGCACCGGTCTCCTTAACGGTGCCCAGTATCCCTTACCGCCCTACTCGGAATGCGGCCCCATGTCTCCCTACAGGGGGTAACATGCAAACTTCCTCCTTTTTCATAACAACAAAATAAATGGAATACCAAGACGAAATACACACACTACCACTACGAACCATAACTCCCACACACATGCACACTTTATTAACCTGGGTGAGTGGGTCTCATGTCACTGAACGGCATCACTGAGGAACCCTGGCACCACATAAAGCATTCCACGTACACCGACTGTCACCAGTTTACATTGTCTACCGACTGGGCCATTTTAAGCAACTCCAAGTCTGCCGGCTCCCAGCCTTCATGGGGATGTCTACAGTGTTCATCGGCGTACCCATGGAGTAGCAGGAGACCAGTCTGGCTCCTCGCCTGTGTTCGCTTAGGACAGGCACACCACAGTTCAGTGGCCGGCAAAGCCGCACCTGGGGACACCAGGAGCCACATCGGCCTAGTCCTTCGCTGATGGAGGCAGATAGCGCGACAGGCTGCTGGCGTGGTCATGGCGGGCCAGCTCCATGTTCAGGGCAGGCAGCGCTGTACTGGGGAATGCCAGCAGCCTGTCTGATCTCTGGGTGGTTGCAGGAAGACTCGGGGAGCACGATGGCAGGGTGGGGGTTTCGATGCTGGACCACTCCCTTATTCGCTCCAGGCTCATTGATGTTCCACCGCCGTGTCCACTGGCAGCATGCACCTGGATCTTGTTCAGAGTCAAAACCCCTGAGGGTGCACAAGCACTCCCTAGGGAGCCGCTACCCTTCCTGGCTCTTCGTGTCACGTTGAGAGCCTCTGTGAAGCACTCATTGACGGGCCCGGGGCATCCTAGCCCTAATGGGTTTTCCGGGCTCATGGCATGTCTGTTCTGGACCTGGGTGGTGCTGGTCTCCTGGCCCTCCTCAGTCGCTTGAGATTTGCCCCACACTCAACTGATACCCTGGGCTGTGCCACCGAGTGAGTGATAGCCACGTCCCCTTTTCACCACGGTCACCGTCCTTTGTTGTGGTTTCCTGTGTGCCGGGTACTGTGTGGCACCTCCCTTTATTCACCCTTTCTGTCCTCACAGGCCCTGGTGGTGCGTGGGGGGCCCGCGTTGTGGTGGGGCTCTGTCTCCCCCATCTGCGGTCACCACCGCCTTTGCAGTTCTTCTCCACGGGGGAGAAAGACCACAGCTACTGCAGCTGGCGCCGCTCCCCTCTGGTTGTGACTGATGCCGTGGGGCAATCTCGCTCCCCACGGGGCACAAGGGGGCATCTTCCTCCCTCCTGGTGGTGGTGGGTGTGGCGTTGCCCCGTGAGGGTATGCGCACGCGGCGGCGTGACGTTGCACGTCGCCGCGTGCGGCTTAAATAAACGGAGCGTGCCCGGCCGCGTTAGAGCGACCGGGGAGCCCAAAACACACGGACGTGTCCTGCGTGAGGTCTGTGGGTGGAGGGGCTCACGGGCACGCACGGGGGCATCCTGAGACCCCCAACAGTGGCGACGAGTGTTCTGGATGCCCGGGCCCGGCGGTGAGAGTTATCCGGGAGAATTTTTTTCCATACGTCGGAACATCCGCAGATGTTTCGTCTTATGCCGTGGCCACGGACCATACACGCGGCTGGCGGCCATTTTGCACACGTGGCTGCGGAACTTCCAGGAGCTCCGGTTTGGAGTCGGAAGGTGATCCGAGCCAAATTTGCTGACTGCGGGCAGCCTAACCTGCAGGCCCATGCCTGGGTTTTGATGTTTTGGCCATTTTTGGGTCTCTGACGTCGTGTAGTAGCTGGGAGACGGACTGAGGTGGCTGGGCCTTCTCAGCCCACTCCAACTTTCAAGCTCAATTTTTGGAACCTCCGGCTCGAGAAAGCTTCTTTAACCCCTTCATCATCACGAGGGTGGTGGCAGTGTGGGGAGAGGTCCAAGTTGCGGCCCTCAGGACTGGAACGAGGGTGCCTGTGCGCTTGGGCCTATGAGTGATATCGGCGCCCTGGAGGGTGCGGCTGCCACGACCTCGGAGGATTCACAGGACGAAGGCTTGGCAGATCTATTTCGGCAGAATCCCCCCGCGGTAGGTGCCGCTCAACAACCCCCTCTGGCCATGGCCCAGGCCAGGGCGCAAGCGGCCCTGCAGCCCATTCCAGAATTTGACACTGCAGGTCCCCCATCCAGCCTGGGCCCCCGGTGGAGAAGCTGGATCGGACGTCTGGACATGTATTTCCGGGCCGCCCAGGTGACGGACAATGATAGTATGGTGGCTACTATGTTATATTCAGCCGGAGTCGCCGTCCAAGAGATATTTGAATCACTGACTCCGGTGGACAACTCCTACGACCAAGCCAAAGCCGCTCTCCTCGCACACTTCATTCCCCTTGCCAACGTGGATTACGAGAGATTTGTCATGCTGTCGGCCAGGCAAAAGGAGGATGAGACTCTCGGCACCTTCTATGGTCGCCTGCGCCGCCTCTCCCAAGGGTGTGCGTGGGGGGATGCGGAGGACATGATACGGACCATGCTAATCCAGGCTTGTTCATCGGGCAAACTGAGGCGGCAGGTCCTGAGAGAGCCCGGCCTCACCTTACCCCGCATCCTGGAGCTGGGGCGGTGTCATGAGGTGGCCGAGGCCCGTGCCAACAAAATGGAAGCAGGATCCCGTGCCGCGCGGCCGGAAGAGGTGTGCACCGTCTGGCGGGGCGGCAGAGGGGTGCGAAGGCCCGGTGGTGCTCCCAGAGACAGAGCAGGAAAACCCGTGGAATCATGCCAAAAGTGTGGCTATGACCTTCCCCACTCATCTGAGTGTATGGCAATGGGAAAGATCTGTGGACGCTGCGGGATACCCGACCATTTCTCGAGGGTGTGCAGGGCGACCCTACCTGTACTGATTCCGAGAGGGCAACCTCGACTATGGACTCCTCGCCAGAATCGCCCGCCCAATGTAGCTCAGGTGGCACAGGCGGAAGAGGATGCGCCGGCGGAGGAAGCTGAGGAAGAGGACGAGGAAAACATTTTCTTCATCTCCAGCGTGGAAGTCCTAAAAGGGAGGAGCAGGAGACAGCCGAGATGCGTCGTAGAGGTGAACTGCTCGCCTGTCCCGGTGCTGGTCGACACTGGGGCATCAGTCAATGTAATGGCGAGAGGACACTATGCCGCGCTCAAACCACCACCGAGTCTGGCGACGCCGAGAGCCCGCATCTTTGCATTTGTCGGGCGGGAGCCCTTGCCACTGGACGGTGCGTTCGTTGCAAAGGTGGAGCATGACGGGTCCATGATCAAGGCCCGCTTCTACGTGACTCCAGTGAGCAGCAACACCCTGCTGAGTTGTGCGGCAGCGGAGGCTCTTGGCATCGTGAGTTTCGCATACTCAGTTTACCTAGAGGACATAAACGACCTGCTGGACAAGTATGCTGCCATCTTTAAGGGGATTGGGAGAATGAATGGTGACCCGGTGAGGTTCCACATTGATGAGTCGGTGCAGCCGGTGGCTCTGAAACATAGGAGGATCCCTTTTCATCTGAGGGACCAGTTTGACAAGGAACTAGACAACCTGGTGAACCTGGACATAATCGAGAAGGTGGAGGGCCCGACACCCTGGGTGTCCCCCATAGTAGTGGCGAGGAAACCGAAACAGCCGGACTCTGTCCGGATCTGTGTGGACATGAGGTTGCCCAACAAGGCCATCAGGAGAGAACGGCACTTGACCCCGACCATCGATGACATAATTCCAGAAGTGCAGGGGGCCAGGTTCTTCTCCAAGTTGGACCTACGAGCCGGATACCATCAAGTTGTCCTCCACCCAGAGTCCCGCTACATCACGACCTTCACTACTCACAGGGGGCTCTATCGATACAAGCGGCTGAGCTTCAGAGTATCATCAGCAGCCGAAGTGTTTCAAAACATAATTCGAGGCGCCCTCGCAGATCTGGAGGGCGTCCTCAACATTAGTGACGATATTCTGGTCTTCGCCAAGACTGAGCTGGACCATCTGAAACGTCTTGCAAAGACCCTAGAGAGGCTGCAGTCGCTGGGGCTCACCCTCCACAAAGACAAGTGCGAGTTCCTCCGCCCGACCATTGAGTTCTTTGGGTTCATATTCAAGGAGGGCGGCGTATCGCCGGACCCGAAGAAGGTCCGTGACATCAAGACAGCGCGACCGCCTGAGTCGGCATCGGACGTGCGAAGCTTCCTGGGTATGGTGACATACTGCGGGCGCTTCATCCGGAACCTGGCCTTGAGGTCAGAGCCACTCAGGGCCCTGACAAAGAAGGATACAGCCTGGCAGTGGGGCCCGTTGGAGCAGTCGGCGTTCGAGGACATCAAGGGCGCCCTGACAGCAGATGATACCGTGGCCTTCTTTGACCCGGCCCTTGAGTCTGAAATTGTGGTGGACGCGAGCCCGTTCGGCCTGGGAGCTGTGCTCACTCAAGTGGGCCGAGATGGAGGAATCAGACCTGTGGCCTACGCCAGCAGAGCCCTCTCCGAAACCGAACAGAGATACTCCCAGATAGAGCGCGAAGCTCTAGCCGTCCTGTGGGGCTGTCAGCATTTTCGGGTGTATGTGCTGGGAAGACCTGTAACGGTGGTGACGGACCATAAGCCACTGCTCCCGATAATGGCTGGATCATCATCGCAGCCGCCGGCCAGAATCGAGAGGTGGATGCTTGCCCTCTTGGAATATGGCGTCACCCTGATCTACCGGCCGGGTGCCAACAATGCGGCCGACTACCTGTTCCGACACCCGGAAGGTGGTGGAGGATCAGTGCGAGACTCCTGCGCCGAGGAAGCCGACGACCACATCAGAATGGTGGTAGAGGGTGCCACTCCCAACGCAATGCCGCTACCCGAACTGGAGGCTGCCGCGGCCAACGACGAGTGCTTCCGCATATTGAGAAGCTCAATGCGATCGGGATCCTGGAAATCCGTGCTGGAGCTGGTGGCGGGGCGCACTCAAGAGGCCAAAGTGACCCTCGAGCAACTCTGGAAAGTGAAGGACGAGCTGTCCTTCTCGGAGTCAGGCCTTCTGCTGCGGGGTGATCGCCTGGTGGTGCCGGGCTCCAAAGTCAATGAGGTCATCAATCTGGCACACCAGGGACACCAAGGAGCCGCCAAGACGAAGGCGAGACTGAGGCTGAAGGTGTGGTTTCCAGAGCTAGAAAGGAAGGTGGACGACTTCGTGGCGGCATGCGTGTGGTGCCAGGCGGCCTCCCCGGTCCAGCGGGAGCCTGAGATCGAGGTAATGCCACGAGGGACCCGGCCGTGGGAGATCGTACATGCGGACTTTGGATCCACAGCTGTGGGCACCCACTTCCTGGCCATTGTGGATGAATACTCCCGATACCCCGAGGTAGAGTTTGTCGAGTCAGTGGCGTTTGAGCACGTGGTGGGAGCAGTGGGGAAGATCTTTGCCACCCATGGGTTTCCAGTAACCCTATGTTCGGACAATGGGTCCCCATTCCAGAGTGCACGGTTCTCAGAGTTCCTGGAGAGCTGCGGAGTGACACACAGGAAGGTCTCCCCGCTGTGGCCCCGTGCGAACGGGGACGCAGAGCGGCTGATGAGAACACTGAATAAAACATTCAGAATAGCCCAAGGGCAGGGCCAGCCCCTCCAGCGGGCACTATACCAATTTTTGAGGGTATACCGCACCACCCCACACGCCTCGACGGGGGTTGCCCCGGCGGAAGTCTTATTCCGACGATGCCCCCGAGGTCTCCTGCCGGAGGTACGAGAAAAGGAGCCCGGCGTGATAGACGATCAACGGGTGGATGCGGAGCGACAGACAAGGACACTCCAAGAAAATATCCGGCGAGGTCTTCGTCCACAGCGGCTGGAACCGGGTGACGAAGTGCTGATCCGGAACCGGCATCCTCATGGCAAGCTCTCGCTCCCGTATGAACCGGAGCCACTGGATGTGGTTGCAGTAAAAGGGTCAATGGTGACGGCCTCGGATGGGAAATCGGCCGTCACTCGGAATTTGAGTTTCTTTAAGAAGCTGGGTGACTCTCGAGCCGAACTCCCGCCGGACCCGGATGAGACGGACCTCCCGGATGAAGACACCCCCCGGGGGGAACTCTCGGGGTCGCCAGATCGAGGGACTGGAACCAAAGGAAGTCCTGCGGCGGAGGTAGGCGGGAGGTACCCCCAGAGGGCTGGGCGAGGGAAACCTGCCTACCTCGGGGACTATGTGCTGGGACCGATTGATTGTGTTCCGGAGTGAGGGGACTCGGGTGGCTGACATTAAAGGGGCATGGGCTCTGAGTTTTCAATTATTGTTTGTGTGCAGTGCAATATCTAGAAGTGTGTGTTATTGTTGGTCCTCCCGGAAAAAGGAGGAGTGTGGCGTTGCCCCGTGAGGGTATGCGCACGCGGCGGCGTGACGTTGCACGTCGCCGCGTGCGGCTTAAATAAACGGAGCGTGCCCGGCCGCGTTAGAGCGACCGGGGAGCCCGAAACACACAGACGTGTCCTGCGTGAGGTCTGTGGGTGGAGGGGCTCACGGGCATGCACGGGGGTATCCTGAGACCCCCAACAGTGGGGGCAGACCTCCTTCCTCAAGCGGCCGACGCCGCACACCTTGATGTACGCCGGCCGCAGAGGCTGCCACCAGTTTCTCCATGTTCACCTTTATCCCAATTTGGCTTGTGAGCCTCTACACACGCACCAGACCTACCCCGCCCCGCTCCCGATGCTTTGTCTGCCACCGGATTGGGCACAGGAGAGTCCGCCGTATTTTCACGGCTCCCGGACCACTGCTGGCCACACAGAACTGCAGCCACGCCCCCTTTTTTCTCGGGCCGCCGCGGGCCGTAGTTGCCTTCCGATTATTTTTATTTTTTTTCCACCGCAGCAGGCCCGTGTTCTTGATGGGCTGCGGCAGGCTTTTATTCCATTTTGCGTTTTTATTTTTCATATTGAATTCTCTGCGCTGGAGCAATTTCATTTTTTCCATTTTCATGCAGCCCAGGAGCGGGCCACCACACGTGTGCACACGGCCTCCCCCACCCCGCTCCCAATGCCACATCAGTGATTTGAGCAGGCAGGGGACAGCCCGCTGCGCCTCAGAGGCCACGCCCCTTTTCTTTTCCCTGCGGGCCCAGGTTGTGATGGGCCGCTGTCTCATTGGGGGCCACCTCAGCTGTTTGGCGGCCCCTGCACCTCTACAGTGCCGCGGCCAACGCCTGGTCCTCGGGACAGCCGCAGCTGTTTGACGGTTCCCATGGCACCTTCCTCCATCGCCAGCTCCTCGGAGCGAGCTCCCCTCGGCCACGCCCCCATACCCACATGGCCGAGGCCGCACCAGCAGCACCGATATTTCACGGCACACGCGCCCCACCTCATCCACAGCAGATGCCACCTCCACAGATGGGGGCTCCCAGCCTGCAAGCTCCAGCCTGCGGGCGGGACGTCCTCGTCGCCATTGTTGGGGGCCTGCCCTGGACACCGGGCAGGCCCCATACACAGGTCGGGATCACCCGACGTGGTCCCTCAGTGCGGTACTCATGCCACGGATACATGGGTGGGGGTCACCCCACCCGCTCCGGATCACAAGAGCGACCCACGTGGCTGGGGCACCCAGCACACTGCGTCCCCGGCTCTGGGGGCACCCAGGACAGGGACGCACCAGTAGCCATGATCACATGGCGTTAGCAGCCTTCAGGGACAGCGTTGCCCAGCAGGGGCACCGTCCTCGTGCTGGGCACCGTCCTCGGGCCCACAGCACGCGGTGTGGCACCAGCATGGTGCAGCAGAAAGAATGACACTGGAGTCCTTTGTTGGAGTGACTGACGAGCCGGAAACAGCTTGTACTTTTTATTAACTTGGTCACATGGTTAACCATGTGACCAAGACAAACACACTGGGAGATACTATGTCTCCCTACAGGGGGTGACATGCAACAGCACTGAAGGAGCCGCTTCAGGGAATCCTGACACATCCTTGCTTACTTGACAACAAGATGAGGAACAATATGCCCCTGAGTGCTGCTGCCAACAATCGGTGCGAAATCTGGAGGTTCAGAACTGTCTCTGGTCTGGCCCCATCATGGCGGTCAGAGCTGGCCTGCAGAGGTGGACGTGCACATATGGCTGGCATGGCCCTGGATGGAAAAAGATGATAGGGGAACGCATGAACTAGTGGCTGCAATCTAGAGGGGATCGCTGATGCGCCCTGTCTCGGCGAGGCCGGTGCTATATTATCTTTAGCCTTGGTGGATCCGTCTCCCTTCTACTGGGACCCTGGATGATGCCGGGGGCGTGCAGGAGAACTGAGCGGGTGCTGTACCATTTGTTCTGCAGACACAGCGGCACTGTGCACTCCACCGTGACGCGGGGACCAGGCTACAATGTCAGCGAGGCGAAGTTGCCCGAAGGCATGAGCCGTGTGGCAAAGTTGCATGCCGGCAGGAGAGGTGGGCGTAGAGCCAGAGTCCCAGTATCGGGCGCACGCCATACGCCCAGCTTGGCAGCAACTGAGGTAGGAGGTCTGGGCCCGGCCTGGCATTTGGGAGAGGCCGTGACAGGAAGGTGAACTGGCACGCCTCCTCAAGATAAGCGCTGTGGAAGTGATGAACTAGCAGAAGATCAGAGGACAACGAAATGTCGGGAGGATAGCTCTTGTATTGGAATCAAGACGACACGGAGCAACACAGGTTCGATTCCCAGGTCCACGCTTAGAAACCGCAGGGTATTAAACACGTTATAAATAACCCATTACAATTAGAAAAGTCCCCCCCTCCTTTCAGTAGAGCAAGGGGAAAACTCGCCAGATGCCGGTGCACGGAGGAAGGAGCACCTCATTGATCGCCGGAACTCTGAGGACTCGGACAGTGTGGGAACCGGCAATAGTCGCCTAGGGACCGTGCTGTGGCAGCCGCCATCAAGGAATACACTCTAGCACTGTCCGAACATGCCAGGGGCCGTACAGACGACATAATGGTCAAAAAGCAACAACAAAAATTGGAGTAGTGTCTGGCGAGCAGGCCCGAAACAGCTTAGATCCAGAGTACCCCAGGTGGATGAAAGCAGAAGTTTGGAATCAGCAGATGGGGATGTGACAGTGGATTGTCTACTGGAAGGGATACAGGACTCGTGTACATCCTTGGAGGGCAAAGTACAGGTGAGGGTGGATTTTAAGAACATGAGTGAGTGGGTGACTGATGTGGAATAAAGAGTGGGGGAGTCTGAGGACACAGTGAAGGTGTTGCAGGCCCAGGTTGATGCACTCACAGCGGCTACTAGGGCGCTAGAGATTCAAGCTGAATATGCAGAAGGACACTCGCGGTGCAGTAACATTCACGTGCTTGGGGTTGCCAAGATGGAAGAGGGCCCAAGCTTGGAGCTATATTTGGAGCAGCTTTTCGTGGATATGTTGGACATCAAGGGTCTCTCTATTTGGTTCACCATTTAGAGGGCTCAGAGTCCCTGGCAGGAAGCCCCCTGTTGGTGCTCCACATCGTGCCATAGTTGCAAAACTGCTGAAACTCCATGACTGGGATGCGAACCTTCAAGATGCAAGGGGAAACACAGTCTACAGGATAGGTGGTATAATGATTCTGGTGTTCCCCGACTTCACGCAGGAGGAACAGAAACAGCAGAAGTCATACAATGCAGTGAGAGGACGGCTGAGGGAATTGGCCGTTAAGTAAATTATGTTCTTTCCAGCAAGGCCTTTTTTCACCGACCAAACAAGGTATTGGACTGGCTGTATTCTGTGTCATCAGACATCCCGGGCTCTGCTTAAGAGTGGGAACGAGGGCCAGGAGCATCTGTTGGTAGTAAATCTAGGCCCCCAAGAGGTTCCCTGGTGACGGCAGGCAGAGGTCGGGTTTATGTCTGCACGGATGGCACATTGGCAAAGGTGAATGAGACACAACCTCATGAAGCTGTCAGAGATGGCAGGGTGGATGCTGTCGTGTTGAGACCCGACCACGCCTCAACCTGAGAATGATGGCTGAGAGACTGGCCTAGCATGGTTTGAAGGTTCCTTTATATGGCTTTGGTGAAGGGATTGGTGGAACACGGAGTTACATCTATGGTGCTGCAGTAATTATGTGAAGGGCTGTTGATATGTGGGGATACGAGATTGGGGACAGACCATTCGTAAAGGTGGTATGTAGGGGTAACTCCCTGGGGTGCCGAATTAGTCCCTCTGTCAGTGTTCTACCCTCACTCAAACAGTTGGCTAAAAGTATTGGGTTGCAGAGGTGAAGCTTCGACTAGTGGGGTTTGGATGATGTCTTTAGGGGTTTTCGGTTGGAGATTGGGAAACGCCCAGTGTTGGGGACGATGGGTGCGGGGGGGGCCAGTAGTCTAAAGGTGATGACAGGCCCATGGCTACTCTGAATATTGCGAGTTGGAACGTTAGAAGATCAAACAACTTGGTGAAAAGGGATAAGATCCATTCCTTTCTCCTTAGGCATAGAGTGGGTGTGGCTGTTCCACAGAAAACTCACCTTGATGCCCAGGGGATGAGTGTGTTGGGGAACGGATGGAAGAGCAGGGTGGTCGGCACAACCTTCTCATCTTACTCGAGAGGGGTATTGAAATGGATAAAGGATACAGTAATGTTCTGAATTAAATGCTGGGGTGTACAATCTTCCTTTTGGGCATATAAACTCCCAATGTGGCTGAAGCTGAGTTTCTTCAGCAGATGTAGGATCTCGTAGTCGGCTATACAATGGCCTGGGGTCTCTGGCTCAGTGATTTTAACTGCGTGTTGAATTGTAAGAGGGGTGTAGAGAGCAAAGCTACCAGACCATTGGGCTTAGCGACCAAAACACTAGCTTGGGTTGTAGCAGAACTGAGTTTATGGGCCGTATGGTGAGTGTTACATGGGGAGGCATCTAGCTATTCTTATTTCTCGCCGGTGCATGGGACTTACTCACATATTGAGTACGCCTTGGTGGGGGAGGAGGGTTTTGATCTAGTTGCATCGGCAGAGTTTCTGGATCGTCACTGTCAGATCATGCACTGCTGGTAGTGGAGCTGGTTCGGAAAATGGATAGACTGCCGATGCCTAAATGGAGGTTTGACAACTGGATGCTACTGGGGACGCCTTTCTTTTAGCGTTAGGGGATCAGACCCAACATTTTTTAGAGAATAATTGGGGATCCACGGCACACAGTTTCATGGAGTGGGAAGCGCTGAAAGTGTTCATTAGGGGGCTTGTATTTTGGCGGGGTTAGGGGCACACAGGATCCTAAGATAGGAAGTGAGGGGTCTGGGGCTGCAGATGGCAAAGCTGGAACAGTAAGTGGCGAGAGGGAAGGTCCAGGGTGAGGCACTTTCTGAAGCACAGAGCGACCTCTGCGTAGCAAGGGAGCGCTTGGACTCATGCACATATGCTGAATAGTTTGCTGGTGCTGTCCTGTCGCCACATTACATTAGTGGGGGAAACTGAGCACCCCTTCTCTTCCACAGCTCCTGCCCTTCTGGTGGTGCACATACCTGCTGCTCTATTATCTGTTTGATTGACAAGGAATTACAGCCTTCTTTTATCATGCTGCAGGGCCCATGTGTACTTATTAGGTGGTGTGTCAAATTCAGATACTTCAGAAAAATGTGCAGCTTTTTTGGTCTCTGTGTCGGTAGCTTCGTTGACACAGTAGATTACATCCTCCCCCCTTGTGTGGCCCACACACTTTACCACGGCAATGACCGGTGGGAGTTGTAGTGCATCTATGAGCCTTCCCAATAATGGTGTGTTTTGCACTGGCGTGCCGTCAGCGCTTAGGAAGCCCTGCCTTTTCCAACGTGTTAGTCCTGCGTGTATTGTTGACGTCATGTACATCTCATCCTCATATGTTTCCAAAGCTACATTAAGCGCCAATTCTGCTGCTTGCACTGAAACCTGTAAAGGCAATCTCCCACTCGCCACCACCTCAAAGTTGCAATTCTGTCTCAATTTTAACACTGCCGCCCCAGTGTGTGTCATGATCTCTGCTTCCAAAAGATCAGGGTTTTCCCAACTCCCTTGGAAGCAGATCCAAAACCCAGGTTCCGAGTGCCAACCAGTCCCAATTAGGACCTTTTGGACCCAGTCCTGGCGCCAGTGGCACCAGGCTCATAAATATGCCCAGTCCCAGCGCTGGAAGCGCCGGGCTCATAATGCTTGGGTGGACTTACCTGCAGCAGACCATGCTGCTTACTTGCCTGCCAGTTGAGCCTCTGATCCTCTTCTGTTTGGAACTACTTTTCCTGTTGGGTGGGGCAGGAGCCACTCCCTAGATTCAGAACACTGGAACTCTTCTGGAAAGCAGGAACTCTTTTCTTACCTAGGCGTGGCTGTGGAAGGAGACACCTAAGCACTACAGGAGGCTATTTAAACCACACCCGATAGATGAATCTTGCTTTGCGTTATTCTGCATCCTCTGCAGCAGAACGCTCATCGTGTCTTCTGCATCTGATCCTGGGCCTAAGGAAAAAGGCTTACCATCCTGAATCCAGTCTTCAGCAACACCTATAAAGATAAGAAAGAACAGGTTAGCATTACGGTCTTCAGTGACAGCTCTTCACTTACCTGGTCCATCGGCTGTCACCAACGCCTCGCGCTGCATTCCGGCATCTGAAAGACAAAGGCTTACCTACTCTTCGTGCGCTCCGGAGGTCTTCACACTGCATTCCGGCATCTGAAAGACAAAAGCTTACCAACTCTTCGCACGCTCCGGAGGCCTTCGGCGCTGCATCCCGCATCTGAAAGACAAAACAAGGTGCGTTTAAAGACATTGGGGAACTTTAATACTCACGTGCCATTACCCCTTTCCACATCTAACCCAGTGGGTATTCCGGCACCCTGCAGCCGCTCCGAACTTGTACCTGCAAAATAAAAAGACAGTTAGAGCGCATTGTGAAGCAGGCAACTAGCGCTTACTTACGTGCTTCCAGGCGCTTCTATTAATCACACGGGCTCCATCTTCAACTCACTTCAGCCCGTCATCCGCCATCGCCGGAACCCTGCAAAACAAGAAACATCATTACTAAAGACTTTAAAGACATTAGAATTACTCGAAATTTACCGTTTGTGCAGTAAACGACGGACAGCAGTCCTCTGAAGTCAAGAGGCCTGCTCCCCTTATCCAGTGAAGAAACTGGTTACAGCACCCTGCCCCGAGGCAGATGGAGAGCACGGCGTTCACTTACCTAAGACATCTTACCCTTCGAGTCAAACATACAGTGCACAGAGGTCCAGCCCAAAGAGCCAGCCGTGTGTTACACATCACCTTTGAAGATACGGTATACGCCCAGTCAAGACCGGCGCCTCTACGGGAATCAGGTGAGCGTTACAGAACGCAAAGCCTACCACAAAACTCCCGTCCAGGTGCTATGGAAACCTCGGATACCGACCAGCTAGCCCAGTTACTTGAAGAACTAAGGGCAGAAGTGCATGCAGCCCGTCAGGAAACGAACGCTCTAAGAAGGGAACTGATTATTTCCAAGGAGCGAACAGATGATCTCGCTAGACAATTGCTACAGTCACAAGCCGGACAGACCCCGTTACCCGCATCTGGGGGAAATCTTCCTTCTACATCCTCTATGAATCCAGTGCAGATCAACCTACCTGGGAATGTACCTCTGGCTCCGCCCGAACGATTTTCTGGTGACCCAAAGAGGTTTGCAGTATTTATCAATCAGTGCCGGTTGCATTTCTTATGCCGGCCAGCAGCCTTTCCAACTGATCAAGCTAAAGTAGCTTTCGTGCTTTCGTACCTTAGTGGCAATGCGGCAGACTGGTCGATCCCTCTAGTAAATCAAGATGATCCGGTCCTCCATGATTTTCAAGCTTTTCAGCTCAGTATGGAAAAACTGTTCGCAAGACATTCACAGGGGCAGGCCTTGGACAATGAGCTTCTTTCGTTGCGACAAGGTAATCAAGACCTTTTGGCTTATATTGCGTCTTTCAACAGACTGATAGTGGAAACTCAATGGCCTGAGGACAAAAGGATTACGCTGTTTTATAGAGGTCTACGTGGAGAGCTCAAAGATGTGTTAGCCCAAGTAGTGAATCCCCCACAAGATTGTTCGGACTATATAGACTTAGTCGTTCAAATAGATCACAGACTGCAGAACAGGAAGGCCGATCGTTCCAAGTTTGATGCTCGAGTATTTTCCAAACCACCAACTCCATCCAAAGGAGTAGACTCCGGGGAACCCATGCAAATAGGGGGTCTGAAAGGTCCTCTAACACAAAAGGAGCGGGAAAGGAGAAAACAGTTGCAATTATGCCTCTATTGTGGAAACTCAGGGCACTTTCTTCGAGACTGTCCGGTGAAACCTGCCAAGAAGGCAGTAGGAGCTGCAGTTACCAAAGTTACAAACTCTGAGCAGGGAAACGACCTCGCCCGACAAGAATAGAGGTCCTCTTGCCGAGCGTGTAAACCAGTTCCGTGACCTCGCATTTCGTGATACCTATGGTCCTCATTAGCCCTGATAATCCGGATCGATTACATGCAATTGAAGCTTACGTCGACAGCGGTGCCATCGGCAATTATGTGGATCATGAAATGGTTTTGAGGATGAATCTAACTCTTTGTCCCAAGGCTGTAAAGGACGGCATTACTACGGTGGATGGTACGGAGATAGCCTCCGGGCCAGTAATGCATACCACTCAAGAGGTGACGCTAGTAAGTCAAGATGGACACCATGAGAAGATCGTGTTCGATGTGATCAAGGCCCCTCAGTTTCAGATTATTCTAGGAATACCTTGGTTAGAGAAACACAATCCTCTGATCGATTGGCGAGCAAGAACGGTCCAGTTTCCAGAATGTGTCTCTACTTGTCACCCTCCACCTGGTGTTGCACTGGCAGCAATTTCTTCAGAGACTCCCCAGTTACCTCCCGAATACCTAGAATACCAAGATGTTTTCCGGAAGGATCAGGCTAACTCTCTACCTCCTCATAGGTCTTATGACTGCCAGATAGACCTGATACCTGGATCTACTCCTCCTTGTAGTAGAATTTATGCCCTCACCGAGCCTGAGAACCTTCACCTTCGACAATACCTGGATCAATACCTGGCAAATGGGTTTATTCGTCCTTCCAAGTCCCCTGCTTCTTCAGCTTTGTTCTTCGTTCCAAAAAAGGAAGGAGACCTTAGAACTTGTATAGATTATCGCTCCCTGAACCAGATCACCGTTAATAATAGATATCCGTTACCTTTGATCCCTGAACTCCTGGACCAAGTCAGAAAAGCATGCATATATACAAAGCTGGATCTTAGAGGAGCTTACCACTTGGTACGAGTAAAAGAGGGCGATGAATGGAAGACGGCCTTCCGCACCAAGTATGGGCTATTTGAATATCAGGTCATGCCCTTCGGACTTTGCAATGCCCCGGCCGCCTTTCAATATTTTATGAACGATGTCCTCAGAGAGCTCATAGATGTGTGTGTTGTTGTTTACATTGACGACATCCTCGTTTATTCTTCATCGGAATCTGAACATCGGAAACACGTGAAAATGGTCCTCGAAAGATTGCGTCAACACAAACTTTTCGCTAAGTTGGAAAAATGTGTTTTCAACGTGACTGAAGTTGAATTCTTGGGATTCATATTATCACCTGGCGGAGTGCGTATGGATTCAAAGAAGGTCGATGCAGTTCTCAAATGGCCATCACCATCCTCCGTAAAAGGTGTGCAAAGCATGTTAGGCTTCGCTAACTTTTACCGCAGGTTTATCCCCGGATTCTCTCGAATAGTCCAGCCCATCACTGCCTTGTTAAAGAAAAACAAACGTTTTGAATGGTCTACCGAGGCGGAACAAGCTTTCCAGGATTTGAAGACTAAATTTATCTCTGCACCAATCTTAAAACACCCTCGCCCCGAACTCCCCTACATCGTGGAAACTGATGCTTCAAGCCTTGCCATGGGGGCAGTTCTATCACAAAAGGACCCGGTAACCAATCAGTTGCATCCCGTGGCATTTTGGTCCCGCAAATTCTCGCCTCCTGAAATCAATTACACGTTTACTGACAAGGAACTTCTGGCTATCAAGTCTGCCTTTAAGGCTTGGCGGCATTATCTGCTGGGGGCCCGACACACCGTTACTGTGATTACGGATCACCAAAACCTGCAATATTTGAAAACCGCAAAAGCCCAATCCTCTAGACAACTCCGTTGGGCATTATTCTTTGCCGAGTTTGACTTCATAATTACCTATCGACCTGGTACAAAGAACGGTAAAGCTGATGCCCTTTCTCGGATGGGAGTGGAAGAACACTTGATCAACCCTACACCTGTACCAATCATTCCCGAACAAAGAATTCTGGGTGTAATCGCCACAGAATCCATAGAGGAAGTTAAGGATAAAGCCAGGCAACTTGTAACTCCAGCAGACATACAGAATTGGCATCTGCAGGGAAAGGACTTTGCAGTAAAGGACAACTTATTGTATTTCCAAGAACGATTATACCTGCCCAGCACAGATTTACAGAAAAAAGTAATCTCTGAAAAGATCAAGCGCTACTTCTGGTGGCCGTCTTGGAAAAAAGATATCAGAGACTTTATAATGTCCTGTTGAGTATGCGCCCAAAACAAGAGTAAAAAGGAAAGACCAGCAGGCCTCTTACGCCCTATTGACATCCCACCTCGCCCTTGGCATACGCTTTCTATGGACTTCATCACCGATCTACCTCCATGCTCCGGATACAATACGATTCTAGTAATCGTGGACTTATTCTCCAAGAATGCGCATTTCATTCCGCTCAAAGGCTTGCCAACAGCAGCAACTCTGGCCCGAGAATTTCTCAAAAACATCGTCCGACTGCACGGTTTTCCTTCGGTTCTAATTTCGGATCGAGGTAGTCAATTTATTTCTCATTTTTGGCAAAGTTGCTGTCGGTCGGCTCAAATTGATGTGAGACTATCGACCAGTCACCACCCTCAGACCAACGGACAAACCGAGAGGACCAATCAAACTCTGGAACAGTATTTACACTGCATGCTGCAACAAACTGAAAAAACTTGGAAAGACATCCTTTGGATAGCCGAATATGCCTACAATAACTCTGTCCATTCGGGAACTGGGAAAACCCTGTTTTTTCTTTTGTACGGCAGTCACCGTCGAACCTCGGAGTTGGATCCCCTCCAAGATCTTGAAACACCAGCAGTAGACTACCTGCATTCTACAATCACCCAAGCCTTTAAGGAAGCTGTTTCTCACCTTCAAAGGGCTAAAGAACAATATAAGAAAGGAGCAGATCAACATCGGAAGGAAGCCCCTCAATATCAAGTAGATATGATATGATATGATATGATATGGTATTTGTAACGCGCCTATACACAAGTGTTTCAAGGCGCGACGAGGCAGGGAGGGAGGGAAACAAGGGGAAGACGGACAAGCGATCCTACTAGGCCAGGTGTCATTCAGATCGCGCAAGTGCAGAGGTAAGGGGAAAAGGAGAAAGTGCAGGGGGAGGAGGTGGGGGGAAAAGTGCAGTACAAGGTAAGTGGCGTAGTGAAATAATAACGATAATAATAAATAAAAAGGGCCAACTAGTGGCAAGTGCGAGGTAAGTGCAGAGCAAGTGCTGAGCAGGGGGCTGTAGGGATACAGTGACAGTCCCACAGTGCAGGGGGAGCCAGGGGGGCAGTGCAAGTGGAGAGTGGCTGGGCCCTGGACCGAGGTCGCTGAGAGTGGCCCAGATGCAGGTTAAGTACAGAATTCAGTGGGGAGTTAAGCAGGTTTAGCAGGGGAGAGGGAGAGAGAAGGCAGAAGCGAAGAGGAAGGTTTTGAGGTGCTTCCGGAACCGGAGATGGTTCTCCTCAAGTTTCAGGGAGGCAGGCAGGCTGTTCCAGAGGGAGGCCCCTGCTGCGGAGAGAGATCTACCCCCAGCGCGTTGCTTCGAGAAGCGGCTGACCATGAGGGAGTTAGAGATGGATGAGCGAAGGGCTCGTGAAGGAAGATATTTAGGAAGAGAGAGTTGAAGGTATTTAGGCCCCAAGCCCCAGAAGGCCTTGTGGACAATGCAGAGGGTTTTGAACTTAATCCTCGCAGCCACTGGGAGCCAGTGAAGAGATTTCAGTCCTGGAGAGATACGGTCCCTGGGCTTGAGGCCAAGGACAAGTCTCGCAGTTCTGTTCTGGATAAGTTGCAGAGGGCGGAGAGTGGAGGCAGGGAGATTAAGATAGAGGCTGTTACAGTAGTCCAGCCTAGAGAGAACCAGGGCTCGGGAGACAGTGAGCTTCTGGGGGAAGGAGAGGAAGGGAAGAATACCTCTGAGGAGGTGCAGCTGGTAGTGTGATTTCTTAGAGACATCAGATATATGAGGAGAGAAGGAGAGTGTGGAGTCGAAGATGACCCCGAGGTTTTTAGCCTTGCATGTAGGGGCAGGAAGGGGGCCAAGGGAGGCCGGCCAGAGAGCTGCAGGGAAGGAGGGAGTGGGTGCGCCGATGAGTAGAATCTCAGTCTTACTGGCGTTAAGGCAGAGGTCATTGGCGGCACACCATTCCTGGATAGCAGACAGACAGTCAGAGATGAGGGAAGGAGAGGAGGAGGCCGAGGGTAGCCTGAAAATGAGCTGGGTATCGTCCGCATAGCACTGGAAGTGGGGGCAGAGGGCGGCGATGCGGTGGGCAAGGAGTGCCAGATACTGGTTGAAAAGCCAGGGAGAGAGGTTGGATCCCTGGGGGACACCACAGGTGGAGAAAAAGATGTCAGAGAGGAAGGAGCCCATTTGGACCTGGGAGGGTCGACCAGAGAGGAAAGAGGTCAGCCATGCCAGAGCCTGACCAGTGATACCCAGGTTATCACGGAGACGGTTGAGCAGGATGGCATGGTTGACAGTGTCAAAGGCAGAGGAGAGATCGAGCAGAATGAGAACACAGGGAGTGTTGGAATCGAGGTTTAGGAGCAGGTCCTCACGGATGTTCAGGAGAGCAGTTTCCGTGCTTCTGGCCGCTCTGAAGCCGGATTGATGGTCATGAAGATTACCCACAGATTCAGCATGGAGGTTAAGCTGGGAGATGGCCAGTTTCTCCAGGAGCTTGCCCAGGAAGGGAGTAATGGAGATTGGGCGATAGTTGGCCGGGCAGGAGGGGTCGGAAGAGGGTTTCTTGAGGAGGGGGTGCACAAGGGAGTGCTTGAGGGGGGATGGGAAGACTCCAGAGGCGAATGAGTGGTTGCAAAAGTCAGCCAGGGCAGGAGCCAGGGAGACGATGTGGTCCTTGATGGTTTTGGAGGAACAGGGGTGAACCTGTTTAGACGAGGCTTTCATAGATCGGACTTGTCTGGAAACCTCGTCAGCAGAAAAAGGTGGAAATGAAGAGAAGGAGGGCGGAGGGGCGGCTGCAAGAGAGCAAGAGGAAGAGCCAGGAAGAGAGGGAGGGAGGAGAGGGGAGGAGAGTGAGGACAGGATATCCTGAGTTTTTGAGATGAAGTGCGAGGCCAGTGCAGTGCAGAGGGCCTGTGAGGGGACAGGAGAGGTAGAGACTGCAGCAGGGTTGGCCAGCTCCTTGCAGATTTTAAAGAGTTCGGCCGAGTTGTTTGATGCCTCAGAGATGCGGGCTTGGATAAGGGCTCTCTTCTTAGTGAGAACGGAGAGCCGGTATTGCCTTTGGAGCAGGCGGCAGGCCAGTTTGTCAGAGGATGAACATGAAGCACGCCATTTCCTCTCTGCCACCCTGCACTTGCGTTTTAGGGTGACGAGATCCGAGTCGTACCAGGAATTACATTTGGCTTTGGGCTTCAGGCGGATTCTCATGACGGGGGCAAGGATGTCGAGAGTATCAGATATAGAGGAATAGAGCATGGAGAGGGCTGTGTCGGGGTGGGAGTCAGCCGAGGGGGGAGGAGGGGGCGAGAAGGTGGCAGCGAAAGCCTCAGCTGACACGCGCTTCATGGGTCGGATGACCGAGAAGGTGGGTGGCAGTGAAGAGGGTGGCTTAGCCTGTGGGGTAGGGAGGGAGAGGTGGGAGGATAGAAGAAAGTGATCACTCCAGGAGAGAGGAGTGGAGAGAGGGAGGGAGAGGGGAAGGTCAGAAGAGATCAGAGCATCAAGAGTGTGCCCTGCAGAGTGAGTAGGACCAGAAGGGAGAATAGAGAGTGAGAGAGAGTTGCAGAGTTCGCGAAAGAGACCAGTGGGGGGACAGGAGGCATCCAGGTGGATGTTGAAGTCGCCGAGAAAGAGGAGTTGGGTGGTTGAGGACAGGAGTGATGAGGAGAGATCAGCCCACTCAGAGAGGAAGGAGGAAATTTGACCAGGTGGCCGATAGATAGTAGCCACGGTAAGGGAATGGCTAGGAGAGAGAGAAAGTCGGCAGACAAGACATTCAAAAGAGGAGTAGGTCTGCGTAGGAGTGACAGTGGCAGGAATCCACTCAGGGAAGATAAGGGCAACACCACCCCCTGAACGGTTGGGCCTGGGCACGGAGAGGATCTTGTAGCCGTCAGGTAGGAGTGTGTCGAAGCTGGTGGCAGAGCTGGCAGTGAACCAAGTCTCAGTGAGACCGAGGACGTCGAGGTCCAGTTCCTCAAGAAGGCGACAGATGTCAGAGGAGTGCTTGATGGCAGAGCGAGAGTTTAGAGTGGCAATGTGGAGAAGGTTGCCACCCTTGAAGAACTTCCGGGGAGGGGTACAGATCAGAGGTACACCCTGCGGAGGTGTTAGAGAAGGAGTTGAAGAGGGAGCAAGGGAGGGGGCAGGGAGGGAGGGGGGAGGTAAGGTAGCTGAGGATAGAGGAGGGGGGACAGCGGGAGCGGAGAGGAAGTTGATGAGGCATGGGAAGCGTCTATCAAAGAGGTGAAGGTTGGCCTGAGGGCCTTGGACCAAGACGGTCCCGTTAGCATAGACATTAATGATGGCTTTAGAGGAGTGGAAAGGGGCCAAGAGGACATCCCAACGGGTGCCACCATTAATGGGAGAGGTGGAGAAAGGAGAGAGCACAGCGACCATGTGAAGGGTCCATAGGTCAGGTGAAGGCACGAAGAAGAGAATGTCAGTGAGAGTTTCCTTGGAGCAGGCGCTCGTGTAGGTGTCAGCGATAGGGAGGCCTGGGTTGGAGACCAGGATGTCCTTTTTAAACTTTTTCCTACCGGATTTAGTGAGGAGAGCAGGATAGTCAATGGAGAAGCAGTTAGAGTAGATAGGCGAGATGGAGAGCACCATGGAATAGGAGGGGAGGCGAACGACACGAGTATGCAGACAGGAAGTGAGTGGAGGGCACAAGTTTAACACAGTGAAGAGCAAACAGTAATGCGTAGGGGGTCAGGGCCACCTAAGTTTGAGATTCCTGCGAGAGGAGAGAAACACCCTAGTTTACCGGAAAATTAGAATAGGGGGGCGAGGCAACGTGCGGGTGAGGTGAGGAGGGATGGGCCGGAGAACAGGTGGAACTTGTAGGGGATCAAGTCTGGTTATCCACCAAATATCTACCTCTAAAAGGGCCACGCAAATATCTACCTCTAAAAGGGCCACGCACATTCAACCCAAGATAGCTTGGTCCCTATTCCATCACTACCATAGTAAACCCAGTAGCGGTCAAGTTGGACTTGCCCCCGCACATGAAGATACATCCGGTCTTCCACGTCTCTCTATTAAAACCTGTGCAACCTCAAACCCGACTAACTAAATCTCCAAAACCTATCCTAGTTGATGGAGAACTCGAGTTTGAAGTCAAAGGCATTCTGGACTCCAAGATCTCCAAATCTAAACTATTTTACCTAATTGACTGGAAAGGCTACGGCCCCCAAGAGAGATCCTGGGAACCTGCTGAATATGTCCACGCTCCTCGCCTAATCAAAAGATTTCACCGAACATTTCCTGACAAGCCAAAACCCCCGGAGAAGCCCGGTTTGGGAGGGGCCTTGAGGGGGGGTACTGTCATGATCTCTGCTTCCAAAAGGTCAGGGTTTTCCCAACTCCCTTGGAAGCAGATCCATAACCCAGGTTCCGAGTGCCAACCAGTCCCAATTGGGACCTTTTGGACCCAGTCCTGGCGCCAGAGGCACCAGGCTCATAAATATGCCCAGTCCCAGCGCTGGAAGCGCCGGGCTCATAATGCTTGGGTGGACTTACCTGCAGCAGACCATGCTGCTTACTTGCCTGCCAGTTGAGCCTCTGATCCTCTTCTGTTTGGAACTACTTTTCCTGTTGGGTGGGGCAGGAGCCACTCCCTAGATTCAGATCACTGGAACTCTTCTGGAAAGCAGGAACTCTTTTCTTACCTAGGCGTGGCTGTGGGAGGAGACATCTAAGCACTACAGGAGGCTATTTAAACCACACCCGATGGATGAATCTTGCTTTGCGTTATTCTGCATCCTCTGCAGCAGAACGCTCATCGTGTCTTCTGCATCTGATCCTGGGCCTAAGGAAAAAGGCTTACCATCCTGAATCCAGTCTTCAGCAACACCTATAAAGACAAGAAAGAACAGGTTAGCATTACGGTCTTCAGTGACAGCTCTTCACTTACCTGGTCCATCGGCTGTCACCAATGCCTCGCGCTGCATTCCGGCATCTGAAAGACAAAGGCTTACCTACTCTTCGTGCGCTCCGGAGGTCTTCACACTGCATTCCGGCATCTGAAAGACAAAAGCTTACCAACTCTTTGCACGCTCCGGAGGCCTTCGGCGCTGCATCCCGCATCTGAAAGACAAAACAAGGTGCGTTTAAAGACATTGGGGAACTTTAATACTCACGTGCCATTACTCCTTTCCACATCTAACCCAGTGGGTATTCCGGCACCCTGCAGCCGCTCCAAACTTGTACCTGCAAAATAAAAAGACAGTTAGAGCGCATCGTGAAGCAGGCAACTAGCGCTTACTTACGTGCTTCCAGGCGCTTCTATTCATCACACGGGCTCCATCTTCAACTCACTTCAGCCCGTCATCCGCCATCGCCGGAACCCTGCAAAACAAGAAACATCATTACTAAAGACTTTAAAGACATTAGAATTACTCGAAACTTACCGTTCGTGCAGTAAACGACGGACAGCAGTCCTCTGAAGTCAAGAGGCCTGCTCCCCTTATCCAGTGAAGAAACTGGTTACAGCACCCTGCCCTGAGGCAGATGGAGAGCACGGCGTTCACTTACCTAAGACATCTTACCCTTCGAGTCAAACATACAGTGCACAGAGGTCCAGCCCAAAGAGCCAGCCGTGTGTTACACATCACCTTTGAAGATACGGTATACGCCCAGTCAAGACCGGCGCCTCTACGGGAGTCAGGTGAGCGTTACAGTGTGCCTCTCTCCCGAATTCTGGTCAGTTGACAAAGTCCCATCAATAAAGAGGATTTCTCCCCATCCTATGGCATTTTCTTTAATATGGGGTATATTGGCATGGCACTCTGTGTATTTGGTGCAGTGGTGCACATAATCCCCTTCCTCCACTTGTTCTGCTATGAATGTTTCTGCGTTCACTACTCCACATCTTGATTGCTCAGTTTGAAATGATCACCTCATACCCTGGAGCTCTCTGTATTGTCAATGTGATTTTGGGTTTCTAAAGGATGGCGATTAGGGCATGCTCCGAGTATAGTGTGTCTCACTGCCCATCCTGATATTAGCTGACTTCTCAATTGCAAAGGCTGCAGCAGCCAATGATTGTTCGCAGGGATAATGACCTTTCATCACTGGATATAAAAGCCCACTGTAATATGCTAATGGGTTGTGTCCCAGCATAGTCTTCTGTGTGAGCACTGCTGTCATTACAACCCTGTTTGAATGCAAGGACACGTGAAATTCTGCACTATAATCAGGTATCCCTAGAACGGGTGCTGTGCATATTTTCAATTCATCAAATTCCACTATCATTTCACCTGTCCAGGCTAGCTTGCTGTCATCTCTCTGCGCCTCCTTGAGTCCTCTTAGAAGGGGTCTAACATATGTGCTGTAATTAAAGACCCACGCCCTGCTGCCGTTACAAAGGCCCAAATATTGCTTCATCTTTCTCACTGTCTTTGGATGCAGTGTTTTCATGATTATATCTGCTCTTTCAGGGGTAACCTTCCTGCCCTGCTGTGATATCAGAGGTCCGATGTACAAAACCTCCTCCTGATATTGTAACTTTTCCGTGTCAGCCAAGACCATCATCAGCTTTATTGAGTCTTTTTGGTACTGTTCTTTTGTCTCACTGTACACCCAAATGTCGTCTACATATTGAATTAGTGTACTGTCAAGGTACACATTCCGTAAATCCATTTGGAAGACACTGTTGAATTACTGTACTGTCAAGGTACACATTCCCTAAGCTCATTTGGAATACCCTGTTGAATATAGAAGAAGACTTACAGTACCCATGGGATAATCTTGTATGTTTACACTTTTCATTTCTATATGAAAATGAGGTCAGATCTTGTGACTCCTCATGGAGGGAGCTTGAGAAGAATACATTCTTTAAATCGATCACTGTACATTTTTTTAAGCTTTGGATGGAATGTTGCATAATATCGTTGCTGGGTTGAGAACCAATGGAAATTCTGCCTCAACAATTTTGTTTAGGAGGTGCAAATCCTGAATACATCACCACCCCTGGTCGCTTTTTCTCTGAGTACACTGCCCTACTGCACGGGGATTGTGATGGTACTAAGATTCCCTGTTGCACTAACGCAGACATGTTCAAAGATACCCTCATCTGCTTCTTTGCACATGGGATATTGTTTCAATCTTGGCAAGATTGCTCCTGGTTTCAATTTTATCATAACTGCCCCTACTCCCTTCAATAAACCAACATCATGAGGTCTGCTGGTCCACAGTGCACTTGGCACCCCCCTGTTCTCAATTCTTACCCAATAACTAATGCTTGTGTAAAACACCCCTTCATCATCTGAGTAGGCACCTCGAAACAACTCTTCATCTGTCAGGTCAATCAATCTGTGTCCCTCATCATACTCCAATCTCAGGGCCTCTACTGGAACCCCTTTGGGCATGTTCATAATTGAGCAGAGCAATTTGGCCTCCAATTTATCAAGCCAGGCAAATTCCACGTTTGGCAAGGTCTCCAAGGCATACAGAATGGCCGGACTTATACTAGTTCTATATATTTGGATGAATCCTTCTATACTGCTCCACCCCTATGCTCAACATAGGTTTTTATGGCTGCCCATCTCCTCCAGATTTTTGTACATATGTGATCCTCATATTGAGAGGCAGATGGTGTAGACCATATAGGAAGGCCCAAATACAGAACTTCTTTAACAGTTACCAAGGCTGTACCATCGAGGTGCCACTGTGGTTTTTCTGGGCGTCTTTTGAGAACCCTTCAGGCACATGGTTCTTGTTTTAGTTTTATTTATGACCATAACATTTTCTTAAGCATATTGGTTTAAGGCATTTAGTGTGGGCTGAAGGCCAATCTGCTTCTGGTAAAAAATTATGATGTCATCTGCATATGCCATACTAATCATTTTAACACCATTTATGGTCCGAGGAAAGCTGCTAACAAACTTAAATGCTTGTTCCATGTCAGCCGTATATACATTTTAAAGGATAGATCCCAAGACGCAGCCCTGTTTGAGCCCCTGGTATGTAGAGATAGATTTTGAGAGGCACCTCTCTTGGTTAAAACAGACTACTACCGAAGTATTTGTGTAAAGCGTTTGGATATAATAGAGCAAGGCAGGATCGATGCCCCAGTCCTTTAATTTTTTCCAAAGCCTACTTCTGGAAACCAAATTAAAAGCATTTGAGAAATCGACATAACAACAATAAAGCTTAGTCTTCCCTTTGGGCAATAATTAGTAGTTGTATTGTATTTTTTCCTAAATCCTGTTTGGAATATGCTCAGTATGTTATTTGTTTCCATCCAGGTATTTAGTTCCAATAAGACATTGGCGAATAGTTTATGCATTGCGGCCATCATTGCAAGAACGCGATAGTTCATTGGTATAAGTCTATCCACCTCCTTTAGAATCGACACCAAGATAGACTGGCGCCAGCTCTCAGGTATTTGGCCAGTCTTGATAATTTTCAAGAAGTATAATTCCTAAATCGTAGCCCAGAGAATTGGATTATCCTTAAGGACAAGGTTGGGGATGCAATCAGGCTCCGGGGCATGAGAAGCTTTAGATTTGACTATTAACCTTTCTAGGTTTTCTGCTGTGATCTCACCTTCTAGTTTGGCTCTTAGTGGCAATCCCATCTTGTCCCAGGCCATAGGCACCCCATATTCCATCTCCATCATTATACTTCCAGCTGGAGAATGCAGATATTGTATATATTTGGTCCAAGTTTCCTGTGAGATTGGATTAAGTTCGATCTGAGAGGAGGAATTTCTAAAACTATTAAAGTTACGCCAAAATGTAACCTTATTGTTTAGTCTCAGCCATAGAAACACATTCTGCCAATTTACAGTTCTTACAGACGCTTTATATGTTTTGTGCCAGTTTCTATATTTTGTGGCAAGATTATTCGCCATCCTCTGTTTGGTATTAGGAGATATCTGCATATTTCTTTTAACATCTGCCTTTTCCCTACGATGCTGTCTTTCTTTCCAAAACCATTACATCGAAAGGCTTGTGGCAGCAGTCATGAGGGTTATTAAGCCAGGTCTTTGCTGGGATTTATACGAGATGGAATCATAACCCTTATCATTTTCTTCAGATTACACTCAGCTGTTATTAACAAAGTGTCTACATTTTCGGCATTTTTAGTTAATGTGTCATTCACAAGTTTGATATCACTATGTGCCCAGCGTATCCTATTGCCCACTTAATTTGATGTTACTTTGGCACATTTGTGTAGTGGCTCAGGAATAACTTTTAAGATCATTGACCAGCATAATGCGCCATGGTCGCTAACCCTGCTATGGAGTACCGCTATTGGGCTACACAACAAGCTCATTTCCATATCCACTATAACATAGTCGATTAAGGATGTCACAATGCCATTTGTCCATGTGTATTCTGGTTCAATGTAATTACTTGGCATCATTCCAAGAGGTTCAAGGTCAAAAAATTTGAACAATGTATGCCAAGAGTGATTCTGCCACAAGTTGTTACTATCAGACATGTCTAATATTCGCCTATTAAAGTCACCAGCAAGCAATACGTGGCCGAAAGGTGAAGTTTACGACCATCAAAGTATTGCATCTATTATTAAGGACTGTATTGACTTAGTCAAAGAGCCTCCCGGTGGATCATAAATATTGATGATTAAAATTTCAACAATAGGGAGAGTTGAAGTCTGAAGTATGCCCATTAATACATTCAGGGACTGGTTTTCCTTTGTAAATAGTGACAATTTTAGGTGCGCCCTAGCTCTTATGGCAAGGCCTCCACTCGCCCTCCCCTTCTTAGGCCGGGTGGCATTGTTGAAAAGGATTTGGTATCCATCAATATGAAAGCTCTTGTTACACCATGTTTCTTGCAACATAAATACATCTGCCTCTTGCAAGAGTGTCTGACCTTTTGGATGAAGCAGAAAGGAGCGGTGCCCTTGTGAGTTCCATGACACCCATGACAAGTTTAAAGTAGCATTCCCTTGTCAGTTAGCTCCATTATATGAGCATGTTGGCATCCAGGGGAATGAGTGCGCTGTTTTATCCCTTACCTGTGAGCTGTGATTTTGCAGTGCTCTTAATGCTGCTCTCTCTGTTGACTATGTTAAGGTTGGTATGCTTTTCACTGCATTTTTTGCAGGATCCAATTTATGGCCAGAAGTGTTCTGACATGCTATTAGTGTATATCCTGCCTTCAAAAGCATCTCTGTATGAGTTTTCAGTATGGCCCCATTAAAGGTGATGCAAATTCTACCAGTGCCCAGTTTGTGTTGCTATTCTATCGTGGCAGTTCGATTTTCAGTAAATCTATAGATTGAATGAGCTCCAAATATGGCAACTGCTTGAAGATAGACAGTAAAGCTGATCTGTTAAGAAATGGACTGTAAGGCGTTGAATTATTCTTTCCAAGATGACCCAGGTGCCCCTGTCTTTTAGGGCACCAGGGAGGGTGATCCGCAGTACATTATTTATATCTGCTGGGCGCGAGATAATATGCAGTTCATTTCCCAGCTTTTGAGGGGCTTTACTAACCCCAACAGATTTTGTTAAGGCTGGTGAAGAGGATAGTACTTTGTTCTCTGCGGTTTGCCCTTTTTTGGGGCCCAAATTGCATGATTGTTGATTTATCATCTTAATGGTTGAATTTTTGTCTTTCGGCCCCTGCAAATGTGCTTGTTTTTCAGGCCCTTCAGCTGCACATTTTTAAAATCCAAAGCCCTTACACACACACACACTGCTTCACCACCTTTAGATTTGCTTTTAAGTTTGTCTGCCTTGGTACAACTTTAGGTATCTGCAGAGTGGGTATTGTGTGTGTTTTCTGAGGGGTGCGTTTATTTTGCAGGGCCTTTTTTAGCTCAGCAGGTGGAGAAATATGAACTGCCTCAAAATCCCAACTCTGATTAGGTTTTCCGGTTGGCCCACTAACTGTCGGTTTCTGTATAGAAACCAGTTTTCCTTTTGTGGGAGATTCATTCATTTCAGCCAGTGTGAGGAACACGCTGCAGCACACCAGTACTCTCCGCCAACACAGGAGCTTAAGAGGGCAAAGCACCTCCCTCACGCAGTCAGGCAGTGAGCAGACTCAAATAGAGTCAAGCGAAGACACTCCAGCTCGAGCAGACGCACCGCTGCTCTCCGCCGACATGGGAGCTTAAGAGGGGAAAGCACCTCCCTCACGCAGTCAGGCAGTGTAGAGACAGTGAACAGACTCAGAGTCGAGCGAAGACACTCCAGCTCGAGCAGACACACCCATAATCATTACATGTTAGAAGCCTCATTGAAGGTCCCTGTGCCCAAGGGTGGTGTGGAAGATCTTGGCCCCAGTAATTTGACCCTTAATGCATCAGGCAATAGGGTATCTTGGAATGCATGATTGGCATTCCAGGTGAACAATACCCTGGTTGAATACTTGGACTCCACCACCTCCTATAAACGGAAGAATGAGACCTTTACAGTGGATCATTTTGAGGGGTTTGTTGGTGGCATGATAAGTTCAATCTTGACTCAGACAAACATGGGTGGGAAACTTAGACCGATGTAGCACTTCCATGCCTATAACAGTGAGGTAGCCAATAGGAAAAAAGAAATGAGCGATGACTAGATCTGTAAAGAATAGGGGGAATCGGTCATCGACTGTCATTTGTGGGCACATTGAGCATACTAAACAGTGTTATAAGAATTGGCACCCGGGTAGTCGAGCAAAAAGGAGTCAAGTGGGTGCTGTAGTTATGGAGGATGATTAAGTAGATATAATATAATCAGTGGAACAGATAAACTCAGTGACCGAGAATGATTGGGTGCTTACTTTGAGGCCCATTATGTAGAGCGCCAAAGTGGTGTGTTGTGGCAAGCTGGGGATCCTGCTTTGGAAGTTAAGATTTGGGAACTGAATACTAGTTGCAAGAATTTGCAGAAAGTGTTAAAAAAGATCAGCACCTTTCGCGCTGCGGGCACAAACAAACTTTCCAATTTTCTATTCCAGGGTGAGCCAGCTGCATGGGCTACAGTATTGTCCTTTCTGTTTAAGCATGTGGTTGATACCCAAATCTTTCCAGAGTCTTGGTCTACCGTGCACATTATGCCTATCTATAAAAGAGGGGCAAGTTCTGACCCAATTAACTATCGACGGATCTCCATACTTGACGCTGATAGTAAGGTGTTTGCGTCAGTTTTACTTCAGCACCTGGAAGTATGGGCAAAATCGATGGGCATTATAAATAAATGGCAGACCGGTTTTAGGAGGCATTTGGAAACATCCTTAAATGGCCTTATGTTGAAGAGCATTCAAAATCTGGTTTGGGCCGGGAAGTATGACTCCATTTATTTAGCTTCCGTAGACCTCATGTCAGCATTTGATACTGTTGTTCGCAGAATTCTGTAGTCAAAACTTTAAAAAAGTGGGGAATCCCATCTGGATTATTACGGATGATAATTGGGCTTCATGAAAAGTCTAATATTCAAGTCTGATTAAACCAGAATGGGTTATTATCTCGCCAAATCTCAACATACCAAGTGGTTAGGCAGGGTTGCGTTATAATCTCTATATGGCAGACAATGGAGATTATCTGGAGTCAGTAGCTTTCGTAACCCCAGAATTGCATAACCTGAGGGCTATTTGGATGTCATATGCCGACGATTTCCTTATCTCTGATTGCACCGAAATAGTCCTACAACATCCGATTGCTTGGTTCAAGAGGTTTGTTAACATCCCCTTCATTCAGATTAACCCTGTAAAAATTAAAATGACGTAGTGTACTAGATGGAAAAAGGGTACAACCTTCTGTTGCAGGTTGGGTACGATCCAATGGAGAAGGTAGAGAGTTTTGTATACTTGTTTTCTTTTTAATTACCTCAAAACCTCAGAAACTGCAAGTGAGGGAGTGGATGAAAAGTTGTGCTGTGTCCCTGTCAAACCAACTGAGAAGGGTGGATGCCAGTTATGGCTAATTTCCAGTGATGCCCTGCATTAAGTTTTATGAGGAAAAATGTATCCCCAAACTCTTTTACAGCGTAGAAGTTGAAGCATTATCAGTTCTAGAAAATCCGATAACTCTAAAAAGTGCTGATCTGGAGAAGAGCTCTCCGGATTCCTAGCTTGGTCCAATTACATGGCATTAGGTATGAGCTTGGCATTACCTCAATGCAGTATAGGGCACATTGGAAATTCCTGCCACTCTATAGGAAGATCTTGAGCCCAGTTGAAGGCTCCTTGTTTGTTGATCTAAAAGGAATACTAGAGGAGAGAGGCAGTGGGCTAATCCAAGAGCACCCCATGTTATGTTATGATTTCCTTAATAAAATCGGCTCCTCTTTTTAGATGAGCTATTTGAGAATCCAGGGAGAATCAAACATCTACTATATGAATTTGACTGGATTAACTAAGCAACACTCACACTAAGCAACAAATACACAAGGAAAATATATGGCAATACAACATCGCATGAACAATATTCACAGTCTCCGAATAACCTTCTAATGTCCTAGGTGATTTGCCTTCCCCAGCATTCAAGGTCAGTTCTGTTAGTGTTCAACCAAACAATGAAATGTCTCAAATCAGTCAAAGCAAATCTTAAAGTTTAGTAACCAAAGCTCCAATGATAGCAAGTCTCTTCTCTTTGGTGAAATATCCACTTTCCACTTCCACCAAATAGCACCAATGGTAATCCCAGCCACGATGCTTTGTCACCTCTTCAAGAAGAAGACTTGCCACAGTTCAAACGAAATGCCACATCCACAACTATTAGTGATAAACTGCACACATCTATTTACTGTGCCACAGTTGGATAGTCTGATGGGACTCAATCGCCGACTACGTTAATGTGTAGCTGTCAAGTCAGCCGATAGATATTGCCCTGATCTGAGGAAGGCACATGGAATGTGCTGAAACACGTGTTATCGCAAAGGGCTATCAATAAATTGATTTTCAATATGTGAATAAGCTCAAATTATTGAAATCCAACTGTGGTGCAGTAAATAGATGTGTGCAGTTTTTTTTTTACAAACGGAGTGGGGGGAACTCAGTGTCTCCGTTTTCTGCACGCACCATTGCAACACCAGCAAGATTGGTTTATAAATTTCAAGTCGCGGAGGTAAAAGAGTGATTTTACCAAAAAAGTTCCCTGTACCATCATATTGGTGTTACACAGTTCTTGGTTAACAGTTAGTATCCTCTTAGTTACAGTTTTAGGATTCACAATGGTATATATGTCAGGATTACTTCTTAGTGCTGCTGCTTCCACTTCAACAACTTAACTTCTGCTTGTTTCACTATGAGAACAGTCACCTTAGTCTCAAAGTATTCCACTTGGTTTAGACTAGTACGATGTTGCATCTACTGACAAAGAGATATACCACCACTTCTTCACTACTTTGGACTACTACCACAGCCTCAGTGATTTGTACTTCTAGACAGGCTTCGACAAGACATACTTTAAAGTACTTCAACAACTTTAAGTGGGCAAGGCACTCTTCCTCTGAATGACTCTTTCCAAAAGGGGCAGCCTCTTTGCCTCTCTTGTCTGTCTGTCACAATGACAACCTGGGCTTGCCCTCAAACTCTCTTCTCTCTGTCTTCCCCAGTCTCTGGCACTACCGGTTTTGTCAACTTCAAAATAGTCTTTTCAAGCAACCAATTCCCCTTCACCAACTTTACCTGCACCTTTTCTTCCAGTTATCAGTCCAAGTAATTACCCAGAAGCCTTGGTGCCATTCTCCTAGCTTCACGTAATGCTTGCACACTTGTATGTTAGGCCAATGGACTGTTACCAACTTCACAGTATAGTTAGATTGCTTTCTGACTCTGGGAAAGGTTGGTTTTACTGTTAGTATGGGGAGACTCTTGGCTTGGGCAATGCTTGTTCTCTTCATTAGTTTATACACTTTTAACTTCTTATAAATGAAAGGTATGCCATGTTAGGATAAAGAATAGAATTCAGTCTTTCTTTAGGAATCACAATTAGGCACACACAACCACATCCTGATGTAGTTTTTTAAGGTTTAAAGATTGGTATAGAATTACATTCCCACGTGAAAGTGAATGTGTCATGGCCACTGGTCATGGGCCAGTTACTTCACATCTTACAATGGACCCAGTCTTGGCGCCCCTGGCACCAAGCTCATTATAAAGTATGCTCAGCACACAGACTTTGAAGGCACGTGCATCTGGACAGGGCGGGGCCCTAGCAATGCATGGAAGGCACGTGCAGAAGGCAGGAGGAGTGGCAAGGTGGGGCCTCAGGGCAGGGCCAGGCTATATAAGCCGGCCCCACCCGCATGCTGGCGCTTCGCGTTAGTCTGCTAGAGCAGCGTGTCCTCAGTCTCCGGAACCCTCCAGCATCTTAGCTTGAGGTCGACCACACCATCGCGGGAAGTTCAACAACCAGCTTTGAATTCTGCAGCTATGCGCGCATCCTACCTGAGTCAGCCACGCCACCGCTGGAAGCACCGCCATCGCTTCACTTCTGCATCTATGCGCACATCTTACCTGAGTCAGCCACGCCATCGCTTCACTTCTGCAACTACGCGCCCATCTTACCCGAGTCAGCCACGCCATCGCTGGAAGCGTTGCTATCGCTTCCCCTTCTGCAGCCACGTGCATATCTTACCTGAATCCGCAGCCATCTTACCTGAATCCGCAGCCCCTCGCGGGTGCCGCCCTGCATCCTTACCTGTCCCGAACTTCCATCAACACGGGATCTTCTTCCGACGCAGCATCCTTGCGGATCTTCATCTTCGGCCGCCCGTAGGAGCAAGGAAACCGCTCATCAAGCACTGACCAGCTGCACCTGCAAAGGGAAAGGAAGCACAAGGTTAGCACTTGCTTAGACTTTCATATTCTAAGCAGTGAGCTTCCCTGAGAGGCTACTTACCTCTAGTAGGTCCTTCAGACTAGACTCTTGTCATCACACATTCTTGGGTCATCTTCATACCTAAGAGAGAGAGAGAGGACAATATAACATTACGGACAATAATTATGGAGGGAGAGTATCACAATCAATACGAACAGTAATCATAGTTACCCTTCAAGACGGAATGGTCACAGCTGGTCTGGACCTTCACGCCAAGGGCCAGTGACGCAACTAGGTCCATCTACAGCACCCCTGCTGGAAGAAAGCAGGACGGAGAGCTCATCTTTCAATCAAAACAGGTGAGCCTGCATGGGCAAACTCTTGCTCGCAACCTTCTGGCATGAAAGGGTTGAGGGGAATCGTGACACCACCACATCATTCTCACCGTCTCTCAGGGGCAGAACCAGTATCCTGGGTCCTCAATAACGCAGCGGCTGGGGGAGAGAGCTGATCCACGGGAGCCAGGTCCAGGGAGGGCTCCAACCGTGCCCCAACGCCCCGTGGAGACCAGGTGAGCGTAACAGAATGATAGAGTTTAGTCCTCTGTTGGGAATTGCAATTAGGCACAGTCGACCACCATTCTTTAATGCAGATTTTACAAGTTCAAGGTCGTAACACTTGTATTGTCAAGGTTAGGTATTCGGTAATGGTCTTTGCCATGTTCAGTCTCCTTACTTAGGAACACACAACCACTCCTTCAAGCAGTAACCGTAGTTTGGGTCCTTGAGCTGCAACAAACAACTTCTATTCGCTTTAAATCTTACGCGAGTGGACAGGGAACTGGATACTGTTGCCGGTAATGTTTGCGCAAGGTATTAGAACGCCATGCTTCACTCACCTGCTTCTTTGACACTTGCTCTGTGGGTCGCAGTGCTTACACACCTTCTGCCACAACTTCTACTGCTTCTGTCTTGCTAGGGACCCACACCCTTCTTCTGTTAAGGTGTTTCCAGTCTGGCCAAGCATTTAGAGAACCCCTCTTTCTCCTGAGACCCACGGCTTGACAACTGCTTCTTGCCTCGGTCTCCTGCTCGGCAACCACGGCAATCAGGCTCACATGGGGAAAGACAGCTCTCCTACATGTCTTCAACTGGGCAGCCTCTGCACTTCAGGGTTTGGGGGAACAGGACCCTCCCAGAACAAGCAGATTAAATCTGCTGTCACCACGTTCCCGTGTCCCTCTTGTTCTCCCACATATGCTTGGTTTGCCAGCCTTGTGCCTTCTTCCTTCTGCCACAGATCACATTTCAGTCACAGTTCCAGCTCCTTACAATTGCCTGCACCTGAAAGGGCCTTGTATGTCTCCTAGATTCCTCAAGGTATGGGCTGTTAGACTTAATTGCCTGATTACTGCCACAGCATGCCTCTTCCACCCTCTTCCTCGTCCCAGTACTTTTAGGATTATGGGACCTGTAGTTCCCTTCAGTAAAGTTAGTTCTTTCAACAATTAAGTCATTTTTTAGAGCACCTTTAATTCCATTTAACTCATTAAAAGATGGACTGTTAGAATTGGTTGTTACAGAAGAAGACATTGGACTTAAGGCATTTTCTGTAGCTCCTTTTACCTTAGGGAGTAAGGAGGGCATTTATTCTTAACCACTCTTTCTTTTGACAAGGCTTGTTCAGATTTAACAGAGCTTGTACCCTGGGTTACAGATCTTATATGTGGGTCAGGGGCAGTATAATGACAAAATGGCATTACCTTTTTGGTGACCCAGAAAGGATAGCTCATGTGCAACGTGTTCGCCTTGGAAGCAAGATGACACAGAGCAACACAGGTTCAATCCCCGGGAACGAGCTTAGAAACCTGTGAGTATTAAGCGCGTTATAAATAACCTATCATATATCATACCTGGGAGAAGACTTTAGGCAGGGTTTTAGTGAGGGATCCGTGGGATTCTTCACAGTACACTCCCTCAATCCACCCTGGAGGTCCTGGTGACACTCTTACTTAAGGAAGGCAGGGACGGAAGAGGGTGTGCCTCTTACCGTCCCCTGTCAATGATAAACGTGGATGTCCAGATCTTGTGTAAGATACTGGCATGGCGTTGGACGTCAGTTATGCAGGGTCTGGTGCACTTGGACCAGACAGGGTTTTATACCGGGAAGATTCATCCAACAAAATCTGAGGAGATTGCTTCTGATCCTGGATAAGTACAGGAGCATGGCGGAGAAGGTGGCGGTTGTGAGCTTAGACTCCTATAAAGCCTTTGACTTAGTCACCTGGGACTTCCAATGGATGTTAATGAGTAGGATGGGGCTGGGAGCCCAATTCATAGAATGGGTACAGCTTCTGTATGGGGGCTCTGCCTCGAGAGTGCCCTCTGGCACACCTGCTTTTTGCGCTGGTCATTGGACCGCTCGCATGGGTGGTTCGTAAAAGGCCTGGAGCAGTAGAGCTGCAGATGTGGGGTCAGGCATTGTATATCGCTATATGCAGATGACATGTTGCTCTATGTAAAAGATCCTGTGATTAACTTGGGCCGGGGCATGGCAATGGTGGGTGAGTTTGGGAAAATCTTGGGTTGGTTGTGAATCACTCTTAAATCCGCGATTTACACATTGCCAGTATAGGAGCGTAGGGAGCTGGAGCATACAGGATGGAAACACTTGAAGTGGGATTCCGGTACCTTGGTGTAATGGTAGGGGCGGATTGGAACTGGGTATATCAACAGAATGTAGATAAGCTGCTGACCATTTTTAGAAAGCTTGTTGACTTGTGGGTGCGATTCCCCATCTCATTGCTGTGGTGCGCTGCACAGGTGAAGATTTTTGCTCTTCCTAAAACTACTAAATGTGTTCCAGGTGATGCCCATGGTTATACCAGCAACCTGTTTCCAGGCCCTTCACCGGATCATGACTGGTCTACTGTGGAAAGTAGAGGTACATAAGGTTGTGCTTGCCATGCTGCAGCTTCCAGCAGGGAAGGCGGGGAAATGGGGGCGCAGGATTTCAGATTGCGTTATTGGGCATCCACAATACAGCACATGGTGGACTGGTTTACTAGCCCAGATCGAGACTGACTCACTAGTTGGATTATGGCTGAGGCGGCTCCTCTGCAGGTTCTAGAATTGCTAGGTGGACGAGAGAAAAAGATTGGGCACCTTGAGACACCAATCAGTACCATTATCCGAGCGTAATGGAAGGCCACTAAGGTTCCAGAACAGAGTTATCCATTTCTGCCTGACATTCCTCTGACCTGTAGTAGGCTTGGGCGTGCATATCGTTGGAATGGCAGAAGCAGTGTGGAACAATAGGGATGAAGGGGTTCGATAGGGGATGTCTACAAGGATGACGAGATCTTTACTTTTGTAGAATTCAGAGCAGCTCATCTAATGGTGCGACTGACATTTTAACTTTAAGTGCCAAGGGCGAGGTATCCCGTCCTTGGGATTATGTGCCTGTTGCCAGGGACGAGATACCTCGTCCTTGGCACTTAAGGGGTTAATGAAACAGAAAATGTTAGAAGGCATTGAATGGCGAAATACCAAAATCACCAAAAAAGGCCTTTGCACTGGGGCGTAAAACCCATGGCAGTTAAAAGGTTAATGTTGGGTGTACAGACCGCATGAGAGGGGTTCGCGGGCAGGCCACGCACACATGGAATAAATGAAACGACGATGCGTCTGAAGGAGCGGCAGGAATGTTTCCTAACTGTATGCAGCGGACACTGGATATGAAAGCATTGGGGATTGCAGGGGAAATAGTTCATAGGGGAGGCAGTCTCGGATGGTGAATGGAATAGGGCCCTCCTATATGCTGAACAGGTTTCTAGGAATGCACACTTCCAGTGGATGCAATATAAGATTATGAGAAGGCGCATGTCATGTCGGTTAGGGTGAATAAAATGGCCCCCAGTGCGTGCCCTACCGTTGTAGATGTTGGGTGGGTGTTGGGGCGTTTCTGCATATGAAGTGGGACCTTGAATAGGGTTAAAGGGTTCTGGTAAGAGGTTCATGATGAAATCTCCAATTTGATTGCTGTGAGGATCCAACGCACTGTGCAGCACTGGCTACTGGGACTATGGGCCATTACGAAATGTAAGCGTGGGGGGACCAGCATGGGGCGCAGAGAAGATGGCAGCCTGAAAGCCATGCTCAGGCAGCCCCGACGAGAGAAGCACACGTAGACCCTTTACAAGGCAAAAAACAGAGATGTGGTGAGCTGGAGAGCACCCTCTTCACGCTGGGGCAGCATTTGGGACTCTGTCCGGGGTGCGAGTCTGTGGACAAGCGATAAATGTACATGCTCGTCCTGTGGTGGTAGCCTCGGCGCCCCTGCATGCATTACGGCGGAAAGGATTGGAGTAGATTGGAGGCCGCGGGGCACAGAGTGAACCTGCTCCGAGGTGGCAGAGGGCAGCGCTGAGTGAAGACAGACAAGGGATCCGATGAGCATGTGGAGGCCCGGGGGAGCAACGGCGTGCCTGAGGAAGATCGAGCCTGCTGGAAGGAGGAGTTGGTAAGGCGTGCTACCCATTCCGGCCAGGGAACCCCGGTGGACGCACTGACGAGCGACTACCGTTCACGGTAAAGTGCGAGGGCCGGACCAGCCGTGAAGAGGAGAGCGGCTGGTGCACCCAGGGGAGGAGGAGCCAATGCAGAGCCACGAGGCCAGGGGCCAAAAGTAGCCGCACACACTCCCTGAGAGGCGTGAAGGGCCCCGACTGGCCACAGAGGACCGCAGGGATACACACCACTACTAGAGCTGCAGGAAGGATGTCCTGGGCCTCAGAGACGTTGGGGGCCCAGGTGAAGGGGAGCGCTGGACACCGCCAGGAAGGAGCAGGAAGCAGTGTTAGGCAGTCTGGTCTGGGCAAGGCGGCCCAATAGTGAGGCATTACAGGAGGAGGCCATGGTGATGTGCAAAGAGTCTCCCTTGAACTGACCAGAGAACTTTGGAGATTCTCCACAGACCTGCATGCTTCCATGGCTGAACTCAAGGGTTGGGCGACGTTGATGGAAAAAGTGGCACACAACCAGCTTTCTGTTGACGTTCTCAAGGTCCAGATGGACTCTCACCTGCACGCCCAGGGAGATGGCACGCAGAATGGATGACATGGGGGACCGGGAGAGGCGGAATAACATTAAGATCTGGGGCCTGCCAGCTAGGGAAGGCTAGACGGTGAGGGAGCTTGAGGGGAAAGTGGAAAGACTGATGGCTCACATCCTTGGAGGGGACTCGTCGAGGAGGAATCCAGTTTGACCGTATCCACAGAGCTGGGGGGAGGGGTCCAGGGAGGGCCTCTGATCGACCCTGGCTAAGTTTCATTACAACCAAGATAAGATGGAGAACTTGGCAAGGGTGAGTCAACCGAAGCAAATCAGCTTTGAAGGTGCGGTGGTCCAGGTGTTCCAAGACTTGTCGGTGGGCATGCTCTCCTGCTGCAGGGCCTCCAGGCCTCTCAGGAAACTCCTTACGGAGCCTGACATTAGGTGCAGATGGGAGTTTCCCTTCTCCCTTTCCTATGTTAGCCTGCGTGGCATCCTTCAAAGCTCAGATGTGTCTGAGATCCTTGATATTCTGGAGGAACTGTAAGCAGGCATGGCTCTTCCTCCACTACAGGGGAAAAAGGAGAAGCAGGACAGATTCTTGAAGACTTTTAATAACACAGGGACAAGGGTCAGGATGTCGGGTTCCCAGAGGTTTTGAAAGTTGACCGGGCCCAAGAGCTGAAGATCACCTGGGGCAGGAGAGTCCGGCCTTGATACATTGTTGATCACTTAAGGTTGCAGAGGGGCACTGGAGACATGAACATGAGGGCGGAGAGGGGTGCTCTCAAGTTGAGGTTTCTGGGGATTGGTTTATTGTTGGTTTGTTTATTGGGTTTAAACTGGAAAGGGAAATTGAGGTTGCCTTAGCGCAGAGGAAGAGCCTTCATTTGGGGCAGCTGAGGCCTCCCTGAAAGTCCTGTTATTGGAAATCCCCAGAGAGGAGGGTGCAGACGGCAGCCCAGGAGTAGGGGCCGTCCACATTTTGGGGGGAGTCTATAACTATATATGAGATCCAGACTTGGACTTGAGTCGGGGGACAGGGAAGCGGGGTAGGATGCGGTGAGGGATGAGTGTCTCCTGCATGAGGGGTTAGAGGGCTTTGGGTGGTGCAACGGTTGGAGGGAGTTCCATAAGGTGCCTGGGTGTTACAGCCTTTACTCGCACCGGCATGGATCCTTTACAAGGATGGATTACTTGTGGTGGTGCCTAGGTCCGATCATGAGTCAGTCTAGGTGGAGATCGCCTGCGGAAGGGCACGACTGGGGGTACGGGGGAGAAAGGTGTGCAATGACACACTTCTGAAGGACCACCTCTTCAGCGTCTTTCTGAGGGACGAATTGCAGCACTTTATTTTTGCACTAATGATACGGTGGAGGTGAATTTGGGGGTGGTATGTGACGCGGCCAAAGCTACCATCAGGGGGTTACTGATTGTGGAAGGGACCAAGGTTAAGAGGATGAGATTCTAGCCCTTAGGTAGGAACTGCAGGGTGGGGAGAGGGATCAGGAGATCATAGTGGCTGACATTAGGGATAAAAGGCAGGACCTGGGAGAACTTGGAAATGCCAGGGTCCTTAAAATTTTAAAGGGGTGCAGAAGAAGTACTATGAGCATGGCGACAAGGCGGGGGCTATGCTGGGGAATAGGATTAGAAAACAAAGGTTAAATAAATAAATAGGCAGGTCAAGCAGATTAGAGAGAGCGGGGGTCGGGTCTCTTCTCAACCGGAGGAGATAGCGGCTAGGTTTGTGGCATAGTATAGGATACTGTGCGTACCTGAGGTTTCTTCGGGGGAGAATGACATAGCGGGGTAGTTATCAGGGTAGTTCTCCTGACTTTGACAGAGGTAAAAGCGATAGACCTGGATAGCCCAATATCGCGACAGGAGGTGGTCCAGGCTATAAAGGGCCTAAAGGCCAGGAATGGGCCAGGAGAGAACGGCTTCTCATTGTTCTTCTACAAAACAAATGCAGGCGTTCTTTCTTAACTAAGCTTTTTAACTATTTCAAGGGTGCTCACAGCTTACCGCCCTCTTTCTTCAGGGCGTTAATTGTGGTTATTTTAAAGAGTGTAAGGACCCAGTGCAGTTCTTCGTATCGCCCCATTTCCTTTTTGAATATAGATGCAAAGATCTTTAGTAAGAACCTTAGAGAAGATATTGCCCCAGTTGATCCACCCTCACCAAGTGAGCTTTGTGAGACATAGAGGTGGCAGATAACATGAGAAAGACCCTCAATCTGATGGCGCTACCATGGGATAAAAGAAGGAAATGTTTTCTGCTGACAAAAGACGCACAAAAAGCCTTTGACTGGGAAGACTGGGTGTTTCTGAAACAGGTCATAGTTAAGTTTGGCTTTGGTCTGTAGTGGCAGGCTTGGGACAGCTAGGGTTGAGGTGAATGGCACCCAATCGGAGGAGCTGCCACTCCGGAGGGGCACAAGGCAGGGCTGCGCGCTGTCTTCTCTGCTCTATGCTACTGTAATGGAAACCATGGCGTTGCGTTTGATGGGGAACCCAAGGGCAGAGGGCATCCATGTACGGGACGTCCAATACAAATTGGCCCTGTTCACTGATGATCTGCTACTATAAGTCAGAGATCCCTGCAGATCTATGCTAGAAGTAAATATGATGCTCGATGAGTATGGGAGGAGGTCAGGCTTTAAAGTCAATTATTCAAAGTCCACGTTTTTTCCATAGGGGAGACTTCGAGGGAAACATTGTGGTATATTAGGCACTCAGGGTTTGGCCCTGAGGAAGTCTCGTTTAAGTACTTGGGTGTCCACATCACAAACCCACTAGACCACCTGATTAGGGTGAACTACATCCCGTTGGGCGAGGAGATAAGGGAGAATATGGAGAGGTGAAACAAGTTGGCCCTGTCCTGAATGGCATGCCTTAATATTATTAAAATGAATATACTCCCGAGATATCTCTACTTGTTTCAAATGCTCACCATAGCGGCAGCGCCGTCTTTTCATGGCGTCCCACGTAAGCGGGTGGTGAAATTCCTATGGCGGGCGAATCAAAGGATAGCGGACAAAACTGTTACTAGGCCATGGGAGCAAGGGGCAGTGGGTTTCCCAGAAGTTGTTACGGATGAGGCCTTGAAATTGCTTGTTTAAAGTTATGCATTGTTGTGAACTCTTATGGCTCATATTTGGAATTGTTTGTTTCTTGTCTGATATTTGTGATGAAAACCAATAAACTTGAATTTGGAAAAAAAAGAAAAGTAAGCGTGGTAGGGATGTTCTCATAGTGGTATCTCTGGGGCTTATACTGGCCGAAAGGGCGGTCGCCTTGGCTTGAAAGGCAACTGTGGGACCCAGTATGAGTGATTGGCGGAGATAAATTAGCAAATGGTTGCAGGCCTGGGACAAGCTTGCATTTCGATCGGACTTACGCCCTGTGAAGGCATCATGAAGCAAGACACAGACAGCAGACTTAAAGTTGAAGCAAAAGATATTTATTAACTTAAATGCCAGGATGGTAAAAGGCCTAACTTGCCCTATGCGAAGGTGGGTTTTCCCTACCTGAACAAAACTAAGGGAAGTGAGTTAAAGAGTTCAACTTAAGTCTCTGTGTCCAAAATATCAGTAGAGCAGTGATGGTACTATCTAGATAAAACAAAACCAATAAGGAAGACCGATCAATTAGTTGTCTTCTTAGCTAGTGATAAAGAAGAGGATCCTGTCTCTAAATCAGCTATTTCAGGAGGGATTGTAAACTGCATCCAACTTTGCTATTCTCTGTCCAAGAGAACTTTACCATTCATTCCTAGAGCACACTCAACTCAAAGTACCGGTGCTACTCTAGCACTCATTGCAAAAGTGCCGTAAGAGGCTATTTGCAAAGCAGCAACATGGAGTTCGATTCACACTTTAACTCAACATTACTGCGTGGTTACTCATAAAAGAGGTGATTCTCAGGTGGCCAAGGCATTGGTAAGACATCTTTTTGCTGCTGACATTATAACAACCCACCTTCTTCTTCAGGTGCTGCTTGCTAGTGTAAGGAAGGCATGGCATCAATAGTAAGACAGGCAAAACGGACCACAGTTCCAGGGCATTTGAAACTTGAAACTTGAGGAGAACCATCTATGGTTCCGGAAGCTCCTCAAGGCCTTCCTCTTCTCTTCTGCCTTCGCCCGCTTCTCCCCTGCTGATCTGCCTTTTTCCCTCGGCACTCTGCACCTGGCCACCTTCTGCCCTTCGGGCCCAGGTACCTGCTTACCCTACCATCCTCCTGCACTGCCTCCGGGCCACCCTTTGCACTGGGGCCTGTGTCTGTACCCATACAGTTCCCCACCCACTCTTCTTCTGCACTTATCAGATACTCCCTATCTGACTAAGCTAGCACCTTTGCCTCTTACAAGCTGCACTACCACTGCTAACACTCTATTTAATTATTTATGTACTTACTATTTATTTTGTTTCTCTCCTATGCTCTGCACTTCCCCCTTTTTCTCTTCCCCATACACTTTACCCCTTTTTCCCTTCCCCATGCACTTGCGCGTTCTCAATGTCACTGGGCCTAGTAAGATCGCTGTTTTTGTTTCTCCCCTGTTCCCCTCTCTTTGCCTGGTCGCGCTCTGAAACACCTGTGTAAGAGCGCGATATAAATAAAATATCATATCATATCATACATCATTTATTGAACTTGAACAAGGGTGTCATAAACGCCTCTAAATCTACATAGCACGTTACGACCATCGAAGAATAATAATGCATTCTAAGTGGAGTCTCATTAAAAGAAAAGGGCCTATACTAAGTAAAACTATTGCCAATCCTTATCACTAAATACAATTAGTGTAGGGTAATGTTCATGAAAAAGAAAAGTGTTCACAAAATATGTCAGGATGTTCTGGCCATTGGCCTCCCATCCCCACGTTTTCAGCACAGGATAAGGCGGTTCACTCGAGCATAGCACACTCTCAGGCTTCTTCGGCACGAGGACACAGTTCCATTACCAGCATGAGGGCCTTCCGTGCCCAGTGTCTTAAGTTATCAAAGTCTCTTTATTCAGAGGGCTTGATGTACCAAAACAAAGAAAAGTTCCTTTCCTCTAACAAGTACTTAAGTTGGGTGATTCACCCTTGGGATATTTCTTCTCTGTGAATGATAGTGAGCTAAAGACTCTGGGTAAGTCTCTCGTAACCAGGACTAATGTCTGGCAGAGGGACTCCCAGGACCCCCCTTGTTAATTTACATCTATCTGGGCCATGCCCTAAATTTACCTTTTCCCCCGTTGGGACCAATGAAATTATTTATCTTTTAGGGAAACTTAAACCTGCCAATTTAGGATATGATCCAATTTCAGCCTATCTGGCCAAACAGCATGCTACTAAAATCCTACTTTAAAACCGATACTTTCAAACTGATGTAAAGACATACTGTTATACTGGCCCCTATAAAAACCTTGACAAATGACAATACAAGGGTCACTTGAACATACCTCAAAGATGTGCGAGGATAAGGAAAGAGTGTCAGAACTTGCTGCTATTGCCTAGTACCATGAATACTTAGGCACTGAATCTGTACACAGTCTACTCGTATGTGCCGTTGCAAGTTTCTGAAGGTTACTTCTTATATCTCCCGACAGCCAAGAACATTATCTGTGTGCGAGGAAATCACCTTGAGAATTTACCGGAGAAGCACAAACAAGTGGCACAAGTAAGAATGGACAAATGCAATAGAAAGCTCTGAAGTGGTTGAGCGAAATATGAAGGCAGAAATAACTATGAAAAAAGAGCTTTTGTTAAAAGATGATCGATTTATAACAGTTTGTGTATGTGCCAGAACAATGATGGTTTGCTAATGTTAAGGTAAAGCTGTACCTTTCCCTATCACTTTAGGTCCCTGCCTACGTTAATAAGGTGTTTGTCAGTCGTGAATGTCCAATTAAACAAGTCAGCTGTCCAAAACTACCCTATCTGACCCTACCACTTATGCAAACTAACCTAATTCAGGAGAATTACTCTTCTCCAAAAGGTACTCCTGGTACCATATATGTGTTCCTTCTTTGTATTTGATTCGCAAATAGTATCTTGTGACTTCGTGAATTAGTCTCTTTAGTTCATCAACTGCATTATTAAATCGTCCTTTCTCTTTGGGCATCCCTTTTGGGACTTGTTTTTATTCTTTGAAGCGCAGACCTAGCTCGAGAGAAGGACAGCGCTGTGCAGAGTGTGGATAGCCGGCATTTGGGCTGGAATCTTTTAACAGCGCAGTACTATGAGGTCTGTGCGTCGGTATGTGCATCCATGGGAATTAGTCCTTGGCCAGGTGTTGTTGAAAGATCAATCTTTTGAGAGATTTGCAAAATTAGAGAATTGTGGGGGAATTCCGAGCCAACACTGGGATCGAGTTCCAGAAGGTAGGTGCATGACAAGAGGAGGATTGTTTGCAGGTCCTCTCTTTGCTGACTAGCTGTGATTCATGCCCCTTGCTCAATTTGATGCACGAGGAGTGTGTGCCACCAGGTACTCTTTCAGGCTACCTTCATCCTCCTCCTCTTCCTCGCTCATCCCTGACTGTCTATCCTCAATCCAGGCTTGGTGTGCTGCTAATGATCTATGCCTCAATGCCAGTAAGACAGAGATCATACTCATTGGGACCCCTGCTCCTGCTTTCCCACTTTCTCACTGGCCAGCCTCCCTTGGCCCTGCACCCTCACCTACCAATGAGGCAAAGAATCTTTCGGTAATCTTCTACTCCACTCTCTCCTTCTCTTCGCGCATCTCGGACATCTCCAAAAAGTCTAACTACCAACTGCACCTCCTCAGAGGTATTCTACCTTTTCTCACTTTCCCCCAAAGGCTCATCATATCGAGAGCCCTGGGTCTCTCTAGGCTGGACTATTGCAACAGCCTCTTTCTCAATCTTCCTACTTCTACTCTCCGCCCTCTACAACTCATCCAGAACAGAACTGCAAGACTTATCTTTGGCCTCAAACCCTGGAACCGCATCTCTACGGTGCTGAAATCCCTCTACTGGCTCCCCGTGGCTGGAAGGATTAAGTTCAAGACCCTCTGCATTATCCACAAGGCTTTCTGGGGCTGGGGCCTGCATTATCTAAAACGTCTCTTCCTAAATACTCTCACTCTAGAGTCCTCCGCTCGTCGTCCTTCAACTCTCTGCGGGTTAGCCACTTTCACAAACAGAGATTTGGTGGTAGATCGTTATCCTCTGCAGGTGCTTCCCTCTGGAATAGCCTCCCTGCCCCTCTCCGTCTTGAGCCGGAACACTCTAAGTTACAGAAACTCCTCAAGACCTTCCTTTTCTCTTCCTCCTTCTCTCTTCCTCTCCCCTGCTAACCTCCTTTCTTTTCTCTCAGCCCTCCTTCTCCTCCCTAACTCTGTTCAGTTTTTTGCTGACTGGCTGCCTGGTTCACCTCCAGATCCTACAGATCCCAGGCTCTCCCGCCAGTCTTTTGCATTTGCCTCCGGGCCACTGCACTTTGTTCAACATGACTGCACTTTCAGCGTACGCTCCTTGAGCGGGGAAACCTCTCTGCACTTAACCCAGGGCCCTGCTTGACCGGAAACTTTGCCCCCACCCTTCTCTGCACCTCTGTCTGTACGTATGCATGACCTAAATGTACTAGGACCAGTTAGTTCGTCTGTCCTGTCCCCCAACGCCCCCCCACCATTCCCCCCTGAGCTTGGTCTCAACTGTGCCACTTCATGCACTTTCACTAGGAGAAATGTCGTCAGGCCTAGTATGCTAGTTTTTCTGTTTACATCATTTGGCATCTTCAAGGCCTAAGAATGATTACTGTATTTCCTTTGTTATCTTCCCGCCTTGAAGTGCTTTGAAGCACTTCATCTGTGTATAAGCGCCATATAAATAAACAATACATAAATAAATAAATAAGGTACACTGGTGTGCTACTCGTGCTTGCTTTGTAGATTGCTGTCATGGTTGAAGCCTAAAGATTTAGCTGAGTATGAGAGTTGTGGATCAAATACTTGAAGATGCATATCATTGAGCCATTGTCTGACAAGTTGTTTTTAGCAAGAGGCCTGATGAGGTTCAGTCTTGGATGGGTTAAGCCTGAGGTAGGCAGTCGAATTCCAGGACTGGATGATGGCTAGGTAATTGCGGAGACAAATGATGTCCTGCGTGCTATTTACTCTTTATGTACAACTGAGTATCGTCTGCGTATTGGTGGATGCTATTTTGGGATCTTTGAAAACAGTGCTCAGAGGCTCCATGTAAAGGTTAAAAAAGATTGGTGAGAGGATAAAGCTTTGGGGGACTCTGCAGGAGACCTGGAGTCTGTTAGAACGCAACAAGTTCTTCAGGACAGCCTGGTTTCTGCCTGAGAGGTGGGAGGTAAACCAATTCAAGACAGTGCCAGAGTATCCCATCCTGTCAGCAAGGAGGAAGAGAAGGACGTGGTGGTCAACGATTTTCAATGCAGCCTAGAGGTCAAGGAGGACGAGGAGGCATGAGTAGCCCTTATCCATGATTTGGAGAGCATCATCCACCACTTGGATATTGGCTGTCTCGATGCTACACTTTGGGTGGAACACTAACTGATACTCATTTAGGAGGTAGAGTTGTTTGATTCTAGAGAGTAGTTGTTTAGCAACTACCTTTTCCAAGATGTTCCAATAAACAGGAGGTTTGTAAAGGGTCTGTAGTCGACCAGGTCTTCTGGATCTAAGGTGGGTTTTTTCAAAAGGTCATATGAGACCAGTCTTGAGCGTGTTCGGGAATGATCATTCTGCAAGGGAGGCATTGATGATGTTGAGGAGCACATTGAGTGCCAGGCCTGTCAATTGTTTGATGATGGAGCCCGAAATGATGCAGTGTGCATGCCGGGGTGCAGGGGATGCTAATGGTGTGAGAGATTGATTCGATGGTCTCTCTGAGTTTGTCTACAAAATGTGTTTATTCTGTTGAATTTTTCCAGAGTTGCTGGTACTTCGGGGTCAAATGAGAGTTTGGTGCAATGTTTTACTACTTCAAAGAGGGTTTTAATCCTGTTAGAGCCTGCCACAATGGTGGTGGAGTAGTAAGCAGCTTTTGCCTCTGTAATCAGAATTTTACAGTTTGCGCTCAAGATTTGAGGTTGGCGAGGTCTCCTGAGTTATAGTTTTTGCACCACTGTTTCTCTAGTGCTCTGAGCGTTAGTTGGAGGCTAGCTCGGGGGTGTATCATGGGGCGGATGGTGTGGTCGAAGCCTGGCTGGATTTTAGGTGTGCATGAGTGTCCACCAGTTTCATAGCAGAGTTGCTGAATAATTCCAGGAGGCCTGAGGCATTCCCTGTGGTGGGAAAGTCTGCAAAGTTTGCTTCTAGCTCATTGACCAGGAAGGTTTTGAATGAGTGGTGTTGAATAATGGGGCGATTAGCCTGACCTTTGTGAGCCATAGTCAAGTGGGTGACTGATAATGGGATGGCGTCGTGGTCGAACCCGTCAAGTGGGATAGGCTCGGCACAGGTGCTGCATGTGGATGATGTGAAGGCTAAGTCTAGGGTGTTGCCTTTGTGCGTGGGGGAGAGCACAATCCGCTTAAGGTCCATGGAAGCAGCCTGTGACTCTGGGACATTAAAATCACTGTGAAAGACATTATTTGAATGTGGTAATTTGGCAGAGGAGAGTAAGTTGGAGATGTCTGCAATGAAAGAGTCACTCCTGTGAGGTGGTCTGTAGATGAGGTGGAAGGTGATGGATTCTTTGTGCGATAGAGGGAACCAGCAAGCGATTGATTCAAATGAGCTTGTTCTAGGAGAGAGGATGATGGAGCATGGCCAATCGCTCCTGTGGATGATTGCCACTCCGCCTCCTGCCCTCCCTGGCTGATCAGCATGTTGGATGCAGTACCCTTGGGGTAGGAGGATATCGAAAACATGTTGGGAGGATAGGGTAAACCATGGGCCTCATTACGGGTCAGGCGGTCCGGAAATAACAGTGGTGGTAAACCCGCCGCCACTGTTAATTCCGGACCGCCGGATCCGGAGTCTTGCAGGCGGGAGGTGATCTTCCCGCCAGGTCTGACCTGGCGGGTTGAACACCTCCCGCCTGCAGGCGGACGTGGAAACACTAGCACCATCACGAGATGGTGCTGGTGTTTCCACTTCCCCATTCCCATTGAGTCCTATGGGACTCAATGGGAATGGGGATTAACACCATTCCGCCTCCGTGACTACCGGGACACCGGGGCTGTAATGCCCTGGTAATTCCGGGAGTCACGGAGGCGGAATGGTAATACGAGTCCGGCGGTAACCAGGCGATTTTACCGCCAGGGTTACCGCCGGACTCGTAATGAGGCCCCATGTTTCAGTGATGAGCAAGGCATCAGGTTTGTTGTACGAGATGAAGTCGGTGATCTCTGCAGCATGAGCAACTGCTGAGTGAGCATTGTTCAACATGAGTGGGTGTGTGCATGTGGTCCGTGGATGTTGCATGGGGTGACAAGGGCACTATTGATGAGGCAAGTGCAGCTTGTCGGGGCTGGCGAGGGCACTTGGCCATTCGAACCCTAGTGAGGTTGCGATGTGCTGTGGAGGGAGGAGACACGAGTAGCAGAAGTAGCAATTAGTTTGTAGGGGAAATGCAGGATAGCGGGTCAGGCCCTTGGCCCTATGAGGCCCGAACAGGCACAAACCGGTGAGGTCCTTGTCTTTGCATGTCCTTTGCTGAGGACGGCGGCGATGAGGATGCCTTAGGAGGACTGATTAAATAGGTGGTGGGTGGAACAACTAAGCAATGTTGTCTGCCTGGAGAAGGACTACAGTCCTTAAGTAGAGGCTTGGAAGGCACGAAAACTGGAGGTGGGTGGAGCAACTGAGTTGCAGGGCCTGGTCACGTGACCAACAGCCTACTCAATGCTGTCAATATCTTGTTAAATTATTTTTGTTCTGATGGGTTTTCGCTCCTGCACAATTATATAGCCCCTTCAATTGGGCTACTTCTCTTGTTATATATTCCAATTGTCTATCTCTCTGAGACTCTGCTTCCCACTTGGTTCTCTCTTCCTCTTTATACTCTTCTTGTGGAAAGTTATTTGTTAATGTCCCCTTTTCCCAGGATATTTCATCCCATTGCTTTTCCTTTGTTTTGTTTTTCAATGGTTCCCTTTCTGGTATCAATATGATTTGAAGTTCATTTGGTTCCAAATACACTCTGTTTCAAATTTGTCACTGAGACGAGTTGTTCGTGTGGTTAATGATGCCCTGGCTGCCTTCCATGCTTCCTTTCCTTCCCGTTACCTTCATTCCTGACGGGAAACATCTTCGGGAGCTTTGTCGGTCGGACACCGCTTCTCCACAGACGGTTGCTTGCTATCTTTCGCTGGCGTTTCTCTCTATGCCTTCAGTTGCTTCTTCATAGTGTAGCAGTATTTCACAGCATGGCCAGACATCTATGGACTTGCTTTTACTTGTGGTTTTGGCGATCATCGTTTATGGGAGGACTATCCACTACAGTTGCTTGTTCGTGGTCTTGCTACTACTTCTTTTCAGGCTCCTGCCTTGCTGGCTTCTCTCCTTTCGGGTTTGCAATGTCAAGGGCGCCCCACACTGTGTTCTATGGCGTGTTTGACACTCACAGGCTTCCGGGTTTCCGTCTTCCCAAGGTGTGACATAGCAGTGAACTTTGTGTTTTGGTGAGTGGGCATTGAGTTAGAGGCTGTTAAGAAGTGTGGAGTCTACTGGTGGTAGTGTACACCGAGTAGACTTATTAGGTCGAACAGATAGGTATGCTGTAGAGGGTGGAGTTGATTTTTCTTACATATTATTTCATGGGTTATAATCAATATCCACTATCTAGGATGTGGATTTGAGATTCATGACAGATTTGACCCCCAATTGAAATGTGTGTTGATTCCCAAACACCATTGTGTTGCTCAATAGCACCTGCTCACCTGTTCAACACTCCTCTCCAACATGGCTGACCCGGTGGAGTGCTAATTGTCCCAGACTTCAGGTCATTACGCTTAACTGCTGTGACGTCCGTAGGTCCGGAATCGGAGCCAAGGTTACCATAATAACCTGTACGTTTACAATAGCCAGGGTGCTTGAGGCGCATGGACACTTCTCCCACAGCCGGGCAAATGTCTTACTGTGCCAGACACAAGCATTTCTTGCACTTTAAGGTACAGGTTATTCTGATATGATCATCCTACTCTGTCTATCCTTGCACAATGTACTGATTTCAGACATTTCCCTACAAATAATCGCGATCCTTGGCTGTCCAGGGTCTACCCTTATACCGATATTTACGAGCCATGCAGGTCAGATTTTCATTTATTTCCTTTATTTCGTATAGAGCACACACTGTTTACTTAGTCTACTAATGGGACCAGCACGTTGCATGACGAGTGACACCACAGACACATTATTTAACGTAACGCTCAGCGCTTTATTTATTTTTTTTAAACATATTTTTATTATTTACCATCGTTCACATATTACATAATAAATTGAACATCAGCTCCTCCCATACCTCTCTTTGGAGTGAGGACTTCCCATTAGCTTTCCTATTTTTCATTGGATTTACAAAATGTCCATTATCCTAATCTTATGCGGACACCATTGTAGCATGTAGTCACTTTGTAGATAAGTCAGTATCTGCCCCCCAGTCTCTTTTGAAAATATCTGGTCTCCCTGGATCTTATGTTTCCCATTCCAATGAGACAAAACTCCACACTTTCTGTAGCCAGTCCTGGGTTGTGGGTGCTGATTGCTGTTTCCACTGTTGTGCTATCACCAACCAGGATGCTATCAGGAGGGTCATGAATCCCTGTTTTGTGTTTTAGTGTACACTTTCGATCCTGGATCCCACATCCCACACATCCAAACCTTTTCCCCTAGTAACTCTGTTTCCTGAAACATCTCCTGCATCTGACTCTTCACCCCAGCCCAATATGATTGTAGCAATGGGCAGCTCCACCACATATGCCTCCATTCCCCAGCGCCTTACGCCCCCCTCCAACATAGACCTGATGCCAAGGGAAACATTCTGTGAATTCTTTCGGCCGTGAAATGCCATTGAAGTAGCACTTTAAACCACATCTCCCTCACCTGAATAGAGCGGGTTAATTTCGGTATTATTCCCCACACATATTCCCACTGCCTTCCTGGAATGGTTTCCCCCAGAGTACCTTCGCATTTTTCATATATTTCCAATTAACTATTTCTTCGTGATCGTTTAGGTACTTATGGAGGTTTGACACCAAGCTTCTTGTGTCCGTGTGTGCCGTTATGTATCCTTTAAAACGGGTCCGCTGTCTTGGTGCTGCCTCCTTAATAGATGGGCTAAGTAATCAGTGTTTCAATTGGTTATATTTAAAACAATCGTTCTCCGTTAACCCCATATACTGCTTCCATTCCTCAAAGGTCCTCAGGGACTTCCTCTGATACATATCTCGTATCTTCTAGCATTGCACCCCGGGCCATTCTATGAATGCCCCTTGTTCCATTCCCAGCTGAAATTCTGGATTTCCAAACATTGGATAACATGGGGATGGGTTTACCATTAAGGCCCCTCGCTCACCCCAATTATTTCACTTTTCTTGATATTTGGGTGTCTATGCTGTTTATTCAACCACAATAACCCCGAGAGGGAGGATCCCACTACCGCCCTGTCCTATCAAGCCCATATTCTTTGTCAGTCATCTGCTAACCATTTTCCCGCCACCCGTAGTTGGGCCTCCTCGTAATATCTATGGAAATGGGGTAGAGCTAAGCCCCCTTGATTCTTAGACACCGTTAATGTAGACATCGACACCCTTGGGGGTTTCCTTTTCCAAATGTATGACATTATGGCTCTGTTCAGGGATCTGAAGAAGATCTTTGGAAGCCTAATAGGCAGTGCTTGGAAGTAATCTAACAATTTTGGTAATATCACCATCTTTATTGCCGTCATTCGTCCCCACCATGTTATTGTCAGGGGGTTCCATTTCATGAGATCTGTTTGAATTTTTTTCAACATTTGCGGGTAGTTTGCCCCATACATATGCCCTATCATTTTTGTTAATATTACGCTCCAATATGGAATTGGATCTGTTTTAGACCCCAGCCTATCCATTGCCTTTCGGATTTACTGATAAATTTAGGGTTTACGATTTCTGTCTGTTGATCTTTAGCCTAGATATTGCCCCAGATGCTTCCAACTCCTTCATGAATTCTGGTAAGGAGTTTTCCGGATCTGATAATGCCACCAACATGTCATCTACAAAGGCTATTGCTTAGTGCGCCTCTACCGCCATTATTATTCCCTTCACCTGATCCGCCTCCCGTAGCTTAGCCAATAGAGGTTCTAGGTATATAGCATATAACAGTGTTAATAAGGGGCATCCTTATTTGGTGACACGCCCCAATGTCACCTGTCGTGACAGCATCCCATTGAGAGCGATACAAATTGTTGGTGAATTATAATTTGCCTGTATCATTTGTATGAATCCCATACCAAACCCCATATGCATCAATGTGCAATATTTCTCGGACCACTCAACCCTGTCAAAAGCTTTTTCTGTGTCTAATGGCATGAGTATTGCGGGATTTTAGGTCATACCTGTCTTTTCTATTAGATGGCAGATTCTGCAAGTGTTTTCAAACGTTTGCCTAGTTGGTATGAATCCCGATTGATATTGTCCTATGAGTTTCGGCAGCAAGCGTGTTAGTCTATCCGTCAATATGTCCGTATACAATTTTGCATCCACATGTATCAGTGCTATCGGCCGATCTGAGCCTGGATTTATCGGGTCCTTACCCTATTTGAGAAATACCACCAGTTTAGCCTCGTTCATTGATTGTGTGATGGAACCCCTTGTTCTGAATGTGTTAAATAGGTTTGTAAGCCTCAGGGCTAAAATTTCCTGATATTATTTATAAAAATACCCTGGACCCATCCCAGCCCCAGTGCCTTGTTTTTCAGTAGGTTTTTCATGGCCTTTTATTTTTACCTCTTCTACCCGAATGTCTTCCTCTATAAATTCCCTTTCCTCCTCGTAAATCTGGGGAAGCTTGAGCTTCTTGAAATATTCCTCCTGTTTATCCCCCAACGGGCTATCTGATGTATAAATGGCCTGATAATATTCCCTGAAAATGTCCCTCATGTCCTTGTTCATCGTCTTGACCTGATCTTGACTATTCTGAAGCTTAATAATTGTCTGAATGCGTCCCTTCTCCTTCAGTTCTCTGGCCAGGTGCCTATCAGCCTTGTTGGCCTTCACATAATACCACTGTTTCAAGTATAGTAGCGATTTCTCTGCCTGTTTCCTTCGAATCATCCCTAGTTGACCCCTGGATATGTCTCAGAGCCAATCTTAATTTGTTCGTCAGGTTTTTGGACATTTCCCCCTGAATATCTCTCACCTTCCCCTCTAGTTCTTCCTCCCACTGCCATCTCTGCTTGTCCCTCCCTGCTTTTAATTCTATTAAGTACCCCCTCATTACCGCCTTAAAGGCATCCCATACTATTCCCTGTGGCGTATCTGCTGTTTCGTTGTCTACAAAGTACTGGTCTGTCTTGTCTCCAATCCACTTGACTAGAGCCTGATCTTGTAGGATTTCTGTGGGGAACTTCCACTTACATTTTTCCTCTTGAGTCCCCTTACATTATATGTTTACACCTTTAGGTCCTTCATCCTAATGATTGTCTCCCCCTTACCCCCTTGCATTCGGTACATCATCCCACTTTTCCCCCCTACCGGCTTCCCCCATACTATCCTCTACCCTTACCCCTCCCCCCAATCCCCAACTATCACCATGAATCCCCAACTTGTACCTCCCCTCCCGCCCCTTCCCTTCCCCTAAGGGGGTCTCAGGTTCCTAGGACCGCTCGTACGATGTGTCCGCCGCACCTGGCCCTTATAGAATCCCATAGAAGTCATTGTAGGGACTACTAAACCCCACCAGAGATTCCAAGTTCCATCCCCCATCCCAACCCCTCCTGTAACTAGCTACATGATAACGTGTATTAGTCTTTCCCCTCAGCCGGGGTTAATCATAAGCGCGCTTTCCCTCCTGGATCTGTTCATCTTGCTGCATTGCATTTTAATCCCGGACCTTCGCTTCTCCTTCACATACTATTTTCCCCCTTTTCCTTTCTTCATCCCTATTTTCCGCTCCCATGGTTTCCCGGATCCACTTTCTCCTTTCCTTCCATCCCTCGAAATGTGGATGCCTCCTCCCTTAAAACAATGAGTAGTCCTCCCCTCTCAAATGTCATGGTGGTTCCTCCCCGTTGTTTAGCCAGATATAATCGTTAATTTGGGGATTACTTGCCATATTATTTCTTGTCTCCACCCTTGCCTTTCTTTGTAATTGTCTTCCACTCCCCCGTTCCCGTGTGCATGTTTCTCTTCTTTGTGAGCTTCCACGCCCTTCCGTATCTTCCTCTGGTAAGTCCAGTATCCGTGCTCCTTCATCACATGTCAAGATCCTAAATTGACACCCTCCCCACGACAACAGGAGGCCGAAGGGGAAAGTCCATTTTTACCTAATGTGTTTCTGTGCCAGGAATCTCACCACCGGGCCCAGCTCCCTCCTTTCCTGTAGCGTGGATTGAGCTTCTATTCTGTTGACATTTGTTGGGCACACTGATTTCAACGCTCTTAGAATCTGCTCTTTCTGGGTATAAGAGGCTATTGCCGCTAGTACATCCCTTGGGCGTGAGCTTGGTTCCAAACTTCGTGGGCCCACCCGATGTACCTGATCTATATGGACTGGTTCCACCAAGCTGCTTGTCAAGATGTCTTCAAACAGTTGTTGCACAGTATCTCTCAGATCTTTATCTGCATTTCACTCTGATAGGTTCTTAATACTAATCTTGGATCTCCGAGAACAATTTTCCAAGTCCTCGCACTGGATTTCCAGATTGTATGTCAGACGAGAGAGGCGTTCAAAAGCTTCATCGCTCTACTGCGTATCCTCTTGCATGCGCTGGAATGCCTTTTCCATCGTGTCTGTTCTCTCCTCGAGTTTCACCACATCCGTTTTCAATTCCTGCACCAACTGTTTTTTTGTCTTCAAAACCTGAAATTGGGATTGAAAAGATATCATGAATTGTTCTTGAAATTCCCTAAACCAGCACTGCAAATCTTCTTTTCTCATTGTCAATGCCCCCTCCTCTCTACTCCCTTGCTGAGCCATGTCCTTCCTTTCACCACCAGCCACTGCCTGTGGGTTGTTCCCACTTCCCACATGCTTTTTATGCTGGTTTCTTGGCGCACTTGGGGGGCTTTGCATCTGACCGATGCCTCTATCTCCTTGTTCTTGTACATGTCTTTGTTCTCCTTGCTTCTGAAGGCGTGTGCTCCGACCCTTGCTGCTTCCTAGGGGGTTGCGCAAACCTCTTGTCGTGTTGAGTTATGTTGTGACTCTGTGTCATGTATTCAATTGTTTTCCCTTAAATTGGGTCACTTTTATCCCTCCTAGGCCCCTCCTGGTCCTGGCCTCACCAAGGTATTGTGGAGGACTTGCCTGACGCTTGGGCCGTCCCTCATTTGTCCCTCAATGTTTGTAACAGCGTTCTCCACAGCCGCACAACCTGGGGAACCTGCCCGCTCCCACAACTCATTATCCACCACCGTGGGCAACAGGGTCCCACACAAGTTGTTCCCCATCAGGTCCAGCACTACTCTAGCACTACTTCAGCCCTCCTCCTGTGCCGATCCCTTCTGCTTAGCAGTAGTGCATTATGTTTCCTGGCTGCCGTTTCATGCCTGGATCACTTGACGAGCAAATAATAAGTCACTCCTTCTCCTTTGCGCTAGGGTGGATAGTATGTTCTCAGCCTTTCACAGTCACTGTTAACCCTTTCTCCTCTGCTTGGGGCTACGATCTTGCATGCCCCCTGGCCCACCTCCATACATTGCCCCTCCCATCGGTTTGGAGTGTGCCAGCTCAAATCTATCTGTATTTGAATTCCCTTCTCAGGGGGTAACGCTGCTCATACACGGGAATATTGCTGTCGCTTGCCATGTTGCATCATTGCCTTCTACTTTTGCACGTCCTCCTCCACCCGCCGCCATTTTGGAATCCCAGAGTTTTATTTTAAAACATGTATCACACATGAACATCGCTCAAGTGCTCTTGGCCGGCACTCACACTTCACTCTATATATTGCATTAAATAGATATGGTACACCGCCCATGTTGTTGGCAGTTTACCACCCCCAAATGATTGGCACACCCGAGCACGTAGTTGTTTTTATGAACTAAATAGAATCAGAGGAGTTGAAGAAACCGTATTGCTGGACATAATTGTACTAAATGAAGTTTTATGTGTCTTCTGTTTCTTATTTTTCTTCTTTATACGTTATCTCTCTGTTGTTATTTGTTGTATGTCTTGGTGTCATTTACTGCTGCAATAACTAGATATTGATGTTTCTTGTACTTTTGAATGTGGTGCAGGCTAATTTTGCGAATACATACCATATTTTGAACTATATGCTTTTGGGTGCAATTGTGGGACCGCAAATGTGGAACCCTACTTAACTACCCCCTAACTGGCGAATTTAATTTACCTGGGTAACTAATTGGTGACACATTGCACATGCCTACTAACTTACTTTACTGTATATATTGACTGACTCATGGACATATATCACTGAACTATTGAACTTTGATGACAACTTCATTGGCCGCAATTCATATCTGTGTGAACGACTTTTGCTTTGTGCATGGTGGGACTGAGGGGGGAGGGGGGGCTAATGTTGTGAACATACTGTGGTTTACGAAAATAAAATGGCTTATGAATGGTGTTTTGAATATAACTGTGACCACACGAATTGACTACTGTTGCTACGATCAGATGACCGTATTATGCCCTGATGAAGGACTCTATATAGTCCGAAATGCTTTGGCAATTGTTGCATCTGCACTTACGTTCTAACTAATAAACCATAGCAAATCTTTGGATCAAAACAGTATTAGGAATATTATTTACAAGAAACCCCTTACTGAGCAACTATATAAGATACTACACCAAAACCTTTTAACTAAACCACATAGTGGATGTTAGTGAGTGCAGCCCACACCAAAGGCTAGATAGCCTTGGTCCTTTTTTCTCCATTAGCAGGGAGGTTCCCCACGCCTACGTACATGCTTGTGTCTCTCTGCCGCTTGTTGCCTTCGAACAGAGGACTCCATAATCAACTTCCTTGTCTCAGTAGATTGGTCACTTTTATTTAAAGGGATATACTCTTCTCCCATAAGATAATAGCAACGGTTAGGTGCTTCTTCATCCCAGTCTTGATACTTCATATCTTCACGTCCTTTTGAGCATCCCATGTATGCTACAATATGTCCAGTCTTGGGGAGTTCCTTGTCCCCAAAGTGGAAGTGTCTCCCGGTGAAGTCCCACTTGCCTCTACACCTAGGGAGAGTATTGCGGAGCAGGCTCACCTCACTAGCCTCATAGGGAAAAGGGACAAATTCCCTCGATTTGTCACAGAATGTGAAGGCTATGCTTTAACTCCATTAATGATTGATGCCTTGGTACACACATTTCTTGCCTTGGCAGGTTATTTTATTCATTTATTTATTTAGGTATTTTGTACAGTGCACTATGCACATAAAACCACTTTAAATCACTTTTAGATGAAATTAACACATTTCAGATAAAATGAAAGCCCCATTTGATATTCTTCTTTACCCAATTGTTGCATAGAGTTGGCGATGGGTGGAAGCTAACAACTATGGGGTTATATCGTACCGATGGGTTCAAATAAAACCAATAACAAAGTTGTCTATTACTTGGAACTCCGAAGTGAATTCTATCCGATAGTTAAAAGCTATCAGTCTATTTTATGTTTTGTATCCCCCCACATATGCTCTTTTTATCTCCTGCTCTGTCCCCGAAGATCATTGCAGGGGTGGAGAGAGGAGGCCAGGGGAGCTGCATAAAAAGTTAAATAATACCAGGTTTTCCCAAAGCAACCCAAACAGGAATAAAGAGAATTTCTATCTGACAAAAGAACTATAACCCCCTCTGCCCTGATGTCTTGGCAGTCGAGTAGGAATTCCATAATCCTCACCCTGGCGTCTCAAAGGGATAATGCAGCATTCAGAAAAGAAAATAGTTGCTATGGAAATAATACGCATTCATTCTTTTCATTAACATGTAAAGCAGATTCCTAAATTATTTACACACATACACACACACACACACACACACCTACTTCTATTCAAACTAACAAATAATATCAATGTAAACAAGGTCTATGTTTATATCAATAACTAACATGTTGTTGTCTTGCTACCATCCTGACTGAAATAGTACTGTGCACATACAGTTTCAGAAAACTTTACCTGGTATGGGCACCTCCTAGTGACACACAGCAATTTAAATAGAAGACTTTATGTGAGTCCAAAAGTTCAACCCCATAATTGGCAGGAGAAACTGGGTATTTTGGATTTTTAACTGATTTTTTCCTGATCAGCCCTCATCTGAGGCCCCAGGGCATCCTGTTTCCCTCCAGGAATCTCCCAACGTAGCTGGCTGTATGCGCTCTATTGGGCGGTGGCAACCCTCATGTAGATACTGCACAGAGACTAACAGCTAGAGGATGTTCCTATCAGAGAGTGAATGGGAAATTAATATTGCCATGATTGTTCATGGATGCAGCCTGCCTTAAAGAACAAGGACTCTGGTTGACGAAAACAGAAAGGACCTGTTTGTAAATGATGTTTGCATGCAAGCCTGCATCCTCACCTGAGAAAATGCCAGTGATATTTGAATGTGGCAGCCCTCTAGTTATTTGGTGACCACTAAAAGTTTGAATGTTTGCACCCCTGTGATTGAAATCTGAGTTACCCCTCTACTCCGAATCTTCCATAGAACCTGAGGGTCTGCATCTTTATCTCGACGACGTGGAGTACGAATTACAAAGCACAGTAGAAGATGCCTACCGGAAGAGGAATCTTGAGGCATCTCTTACAGTGCTTGAACCCTTATAAGAACTGTTCTCATGTTGAAGTCATGCCCAGTATCTGTGGATGCCGGACTCCGATTGACTAGTGGAAACTGGGGAACTTGCGCTTCATTCCATTGAACAGGCAGGAACAGCCAATCTGCAAGCCCTTAACAATGCGCTGCTCCCAGGAACGCCTTGCTGAGCAGTCCCTGTGCTTACAGGACGCACAGAGCCAGACATCTATTGTTGGCACATGAGACTGGGATCTAAGTTACAATAGGCTACAATGGAACTCAATAATAACCTTGTAACTCAGAGGAGTTTATCTTCTACTTAAAGTGCTTCTGCTGGACACTGTCTCTATTTCCCGATAGATGCATCTTCAGCGAACCAAGAATCTACACCATACCTCAGCTCCAGCTATATCTTTTCTCTTTGGCCCAGCTGCAACACCACCAGCTCCACAGCATTTATCCTTTCTATAAGATAGTCTTCTTTGTTACTGGGCCGACCACTGGCCCACCAGAACACAATGACTCCCACTGTAGACCTCTCACCTTGCAAGGACTCTCATTGACTTCCAATAGTCGAAAATAGCGAAAGATCCTGGAACTACAGTTCCTAACCCACCCACCCCCCACACTAATCTTCGGGATCACTCTGGTTCCTTTCCGAAAGCAAGACATTTCCTTAACATAGATCCTTATATTTAAGATCAGGCCCCATATTTACCATTGGGGACCATGCTATATTGAGAACAGTATCCTGTTCAGCCAATCATAGCTGGAAAGTCTCTCCCATTCATTCATATGAGAGGAGAGACTGAATCCTCTTATTTTTTCTTTTTTTAATTGTGTGCACTTTTGTTAATTTATAACCTTTCACAAAGTTTAATTAAATGACATTACCATATTATACAAGGTACCTTAAGTACATGTGTACATTCACTTGCCATTAAACATTTCAGAAATCATACAATCGCATAACAAAATACTATTGATGCAGTACACGTAAATTCATATAATTAGAGGAATAATTAAAAGGTTATGGAATAACGATATCATCAAACTATTAACAAATGAAGGATTAAATGAGCAACATCTCATGAGACCTCCAGTGACGCGATTTTAGTTAAAATAGCGTCCCAGTGGCATTGGAGAGCGTTTGTCAAAGATATCCACTTACCTGACTTACAATAGGACCAACAGTGTTGCAAAGGTATGTAACCAGTTTTGTGTGTATAATTCCCAAGAAGCCTTGCATAAAGCTTGAAGAAGTAAGGACATTGAGTCACAAGATGTTAAATACTTTCCAAAATATTAGTGGATCTGCACGCCTGACCAGTACTCAACTCTTAGGGCACCCCTTGCCAGGATCCTGCAATGAGCTAGGAGGGTAGGACATTAAACAGTAATAACATCAAAAATCTATGTGTATTTTGGCATGGATATATCCTTATGTATTTCGGTTGAAGAGCCACTGGCGTCAGCAGCTTAATGTAGTCAGTGTATGTTTTTTTGCAGCCAAATACTCAAGATTGTAGCACCAGTCTTAGTTCCATACATTTTCTTTCATTTGGGAGCAAAGTAAATGTTCCCAATTGGTGGCAAAAATATTGCGGCATGCCAATGTCAAATGCATCATCCCAATCAACTTGAAAGAAACGTACAGAAGCACTAAAAAGTCAATACGCATATAAGTGAAAATTCAGCAACTCACACAGCCACTACACAGACGATAGCCAGCTATATAGGACCATGTAACACGAGACTAAGGAACACCTGAAAGATCTGATCAATAGGAATGAACAAGCACCATGAGCTATTTCTTCAATAGCCAAGAATAGAACCTTGAAAAAGGCTGAGAATGTCAAAACATGTGTCGGCCATGCCGTAGTGGCTTTACAAAGAAATAAACCTAGCTTGTGTGAGAAACCAGAAACCCGCTAGTCCCTGGGGAGGCTGAGAATGTCAAAACATGTGTCGGCCATGCCGTAGTGGCTTTACAAAGAAATAAACCTAGCTTGTGTGAGAAACCAGAAACCCGCTAGTCCCTGGGGATCTGTCATCCAGGGGGCCAGGACACGGCCATCGTTTTTGGATCCAGTTCGTGGGAGTGGACCAGTGCAGGAGGGTCACCTGATGAGGGGTCTTTGGGGAGTGGGAGTGGGACACCGGATGGTGAGCTGGAACACCGGATGGCGAGATGCAGTATCCCCTTCCCTGTAACACCTTTTACCAATCATACCAAGTAGGATACTTGGGAACTTAAACCACCCGGCACTCTTTCCCGACATGAACACTTTCTCACGGACAGCTCACTGTGAGAGAAAACAGACTAACACCTGAGCCGTATACCTGACATGCCCCAACACAAGGGTCAGGCAGAGTCAGGCAATTACTGATAATTACATACAGCTGACTTCCTCACACTTCCCCACACAGACAAAAGGCGGAGTACGAAAGCACACTCTGACCAAGGCAAAACACACAAGGAACCAGCAGTTCTGAGATAGCAGTTTAAAAGGAGGAGAAAGACAGCAAGACCGGAGAGGGTTGCAAGGAGCGATGTCCCTTGACCCCACAAGGCCTCGAGAATAAGAAACAAAAAAAACGTGAATTAAAGCTGAAGATAAATCAACATGAGTGCATACCCTTTGTGATGAATCCGATGGTGTTGTCGCTCCTTTCCCAGCAGTGACCTCTCCCCATGTCGCCAGGGGACGGCAGGCTCTACCAGATCCTGACCCTGGGGCCGGCTATGTGAGGGAGTTCACATGGGGGGAGGCAACTTTCAAGGGAGTGACATGAATGCATTGGATGAGACATGGTATCCTCCTTTTCCTTCTAGGGATACCCCATCCATTTTCCATGCCTTAATGGCATATTGTCATGACTCCCTTCACCTCCCCCGTGAAAGCCACCGAGAATACCTTCCCATACTCTGTATACAAGTCATCACGAACTAATTTCTCTTTCCCTGGATGTAAAAGTACTGTGATGAGGAAGTTGAGCGGAGTAATGAAGATTGATAGAGGCTAGAAGCACAAGCTGCGCTCTAGTGGTTGCACGTGCATACTTGATAACTGGACATTTAAACCACAGAGCAAGTTGGCTAGTTGACAGAGGGGAAACTCTGGCTGTGCAAATCTCATCCTCTCGGTAACGACCGAGGGACCGCTGTGCTGTAGAAAAGTCTTTGGAGCCAACCGGCTCACGGAGGAGGCCGAGGAGAGCAGACTGCAGGAGCCAGTCCGCTGCAAGGACGCCACAAGAGGAAAGGAGGGGAAGACTTCCTGGTGTACGCAGGCACCATAAAGCAGCCTCCACGCCGCTCGAGCACTGAGAAACCCAGAGCAGGCAAACGGGAGCTGCGAGGGATGTGGAAGCCACAAAGCAGAGGCGGCAAACCCGGGAAGAAGGAGCGGGATGCCGAAGAACCACTACATGCTTATTGCGGGAGAACCGACGCACGCCACAGAGATCCGGTGAGTCCACCCAAGGGAAGCTGGGATACGGGGGTATGTCAGCAACCCTACCGAAGGCCAATAAGAGTAAATGAAGCATATGAGAGACTCAATATTCCCTAATGAGACATAACGGAGTGAATACAAAATATTGTCAAGTTTGCAGGTGTGTCCAGTGAAACATATGAGACTGTCCTGGCAGGAGAATATACCAGGCAGATACAAGTTGCAAATTTGTTAAATGAAGCACAGAAGAAACCTGGCAGGAGAGTACACCAGGTATCCATGCAACATTAAGACTAACAGCCAAGTTGTTTCGCATACAAGTTGTTTTTGCTGACCAGAAAAAGCCCAAGGAAAACTCATATCCTTAAAAAGTGTAAAGCGTACTGAAGAGAAATCCAGGGGAAGGGAGTCATCCCTGGAACTCTGAACTTTATCCATCTGGAACTTTTATTTTGAAGTTACGCCTCTTTCCTTTTTGAACATTTGTACACTTTTCAAGGCCAAAAATAGTCCCCCTTTCACCTTAGAGCTAATTTATAGAATGTGAGGGCCAGGATAGTATTTTAGACAAAGGACATTTTTGCATTGGACATCTTGACATTGGACAGGCCCTTTGTTTTGTTTTAGGCAGGGAAATACCTCCTATTATAGAGATTGTGAGGCATTTTCCAATCCCTTTTTGTTTCAATAAAAGTTTATGACCAAAACCATGAGTTATTCATGTCTGCATCTCATTCCTGGCTCCTCAAATTGTACCCTGATAATCTCAATCATATTTAGACACAGGGGAATCTGGGGTAGTACAAACGGATGTAAACATCTGTTCTGCCAGAAAGGCATCTGCAGAGGAGTGCTTGGAGACATTGTCCTGCACAATACGTAATTTGCAGTTAACCTTCAGGTACTTCTCCCTTGCGTATGGCCCTATGACCTTCTTAATTTTGACCTCTAAAGAAAGCTTTGTCCGTTATGCCCTCAAAAAAATTACAAGTCCTGGGCCCTTCTTGTAGACGCTGCCCTAGACATGTACATTGATTGGATGCTTTGGGGTGTGCAGGCTTACTTGAAAAGTGTATTTTCTTTCTGAATACTATCTTGTTGAAACTTTCCAGGGCAACTGTAGTCCCACCAGTGAATAAGATATCCTTGAAGACTTTCATCCATATCTTCATGTGGGCCACCCGCTTTTCCTTGTGGAGGATCATAGGGCAGAGCATGTTGCTGATGCGCAAGACATAATTATAAACAATTAAATGAACACTGTCTTGGGTGGGGTAGAGTTGGTGAGTGGGGCGGGGTGGAGTTGAGTGGTGAGTCAAGTGGTGTAGAGTCGGGTGAGTTAGAGCAGAGCTGCCAAACTTCCAGGTTTTGCCCAGAGACTCTGGGTTTTTGACATGGGCGGCTTATCCATATTGGGCGATGGGACGTCAACGCGCTCCCATTATGGACAAGCCAAATCAACCCTGAGAAAACAGAGCTCTTCCCCAGCTGCAGCAAGCAGGTGAGAGAGAGCTCCTGGACTGTCTTTAACTGAACTGTCAAAGAGAAAGGTGGCCTCCCTTTGACAGTTCAGTAGTACGGCAGCGAATGCCCAATGAGCCACGCAAGGCTGTGCCGTTTTGCTTCTGCAGCCTTGCATGGGCTATTGGGGATACTGGCTGGGGGTATTGCAACTCGGCATGTGCGAGAGGGTGCTCTTGCGCGTCCCTGTACATCCAGGGCTTGAGGGGCGGTGTGATGGAGACGCTTCGGCTCCTACATGCATATGCAGGAACCAGGAAGCACTTTCTGTTGGAGCCAGAGAGCCTTCATTACAGAAGATAGAGTGAGGCCTGGAAGGCAGGAATCCGGGGCAGTGTGCATTTTCGTGTGCATGGTGTTTGTGTTTGTAAGTGGGTGTGTGAATGAGAGAGTGTATGTTGTTTGGGTGTGCGTGTTTATGTGAGCATATGAATGCTGTTTGGGTGTGAGATTGAATGTGAGAATGAATGAATAATGAATGCCATATGAATGTTGATGCTCGTGTGAATATGGGAGAGTGAATGAAGAATGAATGAATGATGTTGTATCAATACTGATGCATGTGAGTGAATGTGGGGATTTTACTTATGTAAGGAAGGCATGGTATCATGAATGAAGACCGATACAAATGATGCACAGTTCAAGGGAGTTTATTTAGCAAAGATAGGGTGGTAGAACGCCTATCTAGCACTATATCTAAGGATGGGAGCTAGCTCGACCATCAAATAATAAATAACGAATTCCCAGTAGTGTCTTGTCAAATCAAAATGGCCTATACTAAAAATAAAACGATTGCCAATCCTTACGCTATTACAAATGTGGGCAAGGGAAAAGGTGTATGTAAAAGAAAACAGTGGTCAAGAAAGTGTTTATCAGGATGACTGAACCTTTGGGTTCCCTTCCCCACGTTGTCAGCACGGGACAAGGTGGCACACTCGGGCTTTGGAACACTCTTTGGCTTCTTCGGCTCAAGAATGCAGTTCGGGACATAAGCCAGGGCCTTCTGCGACAAAATCTCTTTGCAAAACAAAGTCTCTCATTAACAGAATGCCTGGGCACACACAAAACAAAGTTCCTTCTCTTTGGGATCTCAACGTTCTCAAGGCTCAGGTTCACAGTTCATATTGGGTCTCCCTCGTTTGAACTCAGACCCCTTTTAAACACAAAGTCACAATAGGTCTCCCTCGGTCAGGCTCTGACCCTTTTAAACACAATGTTTGTTTATAGGGCTCCATCAGTCGGGCTCGGACCTTTCCCAAGGGATTGAAAGGTTCCTGTAGGTCTCCCTCGGTCGGGCTCGGACCTCATTCAACATGAACCACTTGATTCCACGTAGGTCGGACCTTGCAGTCACAACACTGGTAGGGGTTTCCTTGCCCTACACCTCCAATCCTCCAATCCCTTTAATTCACAGTTTCCCACAGTCTTAAATGTTCGTCTAAACAGAGACTTTTGATTGGGCACTTTCACTATGCCGGACTACTGTGTTACTCTGTAGCTTCTGTCCACAGTTTACAAGTTATAGGCAAGATGCAGATGTCTTTGTGGTTCCTTATGGTTAAATAGTGGATTTCATGCTCACAAGAAAAGTTCATATATATCTGAGAAGTTCCTGCTTCAGCCTCACACGCGTGCCAGATTTCCCCTCACTCAGAAACTCACCGGCCATGCAATGCTGTTGGGAAAAGACTTGCTGTTCTCAGATCTGATGTCAGGGTCTTGCCATCTGCCCCTCTGTCTCCCTGGGGATCAACATCCACCCAGGGAAACCAGCACTGGCCTAAATCTGGCGTGCTGCAAGCAGCTCTCCTTGCTTTTTGGCTCTCTCTCCAGGGTGCAATCCTCCAGCCACCCTGGATCAGCGTTCCAGCGTCTCGCTTTTTCTTGGCCCAAGTAGCAAGTGGAGCTGGGATTGAGAAGGGATCCTGTGCTTGACTGAACTGCGCAGCCTCCCTTCAGTTCTCTCAACTGCTGCTCCCTGCTCTGTCAGGAACTCCACCTTTTATACACCTGGGTTTCTTTAACAGGCTCTATGTGTGAGTTCTGGGCTGGTCTGCCCGTCCTTGCCTGACTCTATTAGTGGGACAGTGCAGTATTATCATGAGGCTGTCATGATCTCTGCTTCCAAAAGGTCAGGGTTTTCCCAACTCCCTTGGAAGCAGATCCATAACCCAGGTTCCGAGTGCCAACCAGTACCAATTGGGACCTTTTGGACCCAGTCCTGGCGCCAGTGGCACCAGGCTCATAAATATGCCCAGTCCCAGCGCTGGAAGCGCCGGGCTCATAATGCTTGGGTGGACTTACCTGCAGCAGACCATGCTGCTTACTTGCCTGCCAGTTGAGCCTCTGATCCTCTTCTGTTTGGAACTACTTTTCCTGTTGGGTGGGGCAGGAGCCACTCCCTAGGTTCAGAACACTGGAACTCTTCTGGAAAGCAGGAACTCTTTTCTTACCTAGGCGTGGCTGTGGAAGGAGACACCTAAGCACTACAGGAGGCTATTTAAACCACACCCGATGGATGAATATTGCTTTGCGTTATTCTGCATCCTCTGCAGCAGAACGCTCTTTGTGTCTTCTGCATCTGATCCTGGGCCTAAGGAAAAAGGCTTACCATCCTGAATCCAGTCTTCAGCAACACCTATAAAGACAAGAAAGAATAGGTTAGCATTACGGTCTTCAGTGACAGCGCTTCACTTACCTGGTCCATCGGCTGTCACCAACGCCTCGCGCTGCATTCCGGCATCTGAAAGACAAAGGCTTACCTACTCTTCGTGCGCTCCGGAGGTCTTCGCACTGCATTCCGGCATCTGAAAGACAAAAGCTTACCAACTCTTCGCACGCTCCGGAGGCCTTCGGCGCTGCAACCCGCATCTGAAAGACAAAACAAGGTGCGTTTAAAGACATTGGGGAACTTTAATACTCACGTGCCATTACTCCTTTCCACATCTAACCCAGTGGGTATTCCGGCACCCTGCAGCCGCTCCGAACTTGTACCTGCAAAATAAAAAGACAGTTAGAGTGCATCGTGAAGCAGGCAACAAGCGCTTACCTACGTGCTTCCAGGCGCTTCTATTCATCACACGGGCTCCATCTTCAACTCACTTCAGCCCGTCATCCGCCATCGCCGGAACCCTGCAAAACAAGAGACATCATTACTAAAGACTTTTAAAGACATTAGAATTACTCGAAACTTACCGTTCGTGCAGTAAACGACGGACAGCAGTCCTCTGAAGTCAAGAGGCCTGCTCCCCTTATCCAGTGAAGAAACTGGTTACAGCACCCTGCCCCGAGGCAGATGGAGAGCATGGCGTTCACTTACCTAAGGTGAGAGCGTTAACCTTTGGGGTTCTGCAGGAGAAGAGAAAGGGAAGAAGAGAGAGACATTCAATAACCCAGTTCATTAATCCAATATTTTCTATCTGCAGACATCTTACCCTTTGAGTCAGACATACAGTGCACAGAGGTCCAGCCCAAAGAGCCAGCCGTGTGTTACACATCACCTTTGAAGATACGGTATACGCCCAGTCAAGACCGGCGCCTCTACGGGAATCAGGTGAGCGTTACAGAGGCATTCTGTCTTCTGTCTCTCAGTGCTGTGTTGAGTAATCTTTATTCTTCTTAGTCGTCTCCTCTTCTTCTAAGTGATTTTCGAAATTGGGGAGGGGCAGTTGTGATGGAAAAATTGTCCTTTAAAGGCAGAATGGGTGAGATTGTGATTGAGCGCTTGACCCTGCCTGGTCTCAGTGAAGCAGGGTCACTGCATATTACTAGATCTAGCACTATATCTAAGGATGGGAGCTAGAGGTATTCTTTCTAGTTTTAGTACATGGGTAACTCAGTGGGGTAAGGGAATTATGGGAGTTGTAGTTTCCTGTTGTGACGGTAGATAGCTTGTGTACAGACACGTCAGAAAAGGAGGGATGTATTTATTTTTATTTGTATTTGGTTTGGACAAAAACCTTTACAAAACAGTGGAAATATTATGACATAAAATGAGTAAAATTCATCCAAATAAAAAGAACATCTTACATATTTACATTACAATTATTACACAAGATCATTTACATGGTTCAAGGACATCAATCAGAATTCAAGCAGTTCCAAAACAAAGCATCATGACTACTACAAGATTACAGAAATATTTCATGCATCATATAAAATTAGACTTATTATTCATCAAGTTGACCGTTACAATTTGGCGAATGTACTCATTGTTGATCTCAGATTGACAGAGTTTCTTGTTAATGAATGTCAAAAAAAGAGTGAGAGCAAGTATCAACGACTGGCTTTCACCCCACATCTACCTCCACCAGAAAAGGTTTCTCGACAATTCAGAGTTACTGATGTTCTCTAGACCAAATATTTGAAGCCTTTCAAATTCAAAGTGAGGAGATGTGGTGATAAGATGTATTAATGTTTCCAGTTGAGTATCATTTGAGCAGAATCGACAAGTTGTATTCTGAACCCCCTTCACCATTGAGGCCCAATATTTTGTTTTGAAGTGATTAAATTAAAACCTCATATAGAGAGCCCAAACTTTATTGCACGAGAATCATAGCAAATAAAAACAACTCTGAAATCTTTTGCGTGGAAAACATGCATATTCTCGATGCAAACTTTAGCTGCCCAAAGAGTTAATAGTTAAAATACCAATCGTAAGTGTATAATTTTGTTTTAACGCTCTCAGGTCGTGCTCTCATCTTCACAGGCTCCTATGTCGACCAGCACTAGTTCCATTCCTAGCTGAAATTCTGCGACAGAGGGTGGGGGAATGCCTCTAAGCATACCATTAAGATCTTCATATAAGGAGTTATTAGGCGGATCAAAACATTTGGAGTAGTCAAGCAAGAGCCTCCAAAGGAATCTGGATGATAGTGAGCTTAACCCCAACTCATGCCTTATAATTGCATTAGGTAAAGAACTGGAAAAACCTAAGACCTCCTTCCAAAGACATCCTTGAATACAGTTAAAAAATTCACCCGTGTCTAAGAGGCACATGTCTAGACCATACAACAATGTTGGTTCAACCTTGGAAATATAGTATTCAATAGCAGGCATCACAGAGAATTTACAGAGTTTATTAAAATGAAATTTCACCTGAGACAATGGCCTTAATTTGTGTGTTAAAGAATCCCTCCGCATCGCCTGAGAGGAGATGTTACAAAAGTTATAGCCTAAGTATCATAAATGTGATTCACGTTCAATGCCTTCACCACCCATAGTCCAGGTCATGGTTTTTATTTTTTTGCAACGTGGAAACACAAACATTTTCGATTCTCTGCATTTGCCTCTAAATTATGTTTTAGGGCAAAAACTGTGAAGAGCTATAGTTTAATTTTTAGCCCACTCAGGGTTCTGTCAAACAATATCAAGTCATCGGCGAACGCCATCCAGTTTATATGCAATTTGCCCAATGTTATGGGAGTGATCCCCTGATCTTGCCATATCTCATCGAGGTCACACAAGTAAAGATTAAACTAATTAGACGCCATGTTGCATCCCTGTTTGACACCTATGTGTGTTCATATAGCACCCCTGAGTGAATCCCTCCCGATTGATGCACACTGTATATGTTGTATCCTGATGCAACAGAGACACAAGCAAGATCAAATTTGAACGGATACCATATTTTGCCATCTTTTGCCATACAATTGATCGAATGACGCAGTCAAATGCAGATGTCATGTCCAAAGAGGCCATACATATTGGCCCAATTTGGCTGTGTTTGACTCTCTAGCAAATGAGCCAATATGGTGGCGTTGATTGCAGTACCCATCCTCTTTCGAAATCCTACTTGGAATCGTGAGAGTATGGCAGATTTTCAGATAATATTCTCAAGATTGTTTAGGCTTGATATAGAAAATACTTTTGATGTAGCATCAGTTAGGGCAATTGGTCTGTAGTTAGAGGCATTCAATGGATCACCCTTTTTATAGATCGGCACAATGAGAGATTGAGTCCATGATTTGGGAACACAGTCAGTCTGGAAGGGATGTATTCAATGTCCTCTGGGTTTAGAAGAGGGGGGACTAGGTTACTTTTAAGGGTCAAACGATGGTTTGATTTCCCATGGTGTTTTCTCTTTCCCTTTTCTAAGTTAAAGAGTTGGGGTGCAACAGGATTCTGCTGACAATATCCTCCAAAGATAGAGAGGGGATATTGGGTTAGGGGCGTGTTGGACACAAGGGGGGGAATACCGCCTCTCACCTGAGGGCATTCCTCCAACAGTACCCAAGTACCCCCTGTCCAGGTGATCTTCCCGCACAGGTCCACTCCGAGGGTCTGGTTCCAAAGGCTATGGCCATGCCCTGGCCACCTGAACAAAGAATCCCCGGTTCAATATGTGAAATCACCCTCAGGTTTCTCACACTTACAAGTAATCTTTATTACTTCTAGTCCAACACTTCCTCGTCACTTAATAAGTACTGTGATGGGGAAGAGGTAAGTGGAGGTAATGAGGAATGAATCATGGGGGGGTGGGGTGTGTGTGTGTGTGTGTCCACTTTGAACAAATATTCACTGTTGCATATCATTTTGTTACTCTGCAACAAATGGAAAAGCAGCATAATGAGCGTTCCTTCTGGTACTGGCCCATATTGTTGGGTCTAGTCTGGACATTAAGCTTGACTGTGGCATGTTTTTTTAACCGGTGTCACGCTGCCTCGCGCCATGCGCCCCACTCCACACAGGACAAATTTGCACAACACCACACCCCCAAACACACAAAAACACTCAAACTAGCATGCATCCATACGCACACACCCTTACCTGCGGCACGTTGTATCCCCGGTGGTGATTGGGTGTTGGATCAACCGGAATGCACTCTGGTCAGGTACATCAGCGTTACATGGGTGCAGGCATGTTTGTTTGATCAAGCATGCACGATGGACCGGTTCCCGGGTTCTGCGCATTTGCGGGATAGCCATCCAAGCATACGCTGTTTGGAGAAAATGCCAACCAACTGTTGGCATGCCTGCCTGCATGAATGCCCTTTTGCGTGATTGGTTGACTGAGCCTCGCTCAGCTTGAGTGAATGGGGAAGAAATGTGTATAATTAGGGTCCCTGCGGGGGGCGTGGCTAACTAGCCATGAAGTAGGACGTGCTCCGGTGCAGCAGCTCCTGTTGATCCGACAGCGATCCGTGGTAACGCGCTTAAATTGATCTAAAAGTTCCTGGAAATATTAGCAAAGGCTTCAGAATGTGTGCCCCATGACATCAGCAAACTACAAGCCTATCGGTGTAAGCATGCCGGAGATATAGTCTTTTATGCGTGTGACTTGGTGGGCACGTATTCCCACAAAATGGCGTACAACAAAGGCATCGAGACCCCGACCACTGAAATTACGGAGCTGGGCTGTGAGCAGTGAGTGAAGAGCTGGCTCCAGACGGGGTACCCAGCGGAGCACATATTTATCACAGTATCAGCTCGCGTTGAGTAGCAGGGTGCGGCAAGCCTGCGAGCGGAGGATCGAAGACATACTGTAGCCGCAGGTGGAGCTCCCCGAGCGTTCCATCGGAGGGAGCTGGCTGCGCGAAGCTGATGCGGCTGGCGCCGGGGGACAGAGATTATTAGGAGCAGCTATCCGAATGCTTCCTCGTGCGGAGAACAGGCGCCGCGGACCAGTACTGCACGATACATTGTAGCAGAGGCAGCAGGTGCGCCGCAGGAACGCGTGGCAACATTAGTAGCGGATGCCTGGACTGGGATGAAAGCGTTTGGGATGGCCGCGCAGAGAACGGAGGTGCGCGAGAGTCAAGCTGAAAGACAGATTATTGGGATTCCATCAGAAAGGGCAGGTGGTGCAAAAGGCGGCTGCTCATTAATAATATCAGCAGCTGAAAACTGTGGAAACGGACACCTTGTAGCAATGGCTACGGAAGGACACATCACTGATGAAGGGGATCTTGTGCTCCTAGAGACAAACAGGAGTACAATATTGGGAGCTGTGGGCACTCTGTGGGGCTGAAGACAAGCAGAAAACCCTAAGGAGTGAAAGAGCCAGAAAGTGGACGCCACCATAGAAAGGCACGGCATACAGGGTGGATCCAAGCTGATGATGATATAAGAGAGACTGCTGCGGATAGAGGCAGTGGTGTGAAAGAGTGCAAAGAGCCCAAAAGCTGGGTGATCACGATAGGGGAAAGAGTAGTCTTCAAGACGCAGGAAGACAATTTGAAACGTGAGAGGACACAACCCACTCAGTGAAATAGCCCAACAAACACAACCTTATACAGGGGCTCCTCTAGGATAATTGCCCCAGATGTGGAGCGATACACTGGTGCCGCATCAAAACAGAGCAGCAGGATTGATACACCAGAGACCAAGCAACCTCAGACACATAACTGAGACCGCAAGATGGCAGGGCGAGGGGCCGTAAGCAAGAACAAGAACAAACAATCCACAATGGAAGCATTCGCCAAAACGCAGCAATCTCCTGCGACCACAGCGCCCAAAGGCGCGACAGCACCGGTGGAGAGCACCGTAGCGACTGAAAATCACCAGATATTAGCGGCTATTACGGAGCTGAGAGACTCATGGGGGCTAGCGATGTCGGACTTGCACACTTCCCTGGAGGCTAAAATAGACGCAGTAGGCATAGAAGTCACCCTGCTGTGAAAAGATGTTAGGGCTTTGGAAGAGAAAACGAGCAGCCTGGAGAGTGCAGTGAAAACCAACACGGATACGAGCACCAACAATGCAAAGGAGGTTCACGTACTGAAGCAACAGGTAGCTAACCTGGTGAATCATGCGGAGGAAGCGGAAGGGAGAGCAAGAAGGAACAATATCCGCGTGGTCGGCCTGCCGGAGGGGGAGGAAGGCCAGACTACGTTGAGAACCTAATCTTACAAGAAATAGGGGCCGAAAAACTCTTGCAAGGATTTGCAGTGGAGCGCATACACACAGCCCTTATGGGAAAGCCAAAGCCTGGGGCCCCTCCCCGGCGATAATCGCAAAGATACTGAACTATGAAGATTGCAAGAAGATTTTGGAGTACTTTCGTAAAGGGGCAACGATTGAAAGGGCTTCAAGCACCATCACAGCGTATCCTGACTATACAATGTTGGTCTAGAGGTACAGCTATGTGGCAATCAAAAGGAGGCTACGCATGGCCGGAATCAAATACATGCTTCTGTACCCCGCAAAATTGAAAGTGTTGCACAAAAGCAGGATGTACTTTTTTGACACTCCGGAAGAAGCAACGACATGACTGGACCTTCAGGGTTGCCCGGAACGAGATACGGAGCAGGCTCAAGAGGAACACGATAAGTGATTGGGATATTGCATGAATATTGATATGACGCAGAGCGGGTAACCCAGCAGTGACTATGATAGAGATTAAGATAAAGGGGTGCGACCGAGTAAAGTTGATATTTGGCTGTGATACCTTTGACTGTATCGAACTTAAGGGACTGGAATATAGCAGTTCGTATACATACGTAAATTGAGTGGCAATGTGTGGTTGAACTGAAGCAAACAGGAGCGGCAGGACGAAAGCACCCTACCCCCCGGGCAATAGTAGTAGTAGCAGTAGGTTAGCCATTAGGGCGACTTCACCCTGCAGAGCTTAGAGTACAGGCGATAGCCGGAAAGAGCTAGATGCGGGGGTGCCTGAGATCCAGGGATGGAGCTGGGCAACAGTTGAGGGGGGTGATGTTGCAGATGGGATGGGAGGAGGGGGAATGGGGAGTTTGGTGTGTTGTTGGTTAGGGGGAGTTTAAACCGGGGAACTAGCCTATACAGAATGGAATGGAATTTAGATTTAGACTGCACCTGTGAGAGGTGGAATGGAACTCGAATAAGCCATGGGGGATCTTAAAATAGTTACATGGAATGTAAGGGGGCTCAATAGTTATCTAAAGAGAAATAAAGTCATGTTGTACCTGCGTAGGCAAAAAATAGACATTGCACTGCTGCAAGAGACCCACCTGACACAGGAGAGAATGGGAGAGAATAGATACGATTGCTGGGAAGTGGAAGGGGGTGATGGTGGGCTCATCATATTCTGCTTATGCCAGGGGAGTGCTTATTTGGGTGGCGCCACATGTCCCATTTCAACAGTTGCAAGAGGTAGCTGAGACAGATGGGAGGATGGTTATATTGAGGGGACTGGTGGAAAATAGGGAGATAAGCATAGTAAATACTTATGCCCCGAACCAGAACACAGCGGCGTACGTCGGAACATTGTGTACTAATCTGAGCACGTGTGTGGGGAGCGCAGTGATCTGGGGTGGGGACTTTAACTGCGTACTTAACCCAAGGGTGGATAGATCGGATGGGAAGATGGATAGACCCGCCCCTGCTGCCAAAGCGCTGCAGACATTGCTGAGTGACTTTGGTCTAGAAGATGCATGGAGAATGAGACACCCCCTGGAGAGGCACTATTCGCATTATTCTGCCCCGCAGCAGTTACACACTAGGTGGGACTATGTCTTTACTACACCTGAAGTGATAACAGAGATTACACAAATAGAATATAAAGCAAGGGTTCTTTCGGACCACTCTCCCCTGATCCTCGGATGGCAATACTGCCCCCGAGAGCGAGGATTCCGACATGGCGCCTACGAGCGGAAGCACTGAGAGACCCCTTTTTTAGGGAAGACATGAGGGAGGAGATTGTAAACTATTTTTGGTAGTGTGGACTCGGCAGGAACACTGTGGGAGGCCTTCAAAGTTGCGATGAGAGGGGTAGCCATAGCAAAATCTAAAGGTCTACAAGGCGGGATTCTAGCTGATCTACGAGAGACGGAGGAGAAACGGGGAGAGGCTTTAAGAGGCGAAGATGGCACTAAGGAGAAATTAGAATTGATTCTCATGCTACAGCAAAAATGCGCGGAGTACTGGGATAGATTGTGTAACCTCAATTATAAAAAATATGTAGAGAGACAGCATGGGGGAGGGGATAAACCAGGAAGACTCTTGGCGTGGTTATGCAGAGTCACAATCAGGACCATAATGAGGGAAGATGGTAGTGTAGCGGACACCCAAGAGAGAGTTAACCAAGAGTTTGCAGACTATTATATGTTATTATATGGAGACGACGGTAAGAGCAGTCGCGCTACGATAATAGAAACATTGGAGGATATAGGATTGCCAAAGATAAGTGTGGAGGAGAAAGAGGAGCTAGATGCACCAATTACCCTAGAAGAACTGGGGGAGGTGGTGAGACAGTTGCCTACTAGCAAGACCCCGGGGGTGGATGGACTCCCAAGTGAATTTTATAAAGTATACATGGAAGAGGTTCTCCCCCCACTGTTAGAAATGTTAAATGAAGCGTTTGAGACGGGAATTTTGCCAGAGTCACTGAGAGAAGCGATTATAATACTGCTTCCCAAACCTAATAAGCCTGGGCACAGCTGCAGCTCCTATCGACCTTTGTCGATGCTGAATCAAGACAGCAAGATATTGACGGCTGTCCTGGCAAATAGATTGAAGAGGGTTATTGGTAGACTAATACACCCTGATCAGACGGGTTATGTCCCAAATAGGAACATTTCTAATAATCATAGACGACTCCAACGAATTATTGAGAGCGGTAGCGAAAACGCAGGTGAAATGGCAATTGTGTCCTTGGACGCAATAAAGGCCTTTGATTCGGTCAAGTGGCCATGGCTGCTGGTGGCCCTGGAGTGCTATGGGTTGGGGCCTGGATATGTACGGTGGGCGTGGGCGAAAATACTGTATAGTGAACCGCTGGCTAGAGTCAAGACAGGATCAGTGATATCGGAAAGGTGGCAGCTTCGCAGGGGCACCAGACAGAGATGTCTGTGATCTCCAATGCTCTACATACTGGCCCTGGAACCTCTAGTAATATACCTGAGACAACAATATGATACCATAGGCATTGAGGCGAAAAGGGAACGACGTCCCTATACGCAGATGAAATGCTGTTGTACTTGCGGCACCCGGAAGAAAATCTCCAATATATTCTAGAAGTAATGGAGAGATATGCGGGGTTGTCTGGTATAGCGGTGAACCCCCCATAAGTCTAGCATGTTCCCACTAAGTGGGTACAAAGGGACCCCAGTGGAGCAGTTACCCGTATTGCAGGTACCATGGGCGGTCAGTACATTTCAGTACTTAGGGATAGACATATACCACACAGTGGAAGAGGAGCATAGGTGCAACATGGAGGTGGCCATTAAAAAAATTGAAAATTGCTTGCGATTTTGGGTGAGGTCGCCCTTAGCAATGATGGGGCGTGGAGCACTGCTCAAGATGGTGGTCCTGCCTAGGCTCCTGCACTACTTTGGGAACATACCATTCCTGATGCCTAAGAAGATCTTCACCAAACTGAACAGTATGTGCAGGGATTTCCTGTGGCATGGCATGCGGAACAGAGTGGCGCTATGGAAGCTACAGAATTTCTATGAAAAAGGGGGGATAAAACTACCCAACTATGAGGTTTATTGTGTAGCTAGCCAACTGCAGTATGTTGCCAAATGGCTTTCTGATGAAGAGACCTCTGAATCCAGGCTGTTTGGACAAGATTGTGCACCATTTTATTTGAAAGAGATGATGTGGGTACCCAAGGCAGAAATGCAAGGGTGCCCCAAGATGATGTTACTGGGGTGGAAGATGTGGCGTAGGGCATGCCAGATGATGGAGAACCCTTCTCCATGCTCTCCGCAGGTACCGCTGGTTGCATTAACAGGGGCAGATGAACAGCTAAGAATGATAATCAGAAACCACTGGGAACTGGTTGGGTTAGCAACAATGGGGGATATTTGGCGGGAGGGTTCTATTATTACCTTTGAGGGGCTGCGGGAAGAAACTGGGTTGCACACGGGTCAGTATATTACATATCACAGAATGGTGCAGAGAATTAAGAGAATATGGTCCGAAACTGTGCTGGAGGAAGAACCAGATGCCACCATAGATATGATATACGACATAGCGGAAGTGGGCCATGAGATATCTAGAATATATGAGATGTTGATGTTCAAAGTGGGGAAGGAGGTCACACAGTTGAGACTAGATTGGGAAACGGAAGTAGGAGCCCCGATGGAGGATGGGATGTGTGAACGGGCTCAGGGTTATCATAAGAAGGTATCTAGAAATGCGAGATTGAAACAGATACAACTGTATATTACGCACAGGGCATATATGACACCCCAGAGGATATCGGGGTTTGAGAATGCAGGACGGCAAGCATGCCCCAAGTGTGATGAGGAGAACGCGGGCATGGTGCGTATGTTCTGGTCATGCCCGGTCATTGAACGCTTTTGGAGCGACGTGGAGCGGAAACTGGCAGAGAAGGGTGTCAAGATTGTAGTGGACACAGCGTGGGCCTGTTTGTTGGGGGGGTTCCCAAGATCACAGAAGCTCAAGCATGTGGGTAAACTGAGAGATGTGCTTGCAAAGAGGAGAATCGCTATGGGATCGAAGACATGCCATAGACCGAGAGTGGAGGTGTGGTGGAAAGATTTGCAGAAATGGGCAAAGGCAGGAACCATGGTATGGCAAGAAACGAGCAATGCTGGGGGGAGGAGACCGAGTCCCTGATGGCCTGGAAATCATTGATAACAGAGCTGTTTGGGTCAATAGGAGACCCAGCAGAACCCATGGAAGGAGAGACCCTACCACAGGACGCAGAAACAGAATGTGTAAAGTAATAGGCTCGAAATGGGGGGTGGGATAAGGGAAGCAGCGGCCAGAAGTAAGCAATGTACAATGGAACTGTTGATATATGCACTGCCTGTTTGGTTTGTATTGTTTGGTTGAAATTAATAAAATGTTTTAAAAAAGAAAAACTAGGGTCCCTGCACTCACCAATTTTTTTCGGAAGCTGAAGTCGAAACCAAAGCTGATGCCTGGAGTCCAGCTGGTGGAAGAAGTTTGCGCCTGCTTCTCTTCTTTGAAATCCAAAAGCTGCTGTGCCGCTCCAAGGACTGATCCAAGAGAGGATCTGCATAGGAGACCTCTCCCCAAGCTACGAGGGACCATCGTACAACCTGCTGCTCTTCATCAGAAGTACCCTGGAAGCCAGACCTATGTGCTTGACATCCGGTGAAGGGGTCTTTGTAAATCCAGAAGAGGAGTACCTGGACATCTCGAGTTGAAGTCCATCGGTGTCACCCAGGGTCCGGAAGAGCCTTCGTGACCACTGGAAGCCCGTTGCTGCGTAGCGCCCAGAAGAAGGGTACTGGCATAGAGCTGCTGGACACCCGGAGCTGTGAAAGTTCCAAACTGCGGAAGAATACTTCAAGGGACATCCTTGCCATCATCACTGACCAGTTTATCCTGCCGGAGAAGGTCCAGGGTCGCTAAGTGCAGAGGATGGTCTGCCGCTGGGTTTCCCGCCACCAGAATCCAGCAAAGACGTCCCGAGGGTCCAGACCTGGTGAGGGTCCCTGGTCCACTCGAGTCATCTAGTCCAGGTCATCAGAAGCCATCCAGAGGTCCATGCTGTGGCTGCAGCACCGAAGAACCGAAACGTGGAAAACTGTGATATTTCGAAATCCAACACCAAAAGTGACCTCTGCACCTGTTAACACCAGAAGTCATCGTAGATTCCGAGGGGACTTACTCTCATCTGCCAAGCCTTTTAGGAGCCCACAGCAGGTTTTCTCTTCCCAGGACTCCTACAGTCCGAGAAATCGTTGACCAATGGTGAGCAGCGTGAAGAGCAAATCTGCTGCGCTTCAGAAAGACTTTGGTTCAATAGAAGGGAATCATCGAGTGAAACTGAGAAACGCTGCCACTTCGTCTGCCAAGGCACCAAAGGGACTGTGACAAGGAAGAGCATCTTCTAGCCTCAGGAGTCGTCCATGGGTCCCAGATTCATCTTGAATACTGTTCTCCTGTGACTCTCAGTTACTTTGGGGTGGTATAACCTTTCAAAAGAAAGTAGTGTTATTGGCATTTTTGGTCTGGGCTATGAAAGGCAAGATAAGTTACTCCCTAGCTTTTCCCTTACAGGCTGCCCAGGTGGAGGGGGGATCCTCACAGAGAATTGTGAATCTATTCTAAAGAAAGCATTTTGCCACTGTTCATAAGTAAACTGCCTTTCTTCCCTAATCTATGCTGTTACACCTCACTTAAGAATTCACATCCCTATTTAAAATGGTCTGCAGTTGGTGCATTTTTTACTGAATTTAAGTATGGTGTGGTACCACATAGATTGTATACATTTGCCATTCTTTGAATAGGACTGCCTGAGTCCAGAGTGTTATTATTTATATGTATATGTATTACGGAACCTTACTTTATATAAAGAAGCTGTGTTATCACCAAACATAGTCTGTGGACTTTCCTTTCTGGGGGCTTGGGAACTCACTGTACTTAAGAACCCACCTGCATCACCACCTGAGTGCTTAAGATTTGGTTGCTCGTCATTCAAGCTACAATTTTGAGAACCTTGGCTGGGGTGCTCTGTTCCTTTGCCCAAACCATAGAAGTACAGATACCCCCCTCCAGTCTTTACACTGGTGGTACAGTGGTGGGATCACTGGTTTTAAGACAGTGTTTAACCTTGCTACTACAACATATCCACACTTCTTTACTACTTTAGGGTTTAGTGGTGTATACTGATAACTACAAACAATGGAAACTATTGCAAATGGTAAATTGACTAGGATTGTCACACTCTGAGTCCTCAGACTCTTGGCTCACCTGTTTGTTTCTTGACGCTTTCTTTCTTGTATTTGCAGGTTTCTCCTTCTTTATGGAAGCTTGGGTCTTGTACAGGAATGGGCGTGTCTCCTCCGACACCAGTCTGTAGGCAGGTAATGTGTAGATGTGATCCCGGGCACCTGCCGAGGAAGGATGTGATGGCCCGGAGCGTTTAGTGTTCCAGGAAGGATTCCAGGAAGGGCCGGGTAGCAAACCAGGAGGGAAACAGAGTCCAGGAAGTTCAAAAGCTGCTCGCACGGCTGCATGAAAGTGGAGATAGCGGGGAGCGGCACGGAACAAATGCACCAGGAAGGAAGGGGAAAGATTTAACCGCATACGAACCCAAGGATTAGGGATAGCGGGACGAGGGGAAGGAACCAGGAAAAGAACTTGCCAGAATGAAGAGCACGGAAAAGGTTACGGTGAGACACGCCGAGCCGCCGGGGCGTGTCTCTTTTCAAGGAAGCAACAGACAACAGTACTAGGAAGCTAGACCGTGTGTTTTCCCAGGGCGTCGGCCATGTTGGAAGTACACATTGATGCAATACTACAGTGTTTGAGGGACCAAGTTGTCCAGAAGGGGTGGAATCGGTGATTCATGACAGCATGCCTCCTTCGAAACTCCGATCCCCCAGGTTTGCCTGTATGGGTCAGATGGAATCGCCGCAGCAGGGGGGAGGCGTTGATGTTGGATACAGGCTCCCATGTCCGTTCACTGGGTGGATAACCCTTCCACTCCACCGGGTATTGAAGACGACCTCTCCTATATCTTGAGTCACATATCCTGGAGACCTCAATTTCAATCTGATCGTTGACGAGAGGAGGGGGAGGTCGAAGAGCTGTCCACGTTTACTGGTGGTATGGTTTCAATAAGGAAGTATGGAAAACAGGATGAATTCTCTTCCAGGATTCTGGTAGTCAGAGTCGAAAGGCCACGGGGTTAATGATTTCCATCACTGTGAATGGTCTGTAGAAGCAAGGTGCCAGTTTGTTGGGTCTTAGGTGTTTGGGCAGTAGTCGAGAAGACAGCCAGACTTTGTTACCGATGGCATAGATAAGGCCAGGTCGCCGTTTGATGTCTGCATATTTTTTAACGTCCACCCTGGCCTTTTCTAGATGTCCCTTTACATCCTTCTGCACTGAGACTAATTGAGCTATCCAGGAATCGACTGAGGGGACTAGGGTGGCATGAGGCAAGAGTGTGGGCAGAACAGATGTATGGAATCCTTGATTACAAAAGAAGAGGCTTGTCCTGGTTGCAGAGTGGTCGGAGTTACTGTAGGCAAATTCAGCTACTGGGATCAACACTGACCAGTCGTCCTGGACTTTAGATGCAAAACATTGTAAATACTGCTGAATGGTTTGGTTTACCCTTTCGGTAATGTCATTGGTCTGAGGATGGTATCCCGAGGATAAGGCATGTTGAATACCCACCAGCTGGCATAGGTACTTCCAGAACCTTGAAACCTTGAGACATATAGGGGTCCATGATCCAAGATGATTTTGGAAGATTAGCCATGTAGCGGAAAGAGTCGGGTCACAAAGATCCCCGCCATTTCTTGTGCCGAAGGCAGCTTGAACAGAGGAGTAAAGTGGGCCATGTGGGAAAACAGGTCGGCAGGTCTGGTTGATGGAGTAATCCTGCTGGTTTCCTGTTATCGGACTTGTTCTGATTGCAAACTGTACATGCCTGTATGTACGATCTTCGATCATCCTAGGCTACCAAAAATGTCTCTGAATGGTTTGAAGGATGGCCTAAATACCACGATGGCCGGAATGATATGTATCATGACAAAGGTTCATTATCTTGGTTCTTGTGATCCGAGTAGGAAGAACCAAATTCTTGTCTTTGAAGAGGTAGCCATCCTTGGCAAACAGGGCCAATGATTGGTTTCAGAGTATTCCTTCCAGAGGTCCGAAGTCGGGGTCTCAGCCGTATGTTGTCCAAAAGCGTGTCGGCCTGGGCAATGAACACAGTGTCTGGGAACATCTTGAGAAAGGTGCGTGCTTCTTCTGGTACATAATCTGGTCGTCTGGATAGTGCATCAGCAATTATATTGGATGTCCCGGGTACATGCTGAATGCGGAACTGGTATTGGACGAAGAAAAAGGCCCAACGGGCTTGACGGCTGTTTCTACATTCCATTGATTGTAGGACCTGCTGATTCCGATGATCAGTCCGTACCAGTACTGGGTGTTTGGCACCAAAGAGGAGATGGCACCATTCCACAAAGGCTTGTCGAAGTGCGAGCAGTTCTTTTCCCAGGACCGAATAATGTGTCTCACAGGGTGCAACGTCCGAGACAAATAGGCAATGGGGTGTTCTTGATTATCCCCAGATTTTTGTTTTAACACTGCTCCGATTGCATACTCCGAGGCATCTGTTTCTACAAGGAAGGGCTTGGTTGTGCCTGGTTGAACCAGGATGGGTCCTTGAGTGAACTTGTGCTTTAACTCTTGAATGGCAGCTTCTTGAACTGTTGACCAACGAAAGTGAGTGCCTTTCTTTAGTAAAGAAACAATAGGTTGCACAATGGATGAAAATGTCAGAATGAACTTCCTATAGAAGTTAGCAAGTCCCAGAAATGAATGCACTTGTTTAAATGAGTTTGGAGCGGGCCCGGATAGAATGGCTTCTACCTTGGCTGGATCCATTGCCACTTGTTGGGGACTCAGCACGAATCCCAGATAACGTACTGTAGACACATGAAAGATGCATTTCTCGGGTTTGGTCAGTAGATGATGGTCTTGTAAACATTGCAAAACCAAGGTAACATGTTCCTGATGTAAGGCAGGGTTGTTGGAGTAAATCCATATGTCATCCAAATAGATGATCACAAAAGGGAATAACATGTCTGAGAAGACTCGGTCCATAAAGCGCTGGAATACAGATGGGGCATTAGCGAGTCCGAATGGCATGACTAGATATTCAAAATGTCCAAAAGGTATTTGGAAGGCAGTCTTCCATTCATCGCCCTCTTTTATACGCATCAAAAGGTCAGCACCCCGTAAGTCCAGCTTGGTGAAAATCACAGCACCAGGTAAGGCTTCCAGAATGTCTGAAATTAGTGGTAAGGGATATCGGTCCTTTAGGGTACATTGATTAAGACCGCTGTAATCCAGGCATGGTCAGAGCTCCTTAGTGTTCTTTTTGGGCTTGAAGAATAGAGAGGCTCTGGCAGGGGACATGGAAGGACGAATGGTTCAGTTGGTTAGATTGGTATCCAAGTATATTCTCACAAGGTTTTTTGCTCGGGTTCAGAAAGGATGAACATCCTTCCGAAGGGAATGACCGCATCCTCTTCGGTGTCGATAGCACAGTCCTCGGGTCGGTGAGGAGGTAGGGACTGGACAATGGGAGAATTGATGGGAAATCTCAGGTACCTGAGTGATGTTGGAAACGGTGATATGTTGCTGTTCCGGGATTCTTTTTTCTGTGGATATGGTGTGTAGACTTTTCCAGGAAAGACAATGTGAAAGGTAAAACTCAGATTCCAGGAATAAAGATCCAGCAGCCCAGTTGATGTATCGGTTATGTCTCTGCAGCCAGGGTATGCCCAGAACCATTGGGTAATGAGATGCTTTTATTATATCAAATCGTAGCAACTCCTGGTGATTGTGTATGGAAAGCAAAAGTTCTGTGGTTTGTTGAGTTGTGGGTCCTGATGATAGTGGTTTCCCATCTATCCCTTCTACCGCCTGGATGACGCCTTTGGATTCTCTCGGGATATGATGGTTCAAAGCCCACTTGTCATCCAGGAAGATGCCCATGGCTCCACAATCCACCAAGGCCAGGACGGAATAGGTTTCCTTGTCGGCTGTGGACAGGCATATGTGGAGTACAACCAAGGAGTTCTTCGGAAGTGAGTCCAAGGAAAGAGATGATTCAGAGCAAGAACCAGCCTCCCAAAGCTGGACTCCGTTCAGGATTGGGAGCTGGCGTTTCCCGCACGTCTTGGAGGGGCTATTGGGCAGTTTCTTACCAGGTGTTCGTCAGAGGCACAATACATACACAGTCTGCTGTTGATCCAATGAGTTCTTTCCTGGGAAGTGATAGGTCCCCGTAGGGAACCCAGTTGCATGGGTTCAGGTTCCGTGAAGTTTTATGTCGCTGGCTCTTTGGAACTAGGATATTCAGATTAGGGTTTCTGTGGAGGATTCCGTGTCTTTCTCTTCTCTGCTTTTCTTACTTGTATCCTAAAATCGATTTGCAAGGACAAATCTAAAAGGGCCTGCAGGATCCTGGACAGGCCACTCTAGCCAATTCATCTTTGATCTCCTCATTTAACCCACGTTGAAACAAGGTCAAGCATGCTTCGGGGGTCCAGTCAGCATGCTTGGCCAGTTGTTTGAAACAAGTTACGTAAGACAGCATATCTTGATTTACTTGTTGAAATTCCAACAGTTTCTCTTAAGCACAATACACCTGTTCAGTGTGGTTAAACATGGTCTTAAAAGCATCTATGAAACCGTCATAGTTGTCAAGTAAAGGGTCCCCCCGGATACAAGGTGTGTTGCCCAGGCTAGTGCATTCCCAGAAAGGTGGGGGATCACGAAGCCCACCTTACCACTGGGCATGGAAAAATAGTAAGGTTTAAATGTGAAGTGTACCAGGTATGAATCAAGGAAAGAGCGCAATGCCTTAGGGGTTCCATCATATTTGTCCACAATGCCTCCCACTGATGCACTCTCCTGGTATACCGAGTCCCTGGACAGAACGAGTTGTTTAAAAGGTGCATTCTCAGCCTTGAGGTTTTGGACCTCTGTGGATAACTCCTGCATTCCTCTCATGAGGTCCTGTAGAGCAGTCTCCGTGTTGGGTTCAATGTTAGGCTGTTGGCATTTCAAACTGTCACACTCTGAGTCCTCAGACTCTTGGCTCACCTGTTTGTTTCTTGACGCTTTCTTTCTTGTATTTGCAGGTTTCTCCTTTATGGAAGTTTGGGTCTTGTACAGGAATGGGTGTGTCTCCTCCGACGCCAGTCTGTAGGCAGGTAACGTGTAGATGTGATCCCGGGCTACTGCCGAAGAAGGATATGATCCTTCAGCCCATGCCTCCTCAATATATTCAGTACTGGGCGAACATTCAAATTAAAGTCAGTGGAGAGAGTGATGATGCCTGTGGGACTCCACACTTTAACAACAATATCTCAGAGAGAAACCCTCCAACGGTCACCCGTTGGGTCCTATCCTTCAGGAAGGAACTAAACCATTCCACGACTGGCTTCAACACTTTCCCAACTTTTTTAATAAGGCGATTTGCTGTGTTTGGTCCCAAATTGTGGAATCAGTTAGCACTAGAAATCGGAGCTTGCCAGACTCTGGGATTATTCAGAAAGATGTTAGAAACCTTCCTATTTAAATAAGCAAGTCAGCCATAAATTGTATGTAATATCTACATGTTCGACTCCTGGTGGATAGTTAGAATCTGCTCCCAAATACAGTTAAGTCTGTTTGGTGCATGCTAGAAATTCTCAAGATCAAATCCCAGTGGATCCAATTCAGTTCCCTGCATTCCTGGCACCTGTTGGGACTGTGGGATCTTGGACCACAGAAAAGGTGACCCCAAGTGTAAAGGTAAGGCACTTGTTATCCAGGCTGTCAGACTGACCTATCATTACCCTATGCCTGAGCTGGAGGCCACTGTCTTCCTCTCCAGGAATCACCTTTGGTGCTCCTGCAGAGATTTCCTTAGTGTCCATTGGGGCCTGGGACCATTACTCAGAAGTACTGGCTACTATCCCACTGAACACATGTCGATTTTTGAGAAAGGTATCCATAAATGGCCGGCCTTCCACTGGCTTGAGAGACACTGGGACTAGAATTACAGTGGTAGACAGGACTCTGCCCAGGCCAGAGGACTATGGATGTTCTCCTCTGAAAACCACCAGGTTAGCTGGTAGGCCTCCCAAACAGTCTCCTGTAGCCCTAGCCATTCAGATTGATGACAAGACAGCAAAGCTTCATGTCTTGGTACAGGCAATGTTCATGGCAACATTATGTTGGGGAATGACTTAGTGAAGAGGGGGTTGATCTATGATGGGCTGATTTCAGTAGGTCACAGGTCAAACAGGTTCTGACTGGCAGTCAGTTACCCAAGGCTAAGAGGAAGAGTAAGAAGACCACCTCTGTGAAGGGGGCTGCTTCTCTTCCAGCTGTTTCAGCAGCACCCACTGTGGTCCCAGCTCCTGAGGGACTAGGCCCAGTGGTGTCCCTAGACTCAGCTCCTGAGGGATAAGAGCCAGAGGACCCTCCTCAGAGAGCGGTACTCACCCCAGAGGATGACCCAAACCTCCAGTGCTTGTTAGCTGAAGGTGGGCCCTCAAGCGCGGATATCTGTAAGGGTCAGAGAGAGTACCACTCTCTTGAGGGCCTAAGGAAACATGCCCAGGCCCATGCACAAGGTGAGGTGCCTAGGTCTTTTAAGATTTGTTCGGAGGGTGTGCTCCTTTACAGTGAGCCCACTCAGCCTGAACATGGTGCAGTCAAATGGTTGGTTGTACCCCAGGTATAGAGGCCCTTCCTTTTGCAGTTGACACAGGAGGTGCCCTTAGCTGGTCATCTTGGTCACCTAGACCCTCCAACATCAGGTGGACACGGGTTCATCCTGGTCCTGGTAGATCATGCTACCAGGTACCCTGAGGCTATACCCCTTCGGACCATAACTGCAAAGGTAGTTGCCAGGGCTCTCCTTGGCGTTTTCACCAGCGTTGGTTTTCCTAAAGAGGGGATTTCTGACAGAGGAACCAACGTCATGTCTAGTTACATGCAAGCTATGTGGAAGGAATGTGGTGTACCTTATAAATTCTCAACCTCGGACCATTCTCAGACCAATGGTCGGGTGGAGATATTTAACAAAATGCATGGCATGTTGGATGCTTTGGAAGAGCCACTAAGGAGGAAATGGGATCTCCTCCTGCCATGTCTGCTGTTTGCCTATGGAGAGGTACCTCAAGAGGGTGTTGGTTTTAGCCCCTTTGAGATCCTCTTTGGACATCCAGTCAGGGTGCTCCTTGCCTTAGTACGAGAAGGTTTGGAAGCCATCCCTTCAGGTGCTGCCAAGCAAGTGGGGGCTATGTGTTTGGCCTCCGAAGGAGGATGGCACAGATTATGGGCCAGGCAACAGCAAATCTTAAGGCAAGTCTAGAATTGAACAAGTACTGGCATGACCTTAAGGCCTCACAAGTGGATTGGACTCCTAGTCAGGAGATCCTTGTGATTGAGCCTACCAAGCCTCGACCTTTGGCAGATTGGTGGACTGGGCCCTTCAGGATGATCTCCAAGATGGGTGAAGTCAACTATCTGGTTGACATGGGTGTTCCCTGTGGTAGCCCCTCAAGTTGTCCATGTCACCAGGCTCAAGCCTTTCCACAGCAGATGAGTCACATTCCTCTTGCTAGCTTCAGAGCTAGAAGGGGGTGGGTGTGACCCCCTTCCTGATTTGCTACTTCACAACCCTCAGGATGGCTCAGTGGAGGTAGAGCAGCTCTTTCCATATCTGACACCAGAGCAGCAGAGGACTTGTAGGGCTTTGCTCCAGCAGTATACCCCTCAGTTCTCACTTACACCACGCCTCACCCCATGGGCATGTTATTGACACTAGTGGCAGTGTACCTGTCAAAAGCAGATGCAACAGGATGTCAGACACTGTTAAGTACCACATCCTGGCAGAGGTAGCCAAGATGTTGGACTTGGGTGTCATTAAACCCTCAACCAGCCCAGTGGTCCTTGTCCTCAAGGAACGTTCCTAGGCAGGCACCAAAGATTGGAGGTTCTGTGTGGACTACTGAGGAGTCAATGCAGTCACCAAGACTGATGCATACCCATTGCCCAGTGCTGATGAGCTTGTGGACAAGATAGGTGCTGACAGGTTTGTGAGCACCTTTGACTTCACATCAGGCTATTGGCAAAGAGCTCTAACTGACCAGGCCAAGGAGAAAATGGTTTTCTCAACACCAGAAGGGCTTTACCAGTTTAGGGTTATGCCTTTGGGTTGAAAAATGCCCCTGCCACCTTCCAAAGGTTAGTCAATCCTGCTCTCAATGGACTGGAGGCCTTTTGTGTGGTCTACCCAGATGACATTGCTGTCCACAGTCCTACCTGGGAAGAGCATTTTACACACTTGGGTAAGGTGTTGTTGGCCATGAAAAGGTTGCCAACCTCGCTATCAAGGCAACTAAGTGCCAGATGGCACAGGGGAAGGTTACCTACCTTGGCCATGAGGTAGGAGGAGGTCAAATCCAACCTCTCCCTAGTAAAGTACAAGCTGTGCAAGACTGGGAGACTCCCTCTTCTCAAACCAAGCTGAGCGCTTTTTTTGGGCCTCACTTGGTACTACAAAAACGTCATGGCAGACTATGGCACCATAGCTGCTGCCCTTCTGCCAGCTCTGACATTACCCAAATGGCCTAAGAAGGTTCATTGGAGTGAAAACTCTCAAAGGGCCTTTGATGGCTTGAAGAGAAGTCTGTGCAGGGCACCTGTCTTGTGTGCCCCTGACTACAGCAAACTGATGCCTGTGATACTGGAATTGGAGCTGTCTTGTCTCAGACGACAAAGGGAGCGAACACTGCATCATTTACATCAGTAGTCAACTCAAGGGTAGGGAATGTAGGTGGGCCACTGTTGAAAAGGGGTGTTTTGCATGATTTGGGCACTTACGCATTTTAGGTTTTACCTTACAGGGTCTGCCTTTAAGATCCAAAATTACCATAAGCCATTAAAGTTGCTTATGAGGATGAAGGTTGAACACCCAAACTGCTCAGGTGGTCCATTAGCCTGCAAGGGCTAGACTTCACCATTGAGCATAGGCCAGGGAAGAGTCATGATAATGCAGATGGCCTTTCCAGAAGGTATGTTGACCGTCTAGATGAGAGTAACAATCTCGTGGGAGATCAGTCGCCCTAACTTCAGTCTGGAGGCGGCTAATGTGATGCTAGAAATGCCTTTTGGAGGCAAATGGCCTCCTAGCCCTTGTCCTACCACTTCTCTGTGTGTGTTTTCTTTGTTTTCTGCCACTGAGGTCCAGACCTCTGGCAGTGCAGCTCTTCGTGTTTTCCTTTTGGTGAACAACACCCATGGGATACCCTTATGGCACCCATGGGTGGGGATACACCCTTGTACTCATTATGTGTGTTTTTGGGCACCTTTGTATTGTCCACAGAGCAGGGTGCGGGCTGGTGGCAGCTACATGCTGACTTGACAGTGGCTCTGAGTGTCCTCCCATGTTTGGGACACCCAGTCCCTGCCATAGGAATCAATTGATTCCAGAAGAAAGGCAGGATGGCCACTGTGGCCGCTTGGTTTTCTATTGCCTTTTACCATCTTTCCCAAAGTCCTGCTAAACCCTGACACTGTCCCTTCCTCCTGACTGTCTGTTGGATGGAAATACCATATATGGCTCTCGGGCTGCCTCCTGTCAGACTGACTGGATCCTTCCGAGGGGCTGTGTGTTGTGGGTGCACCCTTGGGGTGGGACCTGTGTGGAAGTCCGAAGTGAACTTACATTCTGTGTTGTAGGTGTCTGGTTTCTGTGTGTGACATGCCTGAGACAGCCCTGGCTGAAACTGACGTGAATGCATTGTGGATTGCTGAAAGGCTGGCTGCTTACCCCAATCCACATTCTTTGTTATGAGTATCTGGTGGAGTGAATGGCATGAATGCCTGTGAGCCTGATTGGCCGCCTGCCTGCTTGAATGCCCTTCTTTGTGATTGGTTGACTGGACCTGGCACAGCCTGAATGAATGGGGAACAGATGTGTATAACTAGGTTCCCTGCACTCACCAATTAGTTCAAAAGCAGAAGTCGAAACTGAAGCTGATCCCTGGAGTCCAGCTGGTGGAGGAAGATCGCGGCTGCTACTCTTGATCGAAATCCAAAAGCTGCTGTGCTGCTCCAAGGACTGATCCAAGAGAGGACCTGCACAGCAGACCTCTCCCAAAGCTATGAGGGACCATCGTGCAACCTGGTGCTCTTCAACAGAAGTATCCTGGAAGCCAGTCCTGTGTGCCTGCCGTCCGGAGAAGGGGTCTTCGTGAATCTAGAAGAGGAGTGCCTGAACATCTCGAGTTGCAGACGTCCATTGGTGTCACCCAGGGTTCAGAGGAGCGTTTGTGACCACTGGAAATCTGTTGACCTGTAGTGCCCACAAGAGGGGGTACCCTGGCATAGTGCTGCTTGACACCAGAGCTGCAAACATTCTAAACTGCTGAAGAATACTTCAAGGGACATCCTTGCCATCATCACTGACCACTTTTTCCCACTGGAGAAGGTACATAGTCGCTGAGTGCAGAGGAAGGTCCGCCGGTGGGTTTCCCGTCACCAGAATCCAACAAAGACATCCCGAGGGTCCAGACTTGGTGACGATCCGTGGTCCACTCCAATGGTCGAGTTCAGGTTGGCAGAAGCCATCCAGAGGTCTGGGCTGCGGCTGCAGCACCGAAGAACTGAAAGGTGGAAAACAGCAACATTCCGTAACCAGACACCAAAAGTGACCTCTGCACCCGTCGTCGCCAGAAGTCATCGAAGGTTCCCAGGTCTTGTGCTCTCATCTGCCAAGCCTTTTAGGAGCCCACAGCAAGTTTCATCTTCCCAGTACACCTACAGTCGGAGAAATAGTTGACCAACGGAGAGCACCCCAAAGAGCAAAACTGCTGCACTTCAGAAAGATTTTGGTTCAATTTTTCTTCTTGGACTCAACATCCCAGTGGCTCCTTCTTCCAAGGGAGGGGGGGTCCATCCTCGCAGGGAATCGTTGAATGAAACAGAGAAACTCTGCCACTTTGCCTGCCAAGGCACCATTGAAGGGGCCCGTAGGGGACCCTCGCGTTGTGGAAACAAGGCAAATCACCACTCGCAAACTGATACGCCAGACACGAGGTTGTATTCCCAAAAGCTAGGGTTTATGGGACGCAAAAGAGCAAAAAACATACATCAGTTACATATATACAAAATGGACATCTTACAATCAGTCATGACATGTTTAACACCACCCATTGTATAGTTTCGTTGAACTGGGTCTGATGATTGACGATTTCGACGAATATGACGCCTTCGAACATCTATTTCAGCAACAATATGCAACATTGCGAGTCTAGAGACATATTTCTTTGTTGAACAGAACACAGTGCTTCTGTTCTTGCGAGCAAGCTGCATACGGGGGAAGAGTCGCATTGCAGGCCTTGCTATCTCCTATTTGCTATTCGTGTGCTGGGAGTCAGCACGCTGTACTGGGCTTAGGAAAGGGGGGCCATTGGAAAAGCATAGGCTATATGTGGGAGGGGATTGGGCATTCCTCTCTGTGGCTGCCTATGTTATGTTTCAACGAATAACTCCCAGCCTCGCGGCCTTGCTCTTTCGTGTTTGAACAACAATGTAACAGTGAAGCAGAATAAGCAGAAAAAGCTATCGGCTAAGCAGTTTAGAACAAAAAGCAATGAGCAAACGTTAGAGAACAAAATGGCGGTTCTTGCTACATTAAAATGGCCGCACGTTGGTTAAACTTATGAGTCTGTATTTCTGACGTTCAGTACATGAGACAGTTGGTTTTCGGCCAACATGATACATTGCCATTCATCGTGAGAGGTATCTATTTTTCTAGACTGACAAAATGGGTACTGTGATTTGGAAGAGCATCTACAAGCCTCAGGAGTCGTCCAGGGGTCCCATATTCCTCTTGGATCCTGTTCTCCTGTGGTCTCTCAGGTGCTTTGGAGTGGTAGAACCTTTAAAAAGAAAGTAGTGTGTTATTGAACATTTTTCAACTGGGCTGTAAAAGACAAGATAAGTTACTCCCTAACCTTTCCCTTACAGGTTGTCCAGGTGGGGGGGATCCTCACACAAAATTGTGTATCTAGGCTAGAGAAAGCATTCTGCCACTGTTCATGACTAACCTGTCTTTCTTCCCTAATCTATGCTGTTACACCTCACTTAAGAATGTACATGCATATTTAAAACTGTCTGCAGTTGGTGCATTTCTTACTGAATTTAAGTATGGTGTGGTACCACGTAGAGTGTATACATTTGCCATTCTTTGTATTTTGTATTGGTATTTATTTTATTTATAGAGCGCACCAGGCCCGAGGGCATCCGGGCGCATCACTTAGTTACAACATGGTAAGGCAAACAGAACATTACATTTACAATTTAAGTTACAGTTATATACATAAGGCAGTTACAGAATGAGCAGAATAAGCAGTGACCTATATACATGAATTGAGGCTGGTGGCTATTGCATGGAAGGAAGTTGGCGAATGGAGAAGGGGGGGTCTTGGGCGGACAGCCAAGCTTTGGCCATGTTTTTGAATCTATGGAAGGAGGGTTCGGCTCTTAGCGAGTTGGGGAGCGAAATCCAAAGTTTAGCCGCCATTACTGGGAAACTGGTTCCACCTGATCTTTGAATAGGACTGTCTGAGTGCAAAGTGTTATTTATATGTATATATGTTACTAAACCTTACTTTATATAATGAAGCTGTGTTATCACCTCCCTAGTGTTTGGACATTCCTTTGTGGGAGTTTGGGGACTCACTGTACTTGAGAACCTGCCTGCATCACCTTCTGAGTGCTTAAATCTTGGTTGCTCGTCCAAGCTACCATATAGCAAACCTTGGCTGGGGTGCTCTGTGCCTTTGTCCCAGCCATATAGAGGGAAGAAGTACAGATACCCTCCTTCAGTCTTTACAATGGTCTTACTTTATTTATAGTGCTTTGGTTTTTATAAAAAACGTACACATTTCTTACAGTTTCTTAGAAAAGACTTACTAACAGTGAATTCATTAATTACATTGAGAGTATACAATTCTTATAAAACAATTGTTTACAAATAATAATGCACAATAAGAAATTTCACCCAGCATACTGTGTATATATTTGATAATTTGCAAAAGAGCTAAAATGAGCGATATCTCCTGCCAGGCGGCGCCCCAAACCATATCGTTGTTCTATGTGTCAAAGTCAAAAACAAACCCTTGTAACCATCAACACCTGAGCAGGTAAGTGGCCTCAGACTCCAGCAGAAAGTGCTTCCAACTTTCGTCATCAGAAGATTGACCAAAACAGCAATGTCTGTCAGAGGAGGAGACTATATCATATTCATTAAATCGAAATCTCATGAATGTCATTTGACACCTTCTACAAGGGAATTTACCTAAATAAGGTGAAAGCGTGATAACTTCCCTTATCATGTACTTATAATGATTATAAACCTTGTATTTTCTAACAGTGCATGCTGATTAGTACAATCCAGAGGATGATTTGAGATTTTACTCTGTTGGCATTAGATACCAGTTCCTCAATGTTCAAACTTTTATAGCCTAGGCACACTTTTTTATTTGCAGGAGCTCAGCCAATGTCGCTGCCATATTTTCTTATTGTGGTATGGCATTTGGTACTGGTAAAGCCAACAGGCGTATGTTCTGATATGGTAATACTGGCATATATTGGTACAACCTCCATGGACATGTATGGGCACAGACAACATTAATGTAGCTTTCAGGCCCCGGCGGCGGGGTGGGCATGGGATTTAACGGCCCACTAGCCCAAGCTTTGTATGCCCGAGTGAAGCATGTGCCTCACCTCAGGCTGCGGGACGTTAAATCCCATGTCCACCCCGCCGCCGCGGCATGAAAACTATTTGCACCCCGGAATTTCCCGGGACGGGGGGGGGGATAGTTTTCATTGTTTTTTTCTTCTGATGGGGGATGTGCTCAGCGCGAGCACATGTCCTGTCGGAATTACATTTTTTTTTAAATGGCTGCCGCCATTAAAATGGAAAACGGACTATGTCCCTTTTCTGATGACGGCGGCCATGGAAAACAGGTTCCAAAATGGCCGCCGTCATCCGAAAAGGTACCCAGCCCTTCTATTTTTATTTTATTTTTATTTTTTAACATTTTTATTTTGAAACAGTTGCACCAGCAGAGATAGCACATAAATATTAAGAATAGATTTTGTCATAACACAAAAACTATTTTAGGACTGAGTAGTCACTCATTGGCTCCTCCCTTCCCCCCCATCTGATCTCCCCCTCACTCCGCCAGTTCAGGCATCCCCCTGACCGCACAGGTCAGGATCATTCGTTGCTAGTTCGGCGCTATCTTGTAGGGCCAATCAGGCAGCCTGAGGTTTATAAGTCTGTGCCGGGAACTTCCGGTCGTATTCTATAAGCGAGGCCCAAATGTCTGTAAACTGGCGTAGGATACCTGCTTTGGCTGCCGTGACCTTTTCCGCCACCAAGATGTCCCAGAGTTTGGTCCCAGGGTATACTGAAACATATTTGTCCAGAGGTTTTTTTTATTTTACAAAAGTATCAAATTTGATTTACTAAGATACATTATTTTTTCAATGAATTAATCATCTATTAATATACACATTAAATTACATAAATGTTGCAGGAGAGCATGGTACACCAGATTCTAAAACAACCTAACACAACTAACTTTCTTCAACAATCAAACCATCATTTGTACCTCAAATTCATTCACAATAACAATTTGGACCAAACAATTGGTGCAATATATATGTGTAGTAGCACTTCATTGAATAGCCCCACATAATCTTTGACATTTAATTTCATCCACATTCAGTATGTATTAGCACAATAATTGTCCAAAATGTGCTCTATTCCGCGGGGTGGGTGCATTCAACAAAAAATGACAGATCCCATCCCCGGATGTTCTTCTACCGGTTTCGACGTTTGAGGATAATTAAACCAACGTCTTCATCAGGAAAACCAATTATTGCAATATAACAACTGAAAAAAAACAAAACAAAAATACAACAATTATATGCAATTGCCTAAACTAGCTGGCTCAAACTGACAACATACAATTCTTCAATTGCACTTTTAAAATTTTAACTAGAGTCACCAAGAAGTGATCAGTCCCAAGGTGTCTCTTATTGTTCCAGAGTATAACAAAGAAGGGGGGGGGGTTGTGAAGCCCTAGCACCAAGAAAGACACTGGGCCTCATTACAAGTACTCCGGTCCGGAATTAACACTGCCGGTAAAACCATACCGGCACCGTTTCCATGTCCGCGCAATCATGACCCGCGGCCCCGGTAATAGCACCACCCTAAACCGCCACCGCGGAAATAGGGTTCCCCTTAAATCCGTCTGCACGGAAACCCCTCCGTTACCGGCAACACTAAACACCGTGAGCATCACAACTAGCACGGACACGGAAATACCGGGAAAAAAATGGCGTAAAGACCGTGATCACGGTGGCGGAACCGCCGCCACCGCGAACATGGCGTTATACACTGCCTGCTGAACTGAATCAGGGCACAGGTGCACCAAATCAGCCCAGCTGGACTTAGCAGGCCACTGGGAGCATACAAAAGGGCCACACCCAGCCCAACACAACACAGCACCATGCAGGCAGCAGGTCTAGTAGCACTGGGACTGGGCCTACTCAACCAACAGGCAGTACTGCACATGGTGGCAGTAATGGCGCAGAGGAGGAGGCGGAGGAGGCGCGGGCCGCAACCAGCCAACCCTGCAGCTATGGCAAACCCCATTGCCCAGCCAGGCCGACCCCGCCGCCAGCCACCAATACCACGCATCAGGGCCTCACCCTGGAACCTCACCCCAGGACAGATCCACACCCTATACCGGCTGGACCGTGCAACAATCCTGCACATCACCGCCATGATTGAGGACAACATCAGCAGCCTAATTGACACCCCCACCGCCATCCCCCCCCTCTTGAAGGTTGTCTCAGTTCTGCATTACCTTGGCACTGGCACCTATCAACACACGGTTGGTGAGCTGCACGGCATATCACAACCGTGTTTCTCAACAATCCTGGTACAGGTACTGGATGCCCTGTTGCGCCATGTGTCGGAACACATAGCCCTACCCTGCACCCTCCCCGAGGTCATTGCCACCAAGTTGGCCTTCCATGCCATAGCAGGCATGCCAAATTGCATAGGCGCAGTTGACTGCACCCACGTCGAGCTGACAGTACCACATGCAATTGAGGCGGTGTTCTGCAATAGGAAACAGTATCACTCTTTGAATGTCCAGATGGTTTGTGATGCCATGCAACTGATTACACACTGCTGTGCACGTTTCCCAGGCTCATCACATGACTCAATGGTACTGCGGAATTCCACGTTGCCACGGTACATGGAACGCTATGCCGGACAAAACACGTGGCTATTGGGTGAGTACAGCTGACGATGCTACAACCCTGTCAGAGTGGTGTGTGTGTGTCCAGGCCAATGAGCATTGTGAGTGTGCCGCTGTGACCGCACATGCATCACCCCCCTTCCATCTACCAAATACACAGCGGATGCCAAACATCATGAAGGAAGACATGACAGGGCACCACAATGTGCCCGTGCACACGCTGCCACAGCCAATCCCGTCACTGTCCCATTAACCCTGTGCCACTGCAGACACCCACCCTCAATTGAAACACTGCCCCAAAAAGCACGGGAGGCGTGTAAATGAGACGACGTGTATTTACTACTTCCATACAGTGGAGTCACTCTGCCATGTGTGGACAGCACTGCACCATGACATGCACACAATCACATTTCACCCGCAGGGCACAGTAAACATGCAAGTTAATGTGTAGGCCCATATGCAGTCAGCGACATACCTCGTGATGCCCAAGACATACCTCCATACACTGCATGGTACATATGCATGAATGAATGATGATACAAGAATGCACAGCAGCAGATGAGGACATCATGCCACAAACACTGACATGTTCCCCCATCTACATCCCATGTAGGTGATGCGGGATATGCACTCACACCATGGATGATGACACCTGTACGGAGACCAAGGAACAGGCATGAAGAGGCATACAATAGTGCACATATCCACACACGTGGAATGATTGAGAGGACATTTGGACTGCTGAAGGCCCGTTTCCGCTGTCTGAGCAGATCTGGCGGATCACTGCTGTACAGCCCAGTGAAGACGGGCAAAATCACGCTCGTATGTGCCATGCTGCACAATATATGCCTGCGCAGGAACATCCCAATGCCACCAGACGCAGATGAGGAAGATGGGGATGGGGATGGAGATGGGGATGGGGATGGGGATGGAGATGGGGATGGGATGGCACCGCCTCCCCCTGGGGGTCCACATGATGGCCAGAGAGCACGGGATGCCCTGATTGGCATTTACTTTTGAGTCACAGCACATTCACAGAAATGCACAAACATGGTGACGACAATGAATTAATAGTTGCACTGCTAAATAAATGATCAATGTCCACACATGTATGTCTTGATTTGAAATAGAGATGTATTGATGTGATAACAACAGGGAAGAAGGTGCATTGGTTAGGGAAGCTGTACACCCGGGGCCACCCACCACCCAAACGTGCCCGCCCCCACCCAGAGCCCATTGTCCAAACCCCCAAAACTACCTACCCCACCACCCAAACCTGCCCACCCCTCTCACACCCTTGTAGTCCACATGTGTCCTGCACTGCCCCACACACATGCCATCACTTCCGTGTGCGCTTCTGTGCCTGTGCAACCTTGCCCGAAGGACCCGTTAGCCTACTCGAGCGCCTCCTTGGACTGGCAGTAGTGGCAGTAGTGGAGCTGGATGGGGTGGTAGTGTTTGATGGGCCGGAATCTGGGATTGAGGGCATCCATGGCCTCTACAAGCCTGGAGGTGTGGTCGTTGCCCTCCCGCACATGGCGTGCAAGGGTCACTATGGTGCTCGCAAAGCGTCCAATGGACCTCGACAGGCGACGCACTGAGGCGCTGTAGCTCTCCCTCTGCAGCCTGGATTCCTCTAGCTGCCTCTCCACCAGCTGGGTGAGGGTAGCCTGCTGGTCCTCCATCCGCTGCATGACTCCCCAGTGAAGTGGGGCTGAACCCCAGCTCATGGAAGGAGCACAGGTCTTCCAATGTGGGCATCTCCCCCTGTGGCCCCGTTTCCGAGTGCTCTTGCGGGGCACTGTTATCACTGCAGGCCGCCCCCTCTGCAGTGCTGCTGCCTTCGGTGTTGTGTTGGGTGTCCATGATAGGTTCCCGTGGCACCTGTCTAGACTCAGCCAGTGTGGGGATGTCGGTGGTGGTGGTGTGCCGCACATCTGTAGTGGCTGGTAATGTGGCCAGAGGTGCAGAACTGCCGGCAGCATCCTCCTGTGTGGTGGCGGTGGCTAGTGTACTTGCCGATGCAGATTGGCTGGCCTGTTGTGCAGTATCACTGTCACTTGAAACGGCTGTGGGGACACAAAGGGCATGCAATTAGTGTTGTTGTGGTGGCAGATGGGTGCATCACATGCGTCATTGAGATTGTACATTGAATAGTGTTAGTCACATGCATCTGATTGCTGGTGTCTGCATTCAGTGATATTGGTTGCCATATGGATCATGATGGGTCCTTTGGCCCACACATGCACTGCCTGGGGGGGGTTGTTAATGGGTCCTTTGGCCCACACATGCACTGCCTGGGGGGGGGGTTGTTAATGGGTCCTTTGGCTCACACATGCACTGCCTGGGGGGGGGGGGTTGTTAATGGGTCCTTTGGCCCACACATGCACTGCCTGGGGGGGGGGGGGTTGTTAATGGGTCCTTTGGCCCAGTACTCACAACTGCATATTTACATGTGGCATTAATGTTTGGGCACTTACCGGCATCTGCAGGTGGGCTCACTCCAGCCTCAGCCTGCCCGATCCCATGGATTCCCTCTAGGTGGAGGACGCTGCTGCAACGCTCCTCCCATGCTTGCTGCCTCAGTGGGGAAGGGGGTCCTCCGCCTGTCCCACTGCTGCGTTGGCGGTGCGTGGAAATGAGGTTGCATACCCTCAGCCTCAGGTCGTCCAAACGCTTGTGGCAGTCCTTCACGCTCCTCACTGCCACGCCCACGGCGTTGCACTTGCGTGCAGCTTCGGCCCACACCTCCTTCCTCCGCTGCTGTGTGGCACGCCGTTGGTCGGCGCTGAACAGCATCTCAGCATTGTCCACAATGTGCTCCACCAAGACGGTTAGCTCCGCCTCGCTGAAGCGCTGTTTGCGCTGCCTCTGTGCAGGAATCCTGGCAGACATGCTGGTGGTCCCTTTTGGCTTCTCAGAGTTAGGATTGTGCTTGTGCTGGCTCTGGATGGCAATGGTTTGTGCTTTTATATGATGGCCGCCTCTCTGTTTCCTGTTTTGGGGATCATGGTATTTCCAGTTCCGTGTCCGTGGTGGCGGAGGCGGAAACGGGTTTAGCGCCACTTGTGGCTTCGTTATTTCCATTTCCGTGGGGTTTTCCGTGGCGGTGGTGACAACGTTTCCGAGTCCGTGTGGTGCGCGCGACCGACAGCGTGTAATCGGACGGTTTTTCCGCAACCTTGCGGACACCGAAACGTTTTTACCGCCGTCACGGATTTTGCACGGTCCCGGACTGGCAGGTTGTAATGAGGCCCACTGTGTCTAAAGTGAAATTACACCAACACCATGGAGAACCAGAACACCGAGACACAATGGCCGACACAGCCATGCTAAACTGATTTCCAGTATCAAATGCTCTCAATTGTTGGAGCCCCAAATATGACTCAAAACGAGTTCAGAAGGATTCCAGATCTAAGAAATGTATGTAAACCATGATAGGTTAAAGAGTATTTAATTGAACCATAGTTGGACCAACCACTCACCCCGGGCCAGATGTCGGAGATATTCCAGTACTGAGCCTACCAGTGCCACGTGTGCCATTGAAGTAGATAAAAATTCAACTTGCACGGATCAAAGTTTCATTGTTATCTTTGCAAAAAAGGGAGGGGGGGAGAATAAATATTTTTAAATTAATTCTAGAGCCTGACGTTTAGCAGTCAGTCATAATAGCTGTATTTAAACGGTTGTGTTGAAATAGAAACACATACGGTTTACAAAAACGAACAGGCTTTCCGTTTTGCGGCTGTTAAATTTTAAATTGAACGGAAGCTGGAAGAGATAACATTTGTACCGCATAGGCGTGGAAATAAAATTCAATTACTTACCACTACCGAATGCTGGACAAAGCCTTGCATACTACAGAAGAATACTTCCAATTTGGACTCGTTTCCGATGTCTGCGGCTCTGGATCTCACGCAAAAATACTGATTGCGTGCAGGCGTGGGGGCGTGGTGTTGAACGGGTCTCCTTGACATGGTCATGTGATTACTACAGAAGACGATCACGTGGGTGAAGTTCTGTAGTAATTAAAGGCACCCGTCTTAATTTGAGAAAACAAAGGGGAGGTGCACTATGTGCTACGCCAAAGAGCATCTAAGTGGTGTTAAATTGTCTCACTATGCTAAACATTCCACTATTTAAACCGCCAGGCAAAAGACGGTGCATTTACTAAATATGAATTGATTGGAGTTAAAATATAATCAAGTCAAAACAATATTTTAATTTTTAATTTTTGAGCTGGCATGAAAATAAATCAAAAGGTAATGGTGAGAAACCCAGGTGCAAAGTGTTTCATATGCTAAGTGTAATGAGATTACGAATAAGGCAATTTGGGGATGATGTTTTAAATCATTGCACTTATTTTTATTAGTAAGGCTAAAAGTTAGTAATCCAAAAGTCCCACTTTACAGATATTCCGGTTATAGGGGCAACTAACTAAAAACTAGTGCTTTTACTGAATGAAACGAAAATATAATTAGAACAAAGTTAGTCAAGAACTGAGATAGCTATTGTACTTATTGTTATGATCCATCGTACTAGAGAAACCAATATAGATATTATGATGTGTACAGAAGCAATTGCTGCGTGATGTTGGAAACACATGCAGAAAAAGGCACGCACACAGGAAGAAAAGGGGTTGGGAGTCAACCTGAGTTGAACTCCCAAGGGTCCAGCGTGTTAAGCCCCCTATCTAACGTTTTAAGATTAAAAATCCACAATTGTTCTTTATATGTCAACTTGTTCCTGGTTTGAGCCGGTCCACTAGTGGCAATTTTCTCAATGCAGAACCACATAAGATCTTCCACACTATGACCTGTCTCCACAAAATGAAGAACCATGGGCGCATTAAGGTTCTGAGTGTGAATTTTTGAACGGTGTTCGTTAATGCGAACGTGGACCTCTCTTGAAGTTTTTCCTATGTATAACCTGTTGCAAGGACACTGGATCGCATACACCACATTTTTGCTTTTGCAAGTGGTGAAAGTGCGTAAGTCCCATGTTTTACCTTCCCCCACAAAGGTGGTCATTTTCCTTGAATATTTGCAAGCTGTACACGAAGTACAAGGGTAATGCCCTACTACTGGGTTTAAATTAATGTCTCTGATAACATCGATTAGCGCAAGTCAATATTGTCTCAAGTGTTTTCCTTTCTTAAAGGCAAATAGTGGTTTTTGAAGTTTCATTGTAGTCGAATTCAGGATTCTCCAATTTTTCAAAATGATACCTTTGATCGCATGACTATACTGGCAAAAGGTAGAAACACATACCAATTGCTCTGGGTCAGAAATCTTAGTCTGCGGGTTAAGGAGTACTTCACGGTTCGTATACCGTACTCGCTTCCTGGACTGTTTGACTAGTTTTTTGGGGTACCCTCGTTCAATTAGCCTAGTTTCCAAGACTTGTGCATGTTTGTTGAAGTTACCCATATTGGAGCAATTCCGCTGAAGCCGTAAGAACATTCCATATAGGAGATTCTGTAGTAGGCTTTTGGGATGTTGGCTGGAAAATTGCAATGTGGTGTTTCTTTCTGTTGGTTTCCTATATAGCTTCAATTGTATATGACCAGATTCATTATAGATGGAGAGGTCCAAAAATGAAATTCTCATGACAGAGAATTCAAAAGTGAAATGTAGATCATCATCTATCTGGTTGAGCCAATTCACAAATTGGAGAAGTGTGTCAGTATTACCTTCCCAGAGTAGTAAAATGTCATCTATGTATCTTCGGTATAGCTTAATCTGTTTGAAGAATGGATTGCTGTCGTGTAACACTTTATTTTCTTCAAATAAAGCCATAAAAATAATTGCCAAATTTGGGGCAAATGTACAGCCCATTGCAGTGCCCTTACTTTGCAGAAAAAAAGTCTCTTTAAATTTAAAGAAGCTATTTGCTAGCACTAAGTCCGCAGCTTGACACAAAAATTGAGTTGGCACATTGTGTGGTAGAGGGCGTCTGTCCAACATAGTACGCAAACGATTAACCGCTTTATCCTGAGGGATATTGGTATAAAGTGCTTCTATGTCAAGAGTGACAAGAATTTGTTTATTGGGATCAAAAGCCATGCCTTCCAGCAAATTAATGACCTCTCTAGAATCCAATAAGAATGTTGGTGTTGTCATAGCCAAAGGCTTAATGAAAAAATCAATATATCTAGACAAGGGCTCTAAAATAGAGCCGCTTCCTGATACAATAGGGCGCCCAGGTGGCTGGCTGGTATTTTTGTGAATTTTAGGGATTATATAAAACAAAGGGATGCGTTCTTCCAAATAGTTAATAAATTCAAACTCTTTTTTCGAAAGGTAGCCATCCCCCTGGGCTTTTTCACTAAGTGCCAGTATTTTTGCCTTTATTGACGATGTAGGGTCACTATTAATTTTCAAATAGTGGCCAGGAATGTCCGACAGTCTTTGTACTTCTTGATCATATAAGTTGGCGTCCCAAACAACAATACCCCCGCCTTTGTCGGCTGCTTTGATGACTATAGAAGGATCCTTTGACAAGGTATCTATGGCCTGAAATTCGGCCAAACTAAGATTTGGTCCACCACTATTTCTAGGGGATTGAATAGATTTTTCAAGTGCTTTAAGTACAATTTTTTCAAATGTCAATACTTCCACTGGAACCTCTGATGTAGTGGGAGTGAAGGAAGAAGATTTGTCAAACCAGATAGGTTAGTCTCTCTAGGGCCATCTCTATCTGCAAAGTACGCTTTAAGTCTGACTTTTCTCAAAAAATCTTTCACCTCGCTAGTAAGAGTCATTGCACTAGGAGTCTGTGTGGGCACAAATGAGAGACCCCGTTTGAGAATTGAAAATTCAGGTTCAGTGAGTGTTCGTGATGATAAGTTGAACACGGGTAATGGTTCATCTACCATCGATACGCTCAATTCCGTTTTTGAAATTCTCGGTGGGTCAACCCTTGTGGGGGGGCATTCTGCATTTGCATATTGCGGATTGCCCTGCCTTGTGGGAAACTTCGGCGGCCTCTCCGGCCGCCCCTTCCTCGAAAAGGATGGTCTCCCATGGTGGAACTGGGGGCTTCCTCACTGCTTGAATTGCTAGATGAAGTGTCTGAAAAAGTGACCCATCTTTTTCGACCCAAGCCGTGATTCTGACTATTGTTCTGTTTCCAAAAGGTCTGTGGATTAAAATCATCCATCAAATACGGATATACTATTTCTTTCTTAAATTGAGCAATATCTTTCTTCAATTAATTTGTCTTTTTTTCAATAGTCAGTTTTTTAAATTCTTGAAAAGATTTATCTATTATTTCAAGTTTTTGTTTAGTTTCAGTTATCAGCACATTATTCAAGAACTGTTTTTCCTTCTCCACCAATGTTTCTTTAATTTTTGCACTTATTCTTTGAGCTGTAGTTATTGTGAGTACTAATAGATCTCTGCTACACTTAGTTGCCACCTGACTAAATGCCACCTTATACTCTGTGTCATCTAAAAATAAACATGGAATGATCTTAACTTGTAGCCCTTGCGGTATTATACTGGACTTTAGGTATTCTTTTAATACGTGTCCATGCATTTCCATACGGAATTGTTTTTTCTTTAACCTAAGTAGTGCTTCGGATGAAGTGCTACTATCTTGATTGGGTAATTCTAGATTCTCAAAAAATGACAGGCCTTCGATAAGTTGATGACGGGCCTTCGAGTTTGGTCCACCACAGATTCAATGAGGGGCCCTCAATTGTTTTCCAGGTGTGGACAGTCGTAATCCTCCTTGCTAATAGCATTTGCATAAGAAGACTGGCAGTCCTCCCAGTCCTTGATAGGACCCCGGCGATGGTGCACCCAGTAAGATAATTTCTGGTTCACTGGGGATTGTCACTTGAGGGATATCTTTTATAGTGGTGATGCACTGGTTCCAAAAGGTTTGCACTGCGGGGCAGGTCCACCACATATGTAGGTATGACCCGGGCTGTCCGCATTTGTGCCAACATTGGGGGCTAAGGGATCGATTAAATTGATGAAGGCGTATTGGGGAGTAGTACCAGCGAAGGAGCAGTTTATAGGCACATTCTCGGTTAGTAATGCAGGAGGAGGAGGAATGGGCTCTAGTCCAAAAAGTCCACCCAGGTTTGGTCGTCCAGTGAGTGCCCCAGGTCTGTTTCCCACTGTGCCATATATGGGGGCCTAAAGGAAAGGAAGTCGTTTTGTAGTAGTTTGCAGAGACTGGAGATCCTACCCCTAGCCGGCATCCCCTGCAAGGTAAGCTCGAGAGGGCTGGGATTTCGTGTGGCTTCCTGTCAGACCAGAGGATGAGTACACCAGTGCCGAAGCTGTGCATAAGAGAATAAATCTGTTTCGGCTACAGGCAGTAATTCGCCCGATGAGAGATCTATCTTGTGAGGACCATCTTTCGAGGTTCTTTTCCAATTCTTTAAAGAGAGGAGGGAAGTTCAATAGGTATACGGCTTTTGGATGTGCCGGGATCCGGACCACCAGGTAAGTTATAGATTTCCCGTTCCATTGCATAGGGCATAGGGAGTTGAGGGCCTCCATTTCCCCCGGTGTCAGGCCCACCCCTAGGGCTGCAGATGTCCCAGAGTTAATGGCGAACCCTGCCACCTATCCAAACCTGCGAAGCTCTTGGAGAGAGGATGTCAGAGAGGGACAGATATCTGTTATAGACAGCAATACATCATCCGTGTAAAGCGAGATCTTATGCTGGAAGGTGCCAATTTGTAGTCCTTTAATATTGGGGTCCATTTGAATCCACTGGGCGAATGGCTCCATTATCAGAGCAAACAGAAGTGGGGACAGGGGACATCCCTGTCTGGTTCCAGAGGTCATGGGAATAGGTTCCGATAGATTATGGTTAACCTGGAGCGAGGTTTTCGGAGATTGGTAGTTGGCCAGCCCCATGTTACGGAAGCTTGGGCCAAAGTGAAAGGCTTCTAAGGTGAGCTGTAGGAAAGACCAATCTACTTCATCGAAGGCTTTGGCCGCATCCAAAGCTAACAGGGCCAATTTGTGTGAACTTTGGGTCGCTATGTCCATTAAGTCAAGGGCTCTCTGAATATTCTCCTCGATTGACCTATTTCTTATAAATCCCGTTTGATCTGCATCGATCAGTTTAGGAAGAATGGCTGCCAGGCGGTTCACCAACACTTTCTAGTAAATGTTGGCGTCAATATCTAATAAAGAGATGGGTCTATATTAACTATTTTCCCTGGGGTCTTTACCGGGTTTAAGCAGGAGAATGGTTACAGATTCTTGCATAGATGAAGTAATGGCGCCTGATGTGCCAAAAGAGTTAAAGAGGGGTGTTAGCGGGGCAATCAGTTGAGGGCGGAACACTTTGTAAAACCTTGTTGTGAACCCATCCGGGCCTGGGGCTCTAGGCTTTAGAGACTTAATGGCCGCCTCCACCTCCTCACCTGTAATCGGGGCGTCCAATCCCTCCCTGTCAGATTCTTCGAGTTGTGGAAGGGTTGCACCCCGCAGGTAACTCATTTGTTCTGCTTTGTTTCAGGGCGATGCCGACATCGTTTCCGAGAGTTGGGCTGCTGCCAATTGTAGCTTATTGTGTTCGGCATAGTGGATTTTGCCATGTGGGTCATGCAGGCTTGTTGTTCCTTCTCTTTGCCTTATCCAGTTTATCCACCAGGAGTCTATTTGCCTTGTTGTGTTTGGCTTAATAGCCTTGTTTGGATTTGGCCAACATATGTGCCGTTTCCTTTGCATAGTGGGCCTCCAATTTCTTCCGGGCTGTTTGTAGAGCACGATGGGTTTTAGGCGTCCAGCCTTTTTGTTTGTGATGGGCCTCGGCTATTTGGACTTCTTCTTCCAGCTTCATGCAAGTCAGTTGTTTTCGTTTTCGATATGCTGCCCCGTGGGCGATCAGTTCTCCCCTGCCTACGGCCTTGATGGTGTCCCAGGTGTTAGCGGGGGGTGTGTCCTCTGCCGGGTTCTCCTGAAAATAGTTCCGGATCACTTTGGCTATATCATCTCTCAGTGGCATATCGTTTAGGGATGGGTTGTACAGATTCCAGCGCCCTCGGGGAGGCGGTTCAGGGTTGTGTGCCTGAAGAGTTAGCTTGACTGGAGCATGGTCCAACAGTATCTTCGTCCCTATGGCTACTTCATCCACAAAGGTAAGAATCTGTCTGGGAGGACGTTCAGTGTACATGCGAGAAAAAGGAAAAGTCCTTCACGCCTTGATGTAGCACCCTCCAGGAGTCCACCACCCCCAGTGTCCGGAATAGGTGGAGGAGTCCAGTGGCAATTTGTAGTCTATGGGGGACAGCGGATGTGATCTGTCCCATAGGGGGTCCGGGATCCCATTGAAGTCACCTCCAATGATTATTTGGCCTTCAACAAGGGGAAGGAGTTTGCTCCCCAGTGCCTCGTAGTAAGCCTCTTGTCCTTCATTGGGGGCATAGACTGAAATGAGAGAGTAAAGTTGTCCATATATGAAGCCTTTGACTGCTGTATATCGTCCTCTGGACAGCATAGTGTCTCAAGTGCCCTAAACGGTATTCCTCTTGCTAGGAGTATGGCTGTCCCCGCTAGAGGCCAAGTATTGGAGAGGAAATTGCCTATGTCGGAGGCGTATGAAGTCTGTCGGCGGCTAGTGCGTCTCCTGCAGAAAGATCACTGAGCAATCCATATCCTGGAGATGTTGTAATGTCGATTTCTGTTTGGGGGGAAATTTCAAGCCTTTCACATTCAGCTAAATAAAGTTCTGTTTTTGGTGAGGCAGGGTTTCCTCCGGGGCGCTTGCATTCTGTGGGTAAGAGAGATGTCATGATCCGCCGACCATGGAAGTTGTGGAATCAATGGAGGAAGGGTTGAGCCGTATTATCTCATGGTAGAAGCGAATGCAGCATTCTAGTGTTTCCACTTCCTGTTAGTGACGTGTATTTAAGCGCGTCGGCAGCTTTCGACAGTGCGTTGCAACCCTCATTGCTTTCGGGTTTACACGCTGTCAAGTTCTACTCTGCATACACTTGTGCTCTTTTCCTTCCTTGCCCTCCTCTCCTGTCTTCCTCTGGTTCCCTTCCTCCCCTACGTTCCGCTCCTCGGAATGTATCCTTTCCCGTTTGGTTTCACTTTACCTCTCGGGTTTCCGATCCACTTACCGCGCTTCCCGCGGTTATTCCTTGCAGCAAAGGCAGTTCTGCTCCGGACCCTCAGACGTGCCTGGAACCTTCCTCGCTCCGTCTTTCTGTCGGAGCTCCCTACTCTATGTTGGATCACCTTACTCTTCTACACCTTACCGGGATAAAGATCTCACCGGTGCATGCTGGTCCTTGAAGTCCTCCACAAAGAAGACCACCACTTTTCTACGTCACCGAATCCAGTTAAAACCTCCGGATTCTGCCAACATTGTTCTACATAAACAGGGTTTTTCAGCAAAGCTTTTCCCTGCCTGTGTGGTGGTCTCCCTGGAGGTCCCCACTGCCGAGCAGTTGCATCAGGCAGGGTGGCCTCCGGAAGAGCCCATCCTAAATTCCCCAATAAAAAGCCTGCTGCAGCTTGGAGAGAGAGAAGAGACATTCCTTCTGACGAATCATCCGAAAACGAACATTCAGGTGAGGAGGAGGAGGAGGCGGGTGAAAGGGAAATTCAAGCAGATATTGAGAGAGAGGGGCCGGGTGTAGTTCAGTCACCATTCCTGTCTTCTGTTTTCATGGTTCCATAGTGCAACCAGGGTTTTAACTTATGCTTCGAACACTTGAAGCTGTAACAGCAAACTTGTAATTTCCTTAACAAACTGTAACAAAATTGCCTGCAATTCACTCCAAGGATTTCCAGGTGACATCCACCTCGGAGTCAGGCATGGGCCGTGTGAAGCCTGCTGTAAGTATCGAGATACAGTGTGTTCCTTATCATTTTGGTACCCATTAGACAGGCTGTTGGGGACCACCAGCTTAGCTTGACGCCAGTTGCCGCACCATTGGTTGTTTCATGCACTCGGACTGCCGGGCCACGGGGATCGGTTATCTCGCCTTCCGGCCCTTCTGAACCTTTGACCAGGCTGTTCGTCTCGGCATAGGAGGGAGTTCTTCAGCACTACCATCAGGAGAGTTGGGGGAGGCGCTGTCTCTGTTTTCATGTGAGGTAGGGTGTAGGATCATCTTTGCATCTTCCAGATGCCCATCGTTCAGGAAACCCCTTTATAGGAGAATTGAAGTGGAGTTGGAAAGATCCAGCGGTACTTGAGGTTTTGATCATGAAGGAATAACATCAAAGGTCTCAAGGGCCTCTGTTTCTGTATAGATGCTACAGCCAGGTCCTGGAAAATTTGCAGGGGAGACCCTTGAAACGACAGCTCATCTCGGGATCGACCTATCGCCATGATTGCCTCCTTGGTCATGTAAAAATTGACCCGGGTGATCACATCTGTGGGGGGGGATCCGGATCTATTCCTCAGCAAGGGCGCAGTCTGTGGGTGCGGTCCAGTATAAGCTGGGACTTTTCAAGATGTGGCAGAAGGGATTGGAATAGATCACCCACATATTCCCCTAGGTTTTGGTCGGGAATAGAGGAGGGGATCCCCCGTATAAACAGGTTGTATCGTCGGGCCCTGTTTTCCAAATCCTCCTATTTATATTGTAGGATCTCATTCCTGTCAGTCAGGGCTCAGATTTTGCATTGCACCGCAAGAAACGTCGCTGAGTGTTCCTGGGTTACGTCCTACATCTCCCCCACTCTCTGTTCCACCTCCAGCACCCTCTGGTCGGTCTGCTCAAGCTTGGTAGTGAGCTCTGACATGCAGGATCGTAAATCTGATTTGATGTGTAACATAAAAGCCTGGATGTCACCTTTAGTGGCCAATTGGACAGTGCCTTTCGGGGAAGCTTGAGGCACAGATTTAGGAGTTTCTGGTTTCTTTCCCTTTTCTGTCGGGATTAGCATCGTGGAGATATCAGCGCTTTTTGAAGTTTTAAAATGTTTTGACATATTGACGGGATCCCGGGGTGCCTTGATGGACCCTCCCTGAGGTGTAGAGGGTAGGAGTTGCAGGACGCTTTGCCAGGTCAGGGGGGCATCTGTCCCACCCTGCCCCTATTTCTCAGGGCACTTAATTGTGTTGCTCAAGTGTGGTGAGTACTGTTGCGTGCTCCAGCCCCAAGTTACCTACATACAAGGGCGGTCTCGTCTCTCTGGTGGGACCAGGGCCCACGACACAAAGGGGTAGCAGATCCCCCACCCCTCATACAGCTCAATATAGAGTAGGGTTCCACTGGAACTCACGTGTCACTCTCTCAGGGTAATGAAGGGAGAAGGAAGGTAAGTAAGATGATTTATCTTCTGGTATCCCGGTTAATTCCGTAGGGGATTAGGTTGTGACTTCCATTGTGAAGGGCCGGGGCCACTTCATAGAATTTTCGCTTTATGTTCTTCTTATGAACTGCAGCCATGGGTGCATTTGAAGCAAGTATGGCGGCTCTGCGGCTCCCGTGGGTTTACTCTGCTCGGGTTGGACCCAGGGTCAGGTTGCCCCCCCATGCCTGGAGGGGCAGCCACTTAATGGGGCACCAGGTCTACAGGCTATTGGAGAAAGATGGCTGTGTCAGCTGCGTGCCACGTTGGGGAGGTGGGGTTTGCACCTCTGTGCAGCGTGGAGGAGGGAGAGAGCACCTCCTGCACCTGTGTCGTCGGTCGATGCTTTAATGGCGTTACGGCTGCTGAGGGTTACCAGCTCTGGAGCCCGTGCTGCTCATTGGGGCCGGAGAGCGCCAGCATCAATTCGCTGGCTGGATCTTTATCGGTCCGCATCAGCTGCGTCTTGTATGGGTGCGCCTCTGCTTCTGCTCCTCGCAAGGTCTGTCGGCCATCTTGGCTAACAGATGTCACTGGGCGCCGCGTTCAACGGCTGCGGTCAAGCAGAAGGAATATACGTTAGTGGCACATATTCTAGCTAGTGGTACACTAGCCATTCCGGTCACTCTGGATAGCTTCACCTGCCTGTTTCATGGAAGGAAAACGCTTTTATATTGAATTTGGGTTTTTTTTACACCGCAGGTGGTGAATGCACAATTGCCCACTGTAAAGGTGGATTGTGATTGATCAATCTGTCTTTCCCAGGTGCGAATATGTTTTTTATACTATTGTGTGCAAAGGCATCATGAAAATTAGCTGGAGAATGCTCCTGTGCAGTGTTGGTGACTTCCATGTATTGGATATTTTTCATGTTTTATCCTATAATGCCCGTTGCAAACTGCTTGCTTGAGTTTTATCCAATTTTCCACAGAAAGTGTGTTGAAAATACACGATTTTAACCCACTATATTGAAACATGTCTCTGGGACAACCCTTCCCCTCCAAAGCTCTCTTGTTTAGTTCGGGCTGCCACATATTCGGGGAAAACATTTATATTTCCGCCCCTCCAGTAAAAAAATTCACCAGTCGCCACTGTTTTTTTTAGCCTTCTCTGGTCTCTGAGAGACTGCTGGGTTTTCGGTTGTGCAGTGCGAGTATGCAGCTGTAGTTCCTCCTACTGCATTTGCCTATTGCCAGAGCGAAAGAAAGTCTCCCCTTCTCAATCAATCACAATCTGCCTTGCCTGAAAAAAGTGTGTGGTAAAAAATACAAATATGCTTGGGACCCCCAACGGAATTTGCACCTGTTCCTTGCCACGTAACACAATGTTGATTGTTGCAGATTTTTTAAGTGGGATGATGTTCAGTCGCCTGTACCTCACCTCCTTCAATTGCACAAAATAGCATTTTTTCAGGGGAGGCCTGTTACTGTAATAAACAGCTTAGTTGGGCTAGCTTAGTGTGTTAGAGTAATATTTAGTCAAATGGAAATTCAGAAACATCTGTTTTTGTAATGTATGCTTTTTATTAACAAACCATGTATTTTTCTTCCCACAAGCATGGGCTACAAACATTGCTATCTTTCGTAATGATGAATGCAATATTGTCATCACAAATCCTTTCTTCTACTTTCAGTGTGCATACAATTATGATATGGTGCACCTAGAAACTGAATTCCATGGGGCACATTTAATTCCAGTATTGCATCGATTATTGCTATTCTAAGGAAAGAAGATTTGTAGCCTAGTATCATATTCTATAATGCAACCTAATAGTTAATTATGATATCCTTTCGAACGTGTTAGAACATACCTGATCCAATAAAGTGATCAAGGAATTCTCTTAGGAAGGAACCTAACTTAATATAGTAGGTTATATGTTGTTTATCAGTCAAATAAAATAAGTAAGAAAGTGTCCATAATCATTATGCCAGTAGTAGGAGGATGCTCGCCAATTACAGTGTATGTTATTGGTGATATTCCTTTTCATTGAGTCAGACTGCATTTAGTCTTCCCATCAAGATGGGGTGTGGGAATAAACGTGCAATTGTACTCATTTTGCTTAACCCATTTTTATAAGGTTTTATATATTTGTCAAGTCGGTTTGTTATGATTTGTGTAGTTTTTAAAGGCCAACATGAACGCACCTCTACCAACTAGACCTGGGAAGATATATGATCAGTTCCGTTTTTTTTACCAAATAGGTGATCTAGTATTTAAACACAACGAACACCTCCAAACTGTATCCCCACCTGGGTAATCTTATATATTGCTGTTTTGTTCATAATTAAAATAAGAAATGAAGCACTCATTCTGTTTAATTATTAGATCATATTTTATTTGGGGGGCGCTGTTGAGCGCCGAACAAGATGGCCGCCTGAAGCTCGAGCTCCGTGGCAGGCAGATCGCAAGATCCTAATTCGGCACTTCCACCACCAGGCAGCCGACCCCGGTTTACACGCTTTTGGAGCCGCTGCCCCAGGGACCCTGCAGACCGAATCCCGACGGAAAGCGGAGCTGTGGAACACTATCTCTGGGCGCCGCCGTGACTATCCCCCCGCCTGCAGCGCTCCTACGCGCCAAAACCTGGCCCCGGCGGAGTGGCGGACAGACTCGCCTGGGGGCCTGCGGCATGTCCTTGCCCCAGCGGGTGTGCGCCGGTGGGCGGCGGTCAGCCTCTGTCCTGGCTGGCAGTGAGATCTGGAGGCAGCCTGGGCGCATCCTGAGGCCGCGCACCGCCGGCTTGGGCGGCCGCGACCGCTGGTGCTGGGCGGCTCGGGGCGGGCTGCTCCAGCGCACTTGGAGGGACGTCTGCCCTGCATCGGGGCTGCCCGAGCCCTTTTCCTCGATTGCTGGGCTTCACCGTGGAACCTACTCGGCGGGAGTCTTCCCCCCCGCCGACAGTGAGACCTCAACGCTCGGGGTGGAGCTGCGGTACACAAGTGGGAACCAGGTACTGCGCTCCCCCCGTCGACACACGCTGTGCTGCCGGATCCTTGCAGCCATCAGGTACGTGAAGAGGGGAGGCCCCGCAGACGCCCCTGGGCGGTAGCACTGCCTCACCCCCTCCCTGCAGTACCTCACGGATTGTCCACCGGCGGCCCCCAGCCTCAAGGCCCATTAACAATTGGTGTCACCCTGAGCTTGGCGTGCTCGAACTTACCCTGGCCTGCATTTATCTGAGCGCCCCCCTGCCTCGCGGACTTGCCTTCACCCCTTCGCCCTAATGGGGGAGCCTTAGGCCTCGCGGGCCACGTATATCTTCATTCTTGGGGGACTCCTACCTTCTGAGGGGGCCACAGTGATCTCAGTGCCACTACTCTACGCAGGTGTAACGCTCACCTGAATCCCTCGGAGGCGCAGGTCTGGGCTGGGGGTTCTCGGAGTCTTCTAGGGTCACGCGCAGGCCTCGAATGCCACCCTGGAAAGGCCCTCTCCTCACTGAGATCTTGATCTGAAGGGTGAGGTGTCTGCAATTGGGAGAGCAAGGGGTTAATAGGATATAGAAGCCTGACTGGGCAAGCTGACTCCCCTTCCTGGTACTCCCCACGTAGTTCGTAGGCTAAATGTGCTCACCTTATATAGGTGAAAGCGGAGCTCTCCATCCTGCGTCTGTGCAGGGGCGCCGAAGCCAGTTACTTCACTGGTTAATTGTCCAGCCTCTTGGTTGCAGAGGATGAAGATTTGGAGCTAGGCCGTCGTTAGCAGCACGAACGGCGGTTGCTTGAATGGCGAGCGATGAAAAGGCGAAGGTATTGCAGGCAAGTAAGTAGAAAATGTCAATTCGAAGTTTAAAGCACTTCTTAATGTCTCTCTTCCTTTTTCAGGTTGCAGAAGCAGCTGGGTAGAAAAATAGATGTCGAGGAATGCGCCGAGGAGTGAGAAAGATGAGAGCTGCCCAAAACACGTGCGTATGGATGGAGTTTTGTATTTCTTAATGATGTCCTTTTGTTTTGCAGATGCGAGTAGCAGCGTCGGCGGAGGCGAGAAGAATGCAGCGCAGGTAGGGAAAGTTTCACGATGATTACTAACCAATGTCCTTGCTTCCACAGGGTGCCGAAAAAATGGAAAGCTGCAGCCCGTGGCTTGAGATGCACCGATGGATTGGGTAAGTGCTGCGCTGGTTGTTATCTCGTGCTAACCTGGTGTTCTTTTCCCTTCTCAGATGCTGCAGAAGACGAAGATGGTATTTCAGAAGGTAAGATTACGGATTTCTCTTCCCTAGATGCCGAAGTGGAAGATTCTCTGGAGCTGACACGGTGAGCGTCTTGCTGCTATTGCAGAATAACGCGAAGCACGTTGCTCTGATCGGGCGTGGTTTAAATAGTCCCCAGAATAGTTCCAGTATCCAGTCCCAGGGAGTGGTGCTGGCCACACCCAGAAGGTAAAGTAGTTCCAGCCATGGATGGATGAGGATTTCATCCTGCAGGGGAGTGAGCAGCATGGTCTGCAGCCGGTAGGTCCACCCAAGCACCATTCCTTACATCATGAGCCCGGCACGTCCTGTGCCGGGACTGGGTCCCCTTATGAGCCTGGCGCCACTGGCGCCAGGACAAGGTCCATAAGGCCCCTCTGGGAGCCGATGGGTGCCTGAAAATGAAGTTGTGACCCAGCTTCCGAGGCAGTTGGGCTAAACCTGACTCCTTGGAGGCTGCGGTCATGACAGTACCCCCCCCTCAAGGCCCCTCCCAAGCTTGTCTTTTCCGGAGGTTTTGGCTTGTTGGGAAAAGCCTGATGAAATTTTCGGACTAAACGAGGTGCATGTACATATTCTGAGGGTTCCCAAGATCTCTCCTGGGGTCCATATCCTTTCCAATCAATCAGGTAGTTATAGTTTTGATTTGGAAATTTTGGAGTCCAAGATGTCTCGAATTTCAAATTCGGATTCTCCGTCAACTTGGATTGGCTCAGGAGGTTTAGTCAAACGGGTTCCGGGTTGTACAGGTTTCAGGAGAGAAACATGGAAGACAGGATGTATCTTCATTCGAGTAGGTAATTCTAGTTTGACAGCCACTGGGTTAATCACGGCCGTGATCGAGTAGGGTCCTAAATATCTTGGGTTGAAGGTGCGTGGCCCTTTTAAAGATAAATTTTTAGTGGACAGCCAGACTTGATCTCCTTTTTGATATTGAGGAGCCTCTTTTCGATGTTGGTCCGCTCCTTTTTTGTATGATTCTTTAGCTCGTTGAAGATGAGCTGTGGCTTCTTTAAATGCTTGAGTTATCGCCGAATGCAGATGGTCAACAGCAGGAGTTCCGAGAGCTTGAGGTGGGTCCAGATTTGAGGTTCGAGGATGACTTCCATACAGCAGGAAAAAAGGGGTTTTTCCTGTCCCAGAATGGATTGAATTATTGTAAGCGTATTCAGCAATCCAAAGGACATCCTTCCAAGTACCCTCGGATTGATGCAACATGCAGCGCAGATATTGTTCTAGAGTTTGATTAGTTCTCTCAGTCTGCCCATCGGTTTGAGGATGATGGCTGGTGGAAAGTCGTACATCAATCTGTGCTAAACGACAACAACTCCGCCAAAAATGAGAAATGAATTGGCTCCCTCGGTCAGAGATTAGTACTGAAGGGAAACCGTGCAACCGGACAATGTTTTCAAGAATTTCTCGGGCTAGAATGGAAGCTGTAGGTAAACCCTTCAGTGGGATAAAATGAGCCATTTTTGAAAAAAGGTCCACGACCACTAGAATTGTGTTGTATCCGGAGCAAGGGGGTAAATCCGTGATAAAATCCATCGAGAGCGTGTGCCAAGGGCCTGGTGGAATGTCTATTGGACGTAACAATCCTGCTGGTTTTTCCTTCTGACTCTTGTTTTGTGCGCAGATACCACAAGAAGCCACAAACTCCTTAACATCTTTCCTCCAAGATGGCCACCAAAAATGCCTTTTCATTTTCTCAGAGGTTTTGGCAACTCCAGGATGTCCTTCCATTAGAGAATCATGGTAGCAGGTGATGACCTGTTTTTGTAAGTCAGCGCAGGGTAAGAATAGTCTTCCTTGGAAATACAATAGGTTCTGATCTATTGTAAAATCCTTTCCTTTCAATTGCCAATTCGATGAATCTTCGGGAGTTATGAGTTGATTGACCCTTGCTTTAATCTCGTCGAGGGATGATGTGTTGATTACTCCTAGTATCTTTTGTTCAGGAATTATTGGCACCGGCTCCGGATTAGCTGTAAGTTCGTCTACCCCTATCCGGGAAAGGGCGTCTGCTTTTCCGTTCCTAACGCCTGGTCGAAATGTGATTACAAAATCGAATTCTGCAAAGAATAAAGCCCAGCGTAGTTGCCTCGAAGATTGAGCTTTAGCTGACTTCAGGTACTGGAGGTTACGGTGATCCGTGATTACAGTTACTGTGTGCCGGGCTCCCAAAAGATAATGCCGCCAGGCCTTAAAGGCGGACTTAATTGCCAAGAGTTCTTTGTCCGTAATTGTGTAGTTGATTTCAGGAGCCGAAAATTTGCGAGACCAAAAGGCTACAGGGTGTAACTGGTGTGTGTCGGGGTCTCTTTGTGACAGCACCGCCCCCATTGCAAGACTGGAAGCGTCTGTCTCGACGATGTAGGGAAGTTCTGGACGGGGATGCCTTAAGACTGGAGCAGAGATAAATTTGGTTTTTAATTCTTGGAATGCTTGTTCGGCTTCTGGAGTCCACTCGAATTTTTTATTCTTTTTCAGAAGAGCCGTGATAGGTTGGACTACCCGAGAGAATTCAGGAATGAACCTTCGGTAAAAATTAGCAAAGCCCAGCATGCTCTGCACACCTTTCACGGAAGCTGGGGAAGGCCATTTGGTGATAGCATCCACTTTTCTTGAGTACATGTGAACTCCGTTGGGTGATAAGATGAACCCTAAAAATTCCATTTCCTTTGCGTGAAAGGTGCACTTCTCCAGTTTAGCAAACAAGCGGTGTTGGCGAAGTCTCTGTAAAACTGCTGTGACGTGTCTACGATGATCAGATTCTGAGGCTGAGTATACCAGGATGTCGTCAATATAAACGACTACGCACACATCAATAAGTTCTCTGAGGACATCATTCATGAAAAACTGGAAAGTGGCCGGTGCGTTACATAGTCCAAAGGGCATTACTTGATACTCAAATAATCCATATTTAGTGCGAAAGGCCGTCTTCCATTCGTCGCCCTCCTTAATGCGTACCAAATGGTAAGCTCCTCTGAGGTCTAACTTTGTGTATATGCAGGCGCCTTTTACCTGGTCCAATAATTCAGGAATCAAGGGTAACGGGTTTCGGTTTTTGACTGTAATCTGGTTCAGGGCGTGATAATCGATACACGTTCTTAGGTCACCTTCCTTTTTCGGGACGAAGAACAAAGCTGAGGAAGCCAGGGATTTCGAGGGGCGGATGAATCCGTTAGCCAAGTACTGGTCCAAGTATTGCCTGAGATGGAGGTTTTCTGGTTCAGTGAGGGCATATATTCTACTGCACGGAGGGGTGGACCCAGGTATCAGGTCTATCTGGCAGTCGTATGACCGATGTGGAGGCAGGGTGTTGGCTTGATCTTTCTGAAAGACGTCGCTGAACTCTTGGTATTCCAGAGGTAATCGGGGGTCCTCGGAAGTGATGGCTGCTAGCTTGATTTCGGGCTGAGGATAACAGGTTGAAGTGCATTCTGGAAACCGAATCACCTTGGCTCGCCAGTTTATCTGAGGATTGTGCTTTTCCAACCAAGGCATTCCCAGAATCACCTGAAACTGCGGGGCCTTGATTACATCAAACACGATCTTCTCCCGATGTCCGCCTTGACATAACAACGTTACCTCCACGGTGGTATGAGAAACTGGTCCGGAAGCTATTTCAGTACCATCCACTGTAGTGATTACGTCCTTTACCATCTTGGGACGTAGGGGAAGCTCCATCCTGGTAGCCAAGTCGTGGTCCACATAATTACCGATTGCTCCGCTATCGATGTATACTTTGATAGCATGCATGCGATCTGGTCTATTGGGACATATGAGGACCATAGGCATTACCAAATGCGAGGTCAAGGAACTGGTTCTAACGCTCGGCAAGCGGACCTCTACGCTTGTCGGGCGAGGTCGTTTCCCGATTCCAGTTTCTCAGCAGTTTTATCAGAAGCTCCTACGGTCTTCTTGACCGGTTTCACTGAGCAATCACGAAGGAAATGTCCAGAATTCCCACAGTATAGGCAGAGCTGTAATTGCCTTCTTCTTTCCCGTTCTTTCTGGGTTAATGGTCCTTTTACTACTCCTATTTGCATTGGTTCCACGGAGTCATTCCCTTTAGCGGAGCTCTGAGGTCTTGAAAGTACCCGGGTTTCAAATCTGGATCGATCGGTCTTCCTGTCCTGTAGCCGATGATCTAATTGGACCACTAGGTCGATATAATTTGAACAGTTTTGCGGCGGATTCACCACCTGAGCTAAAACGTCTTTTAGTTCCCCACGTAGACCTCTGTAGAAGAGCGTGATTCTCTTATCTTCAGGCCACCTGGTCTCAACCACCAGTCTATTAAAGGACGCTATGTAAGCCAGGAGATCCTGATTACCTTGTCTGAGTGACAGGAGTTCATTGTCCAAGGCCTGCCCCTGCGAATGTCTTGCGAACAACTTTTCCATACTGGTCTGAAAGTCTTGAAAGTTATAGAGGAGCGGGTCATCCTGTGTCACGAGAGGAATGGACCAGTCGGCAGCACTACCGCTAAGATAGGAAAGTACAAACGCTACCTTGGCTTGGTCCGTTGGGAATGCGGCGGGTCTACACAGAAAGTGCAAGCGGCATTGATTGATGAATACTGCATATCGCTTTGGATCACCGGAAAAACGTTCGGGCGGGGCCAAAGGCACATTCCCTGGCAGATTAATTTGCACTGGATTACTTGAGGTTGTAGGAGTGCCGCCCCCTCCATAGGGAGGCAGTGGCGTCTGTCCCGCTTGAGCCTGTAGCAACTGTCTGGCCAGATCATCAGTCCGTTCCTTGGCCATGATCAACTCCCTTCGTAAAGCGTTTGTTTCTTGGCGAGATGCGTGTACTTCTGCCCTTAGTTCCCCAAGCAATTGAGCCAGTTGATCTGTGTCCGAGGTTTCCATTGCGCCCGGGTGGGAATATTGCGGTAGGCTTCGCGTTCTGTAACGCTCACCTGAATCCCTCGGAGGCGCAGGTCTGGGCTGGGGGTTCTCGGAGTCTTCTAGGGTCACGCGCAGGCCTCGAATGCCACCCTGGAAAGGCCCTCTCCTCACTGAGATCTTGATCTGAAGGGTGAGGTGTCTGCAATTGGGAGAGCAAGGGGTTAATAGGATATAGAAGCCTGACTGGGCAAGCTGACTCCCCTTCCTGGTACTCCCCACGTAGTTCGTAGGCTAAATGTGCTCACCTTATATAGGTGAAAGCGGAGCTCTCCATCCTGCGTCTGTGCAGGGGCGCCGAAGCCAGTTACTTCACTGGTTAATTGTCCAGCCTCTTGGTTGCAGAGGATGAAGATTTGGAGCTAGGCCGTCGTTAGCAGCACGAACGGCGGTTGCTTGAATGGCGAGCGATGAAAAGGCGAAGGTATTGCAGGCAAGTAAGTAGAAAATGTCAATTCGAAGTTTAAAGCACTTCTTAATGTCTCTTTTCCTTTTTCAGGTTGCAGAAGCAGCTGGGTAGAAAAATAGATGTTGAGGAATGCGCCGAGGAGTGAGAAAGATGAGAGCTGCCCAAAACACGTGCGTATGGATGGAGTTTTGTATTTCTTAATGATGTCCTTTTGTTTTGCAGATGCGAGTAGCAGCGTCGGCGGAGGCGAGAAGAATGCAGCGCAGGTAGGGAAAGTTTCACGATGATTACTAACCAATGTCCTTGCTTCCACAGGGTGCCGAAAAAATGGAAAGCTGCAGCCCGTGGCTTGAGATGCACCGATGGATTGGGTAAGTGCTGCGCTGGTTGTTATCTCGTGCTAACCTGGTGTTCTTTTCCCTTCTCAGATGCTGCAGAAGATGAAGATGGTATTTCAGAAGGTAAGATTACGGATTTCTCTTCCCTAGATGCCGAAGTGGAAGATTCTCTGGAGCTGACACGGTGAGCGTCTTGCTGCTATTGCAGAATAACGCGAAGCACGTTGCTCTGATCGGGCGTGGTTTAAATAGTCCCCAGAATAGTTCCAGTATCCAGTCCCAGGGAGTGGTGCTGGCCACACCCAGAAGGTAAAGTAGTTCCAGCCATGGATGGATGAGGATTTCATCCTGCAGGGGAGTGAGCAGCATGGTCTGCAGCCGGTAGGTCCACCCAAGCACCATTCCTTACATCATGAGCCCGGCACGTCCTGTGCCGGGACTGGGTCCCCTTATGAGCCTGGCGCCACTGGCGCCAGGACAAGGTCCATAAGGCCCCTATGGGAGCCGATGGGTGCCTGAAAATGAAGTTGTGACCCAGCTTCCGAGGCAGTTGGGCTAAACCTGACTCCTTGGAGGCTGCGGTCATGACAGCAGGACCTTTTGCTTTCCGGGCCCCTGCCCTATCCCACATCGCTGCACACGAGGCTGCCGCCTGTCTACCCTGCGGAGCATTGTGCTGGGAGGTGTTCCTCTCCATTCATCGCACTTGGTCACTCATATTTGGATTCCTGCTCTCACAGTGTCCGCTGGGCATCATCACCCCATCCCTGGGGTCTCCTACCCCCGAGGTCTCCTGGCGTTGTCCCCCACGTCTCCCTGGGTTGGCTGAGACCCCACGGTCTGCACTGGTAGCCGCAATATCTCATCTATACGGATTCACAGCCATGGCTCCCTCTGCATTACTCCCTGTTTCATACCATACCTCGCATACTCCCTCACGTGGTACAGGGTCCGAGCTCCCCCCGCCTCTCTCCTAGGGCTGCTGGTGTTCCCCCATCACCCCCACTCGACTTCCAACATCTTCAAGATGACCAAGGGGGGCGTGAGGAAACGGAGCTCCATCAACATGTTTGCGAAGGCTGCGGCAAGATCGTCAGAGGAGACCACTGAGCAGGCCCCTGTTGCATCATCACCCGCCACAGCACCGGAATCCCAAAATATGATGGACTTCATCCGTGAGGGCTTCACTGCACTTCACTCAAAATTGGATGACATGAACTGCACTATATCCTCTATTAAGGCCTACATCGAGAGGACCGATAGTCGAGTGTCAGAGGTCGAGACACGGGTCGGTTCTGCAGAGGATGCACTTGGCGCCCTGCGCTCCGAGGTCGTCGCTCTCTCCAGCCGAGTCCTTGAGGTGGAAAACAAGAACGAGGACTTGGAATCCCAATCAAGGCGTAACAACCTCCGCATTATCGGGGTTCCCGAGAATGAAGTTCATGAACCAATGGAGGTCTTTGTTGAGCATACATTGGTCTCGCTCCTGGATTCCCCCAAGCTTTCCCCGCACTTCGCCATTGAGCGGGCACACCAAGCCCTGACGGCTAAGCCTAAGCCCGGTGCTCCACCTCGGCCCATCATAGCCCGGGTGCTGAACTTCCATGACCATGATGCCCTCCTCAGGGCCGCCAGACTTAAGGGTGAGCTACTACTGGACGGCGCAAGGATTCATCTTTATCCGGACTTTTCAACGGCCGTCCAACGTGAACGCAAGACTTTGCAAGCTGTGAAAAGTAGGCTGCGAGACCACTCAATCAAATACGCCATGCTCTATCCTGCCAAACTCCGCATAGAACACGCCAACCAGGTGTTTTTCTTCACGATCCCGGAGGAGGCCTCCAGGTTTATCGATGAACATTTCCCTGGCTGACCCCTCTCCTCTGATCACGGTTTTGCAGTTACCCTTCTGTCCCGACGGGGAGAGGCCAGGCCCGGCCGCCTTCCTGCATCGGGGCCACTTTGATCCTCTATTCCGTATCTGCTTGTTTTGTTCATCTTACAAATATGTGCCACACCAACATGTGCAAAAACCCCGTTCAAGTTACATGCAAATTTCTACTGTAGGCACCTTTTGTCTTATTTGGATCTGCCGCAGCCCGGAGTGCGGTGGCAAGTCCGGCCTTCAGGCCCCCAGGCGCTGATGCCTCTGGTTTGGTTTTGGTTGAGGGGGGTTGGGTTTGTCATCCCTCTGTTTGGGGGGGGATGTGGGTGGGGGTGGGTCATGTTGGGGGTTATGTTATTAAAAAGTTGACGTTGGCAGCGAAGGCGGACCGCGAGGTGTTACTCAGGACTTGGTGCCGCAGGGCTGTGAAATTGGCCCGCTGGGTATTGACATTTTTTCTTATTCAACCACCACTGCATCTGTGACCGAGAGTGACCTGACTTTCATGAGCTGCAACGTACGTGGGTTGGGCAATTATAAAAAGATGAGGCAGCTCCAGTTGCAGGCCGAGCGTCATGGGTCCAAGATTCTGTTTCTACAAGAAACACATGCTCGCACGGAACAGTGTATGCGTTTTGCCAAAACTTGGGGTCCCCATAGATTTTTTACCGATTTATCTACCCAAAGCCGCGGGGTCATGACCCTCATTCACAAGAGTCTGAAGTTTACTCTTATTTCCTCACAAATAGACCCTCAAGGTAGATATGTGTTGCTTCATGCCACGCCCCAACACAGGGAGGTGGTCCTGCTGAACATTTACGGCCCTAACTTAGATGACCCGGATTTTTATGTACAGGTCACGTCCCTCCTTGATGGCTTCCCCCTTGTCCCCATCCTGTGGGGGGGTGACTTCAACACGATTTTCGATGTAGCCCTCGATAGATCTGGATCCAGGCCCCGTCAACTTTCCAGGGCAGCCTACGCTGCACTATCATCCCTGCCCCGTCTCGCCATGGTAGACGCATGGAGGTTCTTCTACCCGGACTCCCGTGTGTACTCTTCCTACTCCTCAGTCCACGATTCCTATTCCCATATTGATAGATGGGTGATCTCCACCGAATTGGTTAAGAGCGTTATACAGTTAATGGTCCTTCCCAGAACCCTGTCTGACCATTCTCCAGTTACTGTTACCATCGGTTGGGGTCCTGATCCCGGCCGGACTCGCAACTGGAGGTTGAAACCCCTCTCCTTACTGGACCCGGAGTTCTGTTCCAAGCTCGAGCTGTCGATTGAAGAGTTCTTCGAGACTAATACGGGCTCCGTAACGTCTCAGGCCACTTTATGGGAGTCCTTTAAGGTTTATATTAGAGGGATTGCGTTGTCCAAAGTCGATCCGGAGAGATCTTGCCGCTAGTGAATCCCTCTCGACCCTGGAAGCTACATGCTCACTTCACTCTACCCCGAGCAGCCTGGCTGACATCGGGATGGAGTTGGACACGTTCCGATCCCTCGCAGATCGTGAACATAGGTTTTTGGATAGTCCTGGCATGGCAAGGAGATACGGGGAGGGTGAACGCCCCGGTCGATTTCTGGCACGACTGATCCGTCACGAGACGGGGTCCCCACACATACTTGGAATTGAGAGGCCTGACGGCTCCATGGCTGTCTCTTCACAAGACATCAACAGGGAATTTTTCACATTCTACGAAACCCTATATTCTAACTCAGATGAGGTGTCAGTGGCGGAGATCGACTCCTTTCTCGATGCCCTTCCTCTGTCTACCCTGTCTCCGGAGACCGCGGGTTCCCTTGACTCCCCACTCACACTGGAGGAGCTGTCAGACGCTATTTACTCCTTATCCTCGGGGCGAGCCCCTGGCTCGGACGGTATCCCAGTCGAATTTTACAAGCATTTTAAGTCACAGCTGCTCCCTCACTTGCTGGCTCTTTGGGAGGAGTCTGTGGAGGCCGGTGTATTCCCCCCTTCACTCCGTGAGGCCACAATCACAGTACTACTTAAATCTGGTAAATCCCCGTTGCAATGTGGTTCATATCGCCCGCTCTCACTTATAAATTGTGATGTCAAAATATACGCCAAGGCTCTGGTGCTCCGGTTAGCTCCCTTCCTGCCATCTATCATCCATCCAGATCAGGCGTGTTTCATCCCAGGTCGCTCTACCTCCCTGAACCTGAGGCGTCTATTTAACATAATTAACAGAATAAGTCCCGAGACGCACGCAGTGGCTGTCACTCTTGACATGCAAAAGGCGTTTGACTCAGTTTCATGGAGGTATCTATGGCGGGTTCTCGAGAGTTGCAAATTCGTCCCCTCCTTTCTCTCCTGGGTCAGATTGCTTTACTCTACTCCTGTGGCCAGGGTCCGCACCGACGACCATTGCTCCCCCTCTTTGAGATCGTCAGGGGGACGAGACAGGGGTGCCCCTTCTCTCCCTTGATCTTTGCTATAGCAATAGAGCCCTTCGCTGATATGCTCTGCCAATTCCACGCTCATAGAGGCCTCCGCACTGCGGGCCAGACGGACATAGTGTCCCTATATGCGGATGACACATTGTTGTTTGTGCGTTCTCCCTCCATCAACTTACCCCCAATACTGGAGGACATCATTCAGTTTGGTCGAATCTCGGGCCTTAAAGTGAATTGCTCGAAATCCACTCTTTTCCCACTCACGGAATGCACTCTCCCTCCTCCTGACACCCTTGGTTTCACATGGTCTCAATCCACATTTACCTACTTGGGGATAGTGGTAACACGCCAGCAGGCGCTGACCTTCCAGGAAAACTATCAGAAGTACCTCACACACCTGACGACTAAGGTCCGGGTCTGGGACAAACTCCCGATTTCCCTGGCAGGCAGGATAGGGCTGTTGAAGATGGTGGTGTTGCCCCAGTTGCTTTACAGGTTCACTAACGTACCCTTGTGGCCAGGGGGGAGCTTCTTCTGTGATTTGACCCGTACTGTGAATTCCTTTCTTTGGCACTCGGGTGCGGTCCGCCTAAAAATCGATACCCTGTCTACCCCCATGTCAAACGGGGGCTTCGGTGCCCCTGACTTTCTTAAATACTGGCTGGTATCCCAAATCCAATATACATCTTACTGGTTTAATACAACGGACCCTCCCCCGCATGTCCGACTTGAGAAACTTGCGGTCTGTGATCGTGACATCCGCTCCTTGGTGATACAACCCGCTCCCTTGGCACTGGACTCACAGAGCCCCGTCGCCTGCAAATCCATCGCATTAGCGAAAATGTGGAGGCTGGCCGGAACTGCTTACGCCTTCCATGGCATCCTCCCTCTTTGGAATTTCCTCCCGGGGCTCCCGCGGGTCCCACCAGGCACGGTTCGTCGCTGGGCGGACGCGCGCTACAAGTTGCTACGTGATGTGTTTGACCAGGGTATATTTGTTGAATGGCCCGATCTCCCATTGCCCTTGAGGAGCGGCCAGAGTGTATGGCTCCAATATAAATCCCACCGCAGGACCCTCAAGCGTAATTACCAAACGTTCCCAGCGTTGCCACCGGACGACCCTGCCATTGAGGAGCTCACCTCCCCCGGGCCCACGAGGGGTAAAATTTCCAGGTTATATACTATGTTACAATCCAGATCTGTCCCAGACTTTGCCAAACTGAAGCGTGCGTGGGAGGTAGACCTTGGTGTTGAAATGTCGGATGAGCGCAGGGCACACCTATGCGAGCGCACACATCGAGTGTCCTTCAACTCCCGGTTGAAACTCATTCAGTTCAAAGTACTACATAGGTTTCACTACACCCCGATCAGACTACATCGCATGTCCAGTGATCACCCTTCCAGCTGCCCTAGATGCGGCCAGGACGATGCCGACTACATTCACATGATTTGGTCCTGCCCCCGCCTCTCACAGTTTTGGGAGGCAGTTTGCTCGACAGTGTCTGCTGTGCTCGACCATCCCATTGTTCCTTCCCCGGTGTTATGCCTCTTTCATGACCTCCCAGGTCTCTCCAGTGATTCCAAAAAACTAGCTGGCCTCTGCCTGCTTCTCGCGGTGCGCTCCATCCTGCTCTGCTGGCTTCGCCCCTCACCTCCCACACACGCCCAATGGCTGAGAGAGGTCACGTGGGCCTCGGACTCTGAGGAAGCCTGGTCCCATATGCAACCCACCCACTCCAGGCCTAGGAATATCTGGCTCAGGTTCCGCTCTTACATGTCCGATCTTATCGCGACACCGGATGCCCCCCCCACCCACTTCCCCCCACCAGCTCGGATCCTCACCCTTATCATAGTCTTATGTTGCCCTCTCCATGCTGTGATTGTGCCCATTGATTGTGTTATTATGTGTAGTAACCTCTGCGCACCTACATTATGTACACTGTATTCATATTGTAATTGCCTGACGCTGTTCGCCTGTGTTTTGCTGCCACGCTGAATAATAAAAAGAAGTCTAAAAAAAAAGATCATATTTTATTTGATGCAAACCAGGATTTGATCAAATATCTTCTCAGGACTAGTGTACACACATAACCATTTTTGTCCCCGAGTTGGGACACTGGAAGAGTTTTGAAAACCTACGGTCGATGATAGGCATATGCCACCCACAGAAAAACATTTCAGGCTTTTTTATATTCTAATGTAGGCAGGTATGAGGACGAGTGGGTGAGGTGGAGTGTTTGAGTTTGGCAAGAAAGTGTGGGTGAACACGGTACAGTAAATGACCTTGCAGCCCTCCACTTCCAGCCCAGAGCACGGTGAGCACAGTAAATGGCACCTATGCAGACATTCTGTGATCACGCAACAGATTTGCCTTTAGCCGCCAGACCGTCCTCTTGTCTTGCTGCAGCAGCTAGTCTGTGATCTTGCACAGATGCCTAAAGTAAAGTATAGTGTACATTTTACCATGTGTGGAATGTCCAGTAGAATGTAGAACGTAAAGGGAAACATGCAGTATGTGATTCAGTTAAGAGGGAGCCATTGATGTATTCGATGGGGTTAACTTGAAGCTCGTAATGAAAGACAAACAACTACTTACAAGTGTCTTGGATCCTTTCACTGGTGACGAGGATGGGATATCCGCCACTGGCCCCCCACCGAGCACCTCCGGTGTGATCCGAATCCACTTTCCTGCTCCCGGAAAGGAAAACGTTGGAGAAAAATAAAAGGGAAGCGCGTCACTGAGTTGCTGTACTTACTGGACAAGGTGAGAAGCGCATTGCCAGCTGCCACATGCCCTTCCTGCCGCCATATAGGGAGCTTAATACGAAATTTCCCATACCCTCTCTAACTGAGAAACTAAACCCTGAAGTAGAAGCAGCAGCGCGAGGACAGGCGCGGCACTGCCTGTGTTTGAAACAGCGCCCGGGCTCTTCCCAGTCGGCGCACGCTTTAAAGGAAAGCACCCTGAAACATGCTAAAACGTGCCACCATCACCTGGACATTTCTGTTGTTCCTAAGCTAGAAGCGCTCTCTGCAAGCAGCAAACCCTCCAACCTAAAAAAAAAGAAGAAAAGGGAATGAAAGAGAAGTGCAAGAAACATTATTTTAGTTGATGAATAAGGCAACATCCCATTTTACATACACTATATTGGTTGGTGAGCAAGACAACACCACTTTAAAAAGGTTGTTGTATTAACAGCATGGCAATACAAGGTGTGACCCCTCCAAATTATTTCATGGCTGTTCAAGGAGAACCTGTCATTTTGTGGAAGAGATGGAAGAAACGTGATGACCACTATGTACTTGCAGCACATGGATTAAACCTTTCTGCAGAAAGAAAAACATTCCTTTTAATGCACAATTTGAGAATGTGCCTCCACTGTCACAGGACGAGTCAATGGGTCTCGCAGAATATGAGAAGTGTATAAGAATGCTTGACAAACATTGAGAAGTCAGTAAGCATTATTTTGGAGTGGCACCAGTTTTGCAAAAGGAAACAACAAAATGGAGAATCAGTAGAACAATACATTACAGCTCTCAGGGGTTTGGCAGCCTCATGTGAATTTGGTAATACCCTAAATGAAAGGCTATGACACCAGCTTGTGTTGGAATGTAGTGATGAGAATGTGAGGGAAGCTCTATGGTCCAAAAGTAACCCCTCGATTGATGAAGTGATTAGAGTGGCAAAAGAAGTAGAACACACACACAAATGTGTGGAAGAATTAGAAAAAAGAACTGAATCGCAGGTGAGGAGAACCGAATAAGTTATGGAGGTCTCTACTGTACAACCAAGGAGGACCGACAGAAAGAAGCAAAATGTCAAAAGGAACTATGCTAAAAAAAGATTCTAGTAAGGGCTCTCTTCCGAGAAAACCCTTTCTCACATTCAGTGCACTCATGAGAATGCTCACCTGTATGTGTTCTCTGGTGGCTAGTAAGAGCTCCATTCTAAGCAAACCTTTTCCCACATAAACTTAAGGAGAACCATCTCTGGTTCCGGAAGCACCTCAAGACCTTCCTCTTCGCCTCTGCCTTTGCTCCTCCTGTCCCCTGCTGATCTGTTTTGTCTCTCTGCATCATGCTCCTGGCCACCCTTTGTCCTTCAGGCCCAGGTACCTGCTCATCCTCCTGCACTGCTTCCTGAGCCATCCCTTGCACTGGGATCTGTATATGTACCCATACAGTCCCCCATTTTTCTTCTGCACTTATCAGATATACCCTATCTGACAAATTACGCACTTGCCTCTGCCTGTATTTATTTTATTTATTTATTGCATTTACTTATGTATTGCAATTATTATTTATCCTGTTCTTTCCTTTGTGCCGCCCTTTGTACTCCTCCCCCTTCCTCGCAATTTCCCCTTTTCCTTTTCCATGCACTTGCGCGTTCTTAATGTCACTGGGCCTAGTAAGATCGCTGTTTTTATTCTACCTTGTTCCCCTCCCTTTGCTTGGTCACGCTCTGAAACACTTGTGTATTGAGCACGATATAAATAAAATATCATATCATATAATTCAGTGCACACATTAGGTTTCTCACCTGCATGTGTTTTGTGGTGGAAAATAAGGTTTCCTTTCTGAGCAAACCCTTTCCCAGATTCAATGCACATGTGACGTTTCTCCTCAGTATGCATTTTTTGGGGGCAGACAAGTGTATCATACAAATGGACGCTATTCTCAAATTCAGTGAACTGATAAGGTTCTTGAGAGGGCAACTTTTCCCATATTCTGATTCTCCAAAAGCAATGAAGCAAAGGAGGATGACAATAGAAAGGATGATAGAAAGAGATGTTTCCGCTGTGACAGTTTGTTTCACTTCACAAGTAGTGACAATTGCCCGCCCATCAAGGCTTTATGTAAAAGGTGCAACAGGAGAGGACATTTCCCATCTTGTTGCAAGACCAAGCCTGAAAATATTGACTATGTAGGTGAGATGTGTGATGCTATGGATGAATGCACATGTCTAGTAGATGGTACGATTGATGACACTGCCATAGGTGGTGATGATGATGCAGACGTGGAGAAACCCATGTCGACCATTGAAATTGAAGGGATAGAGATTGGTATGGTGATAGATTCTGGAGCTGAATACACCTTGCTCCCAAATCTGTTTTTGACACCAAGCTTCAAGGAAATGTTTCTCTCAATACCGTTGACATCAGACATGTAGCTACCGGAGGGAAATGAATAGAACTAGAGAGTTGGTTTTGGGCAAACATGACATTTAAGGATAGGTCAGACAAAGCCATGATCTATGTTTAAAAAAAAGAGGAGTATGAAACACTCTTAAACTGGTCACACCAGAGAAGATCGAATATTAAACTTGATCCTAATGCTGAAGAGGCAGTCTATGCAATATAAAGTACGAATGATCTGTGGCAACATAAGGTATTTTCGTGAAGAGTTGGGCAACCTTAAAGGTGTCATGCACAGAATTAGATTGAAAGCTAACTCAGTCCCGGTTGTACAAAAAATGAGGGCTGTACCTTTAGCGGTTAGGACTGCCGTAAAGGAGGAACTAGAATTGATGGAAAAGCAAGATGTGATCGAAAGAATTGAAGCTTCAGAGTGGGTTTCTCCCTGAGTAGTGGAACATAAACCAAATGGCAAATGAAGGCTCTGCATTGAACTCGGGTCCGTAAGTCTATGTGCGATACCCAACAGACACCCCCTGCCCAATATAACAGAAATGTTAGGAACCTTAAAAGGAGCAAAAGTTATTAGTACCTTAGACCTGAAGTCGGAATATCACCAAATTGTTTTACACCCGTCCTCCAGAAGTATTACAGCTTTCAGCACACCAGAGACCCTGTTTCAATGTTGGCGCATGTATTTTGATTTAGTGTCCGCTGCCTCTGTTTTCCAGCGCATTATCTATCAACTTTTCCACGATGTGAAAGGAGTCCTGTGCTTTCAGGATGACGTTGTGTTGCATGGAGAGAGTCAAGAAGTGCATGATATGCGATTGGGAAAAGTGCTTGATATATTCATGAATACAGGTTTCATCTTGAGCAAAGATAAATGCAAATTGAGCAGGTCCACAATTCAATATTTGGGACATGAAATCTCAGCATTAGGCATAGACCCAAAACGAATTTGGTAAACAATATTGTGGGTTTTCCCAGCCCTACAGATAAAGAACAAATAGTATAATTTCTGGGTATGGCTGGATATTATACCAAGTTTATCCTAGGTTTGGCAAGCAAATCTAGTCACGTGAGAGGTTTGGTGAAGAAAGGTGTGAGGTTTCTGTGGTGTGAGCAGTGTGAACAAGAATTGCAGGAGGTCAAATTGGCCTTAGCGAAAGCTCCCACCCTGACAATTTTGATGCAGGCAGACAGTGTTGTAACAACTGATGCACGCAATCATGCCCTAGGTGCTGTGCTATCCCAAAAGTATGAAGGAGGTGAGGGCACTGTTGGGTTTGCTTCGAGAGTTTTGAGGGATGATATGATATGGAATTTATAACGCGCCTATACACAAGTATTTCAAGGCTCGACGAGGCAAGGGAGGAGGAACAGAGGGAAGACAGAGACAACAATCTTACTAGGCCAGGTGACATTGAAATCACGCAAGTGCAGGGGAGGGGGAAGGGGTAAAATGCGGGGGGAGGAAGAGGGGACAGTGCAGTACATGGGATCAACAGTAAAAAAAAAAAAGCAAAAAGTGCGGGCCTCTGGTGTTAAGTGCAGACATCAGGTGTCAACTGCTGGTTGGGGACTGTAGGGATACAGAAAACAGTCCCCAAGTGCGGGGGTTGCCAGGGAGGCAGTGCAGGTGTGCAACTGGTGGGGTTTTTGGGGGGAACTGGGCCCGCGATCAGAGGGTGGCCAGGTGACCAGTGCAGTATCAGATTTGCTAGGAGTTCAGCAGGGGAGAGGAGGAGAGAAAGCAGAAGCAAATAGAAAGGTTTTGAGGTGCTTCCAGAACCGGAGATGCTTCTCCTCATGTTTTTGAGAGGCAGGGAGGCTGTTCCAGAGGGAGGCCCCAGCCGAAGAAAGAGATCTACCACCAACTCGTTGCTTGGAGAAGCGACTGACCCTGAGGAAGTTGGAGGCGGATGAGCCAAGAGCTCGAGAAGGAAGATATTTAGGAAGAGAGAGTTGAAGGTATTGAAGCCCCCCCAGGAGGCCTTGTGGACAATGTAGAGGGTTTTGAACTTAATCCTCGCAGCCACTGGGAGCCAGTGAAGATATTTCAGTCCTGGAGCGATACAATCCCTGGACTTGAGTCCTGTTCTGGATGAGTTGCAGAGGGCGGAGAGTAGAAGCAGGCAGATTTAGAAAGAGGCTGTTGCAGTAGTCCAGCCTACAGAGAACCAGAGCTCTGGAGACAGTGAGCTTCTGGGGTAAGGAGAGGAAAGGAGGAATACCTCTGAGGAGGTGCAGCTGGTATTGTGACTTCTTAGAGACGTCAGAGTGTGAGGAGAGAAGGAGAGTGTGTAATCGAAGATGACCCCAATGTTTTTAGCCTCACAGGTGGGAGCAGAAGAGGGCCAAGAGAGGCCGGCCAGAGAGTGAGATGAAAGGAGGGAGCGGGTGTGGGCTGATGAGGAGAATCTCGGTCTTACTGGCATTAAGGCAGAGATTATTGGCGGCACACCACTCTTGGATAGCAGACAGTCAGTCAGAGATGAGAGAAGGAGAAGAGGTGGCTGAAGGTAGCCTGAAAATGAGCTGAGTGTCGTCCGCATAGCACTGGAAGTTGGGGCAGAGAGCGGCAATGCAGTGAGCAGGAAATGGCAGGTATTGGTTGCACAGCTAGGGAGAGAGGCTAGACCCCTGTGGAACACCACAAGTAGACATAGAGATAGAGGAGAGGAAGGACACAGTTGGACCTGGGAGGGTCGATGAGAGGAAAGAAGTCAGCCAACCCAGGGCCTGACCGGTGATACCCAGGTTATCACGGAGGTTGTTATGCTCACCTGGACCCCACAGGGGTGTCGATCGGACCCGGACAGCTGCGGTCTCCGTCAACGTGATGCGTAGTGCAGAGATGACTGTCTGGACTGGCCCGCCTAGTCTTGTCTGCTGGACCCGAAGAAGTATTTTCCTGCAAGTGGAGACGGGGATTAGCCACCTGTGGGTTTTAGTGGTTACCAGACATTTGGTCGAAAAAAATTGGTCGAACCAATTTGGTCGAAAACCAAATGGTCGAATTTTTTATTTTTTTATTTTCACCCCTTTTTTTTTTTCTTTCCCCCAACCCCCTTTTTTTTCTAAAAACCCATTTTTGTAAAAAACGAAAACCCGAAAAATAAATATATAATTAAAAAAAAAAATCGACCATTTGGTTTTCGACCAAATTGCGTCGATCAAATGTCATTCGACCAGTTTTAGGTCGACCAAATGTCTGGACACCGGTTTTACTGATGGCCTCCCAACTGTTCCCGCTCTCCCCCACTAATCACCTCCGATATCCCCTTAGTACCCTCACCTTATGTTTGTAAAAGATGAGCTCTCCATCCTGCGTGTATTGCAGGGACGCGTAGATACCAGTTACTTCACTGGTTTGAAGGCGTTGGGAGAGTTCCGGTAAGCATTGACTCTGAAGTCCAAGGCGGGATTGGTAAGTATCAAGTTCAAAGAGTTCAATGTGCCCGATGTTCACTCTTGTCCCCGTCCTTCCTTAAATTGCAACTGAGTTTGTGAGAAGAAGGTCTCGTAGCTGCTGCTGCCGTTCAGTTAAGGAGTCTGTGTTACCCAACGCTGTCCGGTAACTATTGTATGCATTAACGTGTTGTTTTTCTCCCTCTTTACAGATGCGGCATATGAAGATATGGAGAATAATACCGCCAGTGGTAAATCAGGTAAGTCTATGGTGGTAAGAGGTATTTGTTGATTCCCTTGGCTCACCTTGTTATTCTTGTGCCCCTGGGTGCCGGAGTACGGCGAAGAAATGATGGAGACAGTGCCGGATCGAAAGATGCTGTGAGAACTGGTGAGTATGGCACTGTGCTGGAGCTGGCGAAGCGACGCGTGCAGGACTGATGTACTTTCCAGGTCGGGAGATGAAATGGATCCGGAATCAGGTGAGGAATTTGAAATAAGTTCATTTTCTAACCTTGTCCTTTTGTTCCTCTTTATTCCAGGAGCTCCGGATTCGAGGCGGGCGTGGCAGAAGATTGGATGCTGGCTGCAGGCACGCGGGCGTGGCAGAAGACTGGATGCTGGCTGCAGGCACGGTGAGAGTCACGCTGCTGGATGCAGAATAACACGAAGCATGTGCTGCTGTTCGGGTGTGGTTTAAATAGCCTCCAAAGTAGTCCAAGGAAAGAAGTTCCCCAGGACCACACCCGAGTAAAAAATAGTCCCTGTAGTAAAATAGTCCCATCCAGGCCTCACGTTGGCTTGGATTTATTTGCAGCATGGTCTGCATGAGGTAAGTAATGTCTATGAGCCTGGCGCCTATGGCGCCAGGACTGATTTTTATTATGAGCCTGGTGCCTACGGCGCCAGGACTGAACCCAGACAGCCCCTAGCTGGGGCTGCTGGGGTTTTTGTAAAAGTCTGGATGCCTGCTCCCGGGGCTGATGGGCTTGATCCGGATTTGCGGGGGTAGGCATCATGACAGCACTCCCCCCCCCATGGCCCCTCCTAAAGTTGGCCTTCCCCTTGGCCCTGGTTTGTCTGGGAAGTTCCGATGGAATTTCTTCACCAACCGAGGTGCATGAACGTGGTCACTAGGCTCCCATGACCTTTCGTGTGGTCCGTAACCTATACAGTCGATTAAATAAAAAACTCTTGATTTAACCAACTTAGAGTCCAGGATATTCTTTACCTCAAATTCAGGTTCTCCATCTATTAGGATGGGGTCAGGTGGTTTGGCAAGTCTTGTCCCGGGTTGAACTGGTTTCAGAAGTGAAACATGAAAGACAGGATGGATCCGCATATTAGAGGGTAATTCCAACTTGACGGCCACCGGGTTGATAATGGCCTTAATAGCGTAAGGTCCCAAATACCTAGGATTAAAAGTCTGAGTTCCTTTTAGAGGTATGTGTTTTGTTGCCAGCCAAACTTCATCCCCGATCTTATATCGTGGAGGATCGCTTCTATGTTGATCAGCATTTTTCTTATATTTCTCTTTCGCTTGTTTCAAATGTTCTGTTGCCTCCTTAAAGGCTTGTGTAATAGTAGAGTGTAAATGACTAACTGCAGGAGGCATTTCTAAGTGCTGAGGCGAATCGAGTTCTGAGGTTCGAGGGTGATGTCCGTATATATGGTATAGAAGGGGCTTTGTCCGGTTCCAGAATGTACTGAGTTATTGTATGCATATTCGGAAATCCATAAAATATCCTTCCAATTGCTTTTGGTCTGGTGCTGCATGCAACGTAGGTACTGTTCAAGGGTCTGGTTGGTCCTCTCTGTCTGACCATCGGTCTGGGGATGGTGACTGGTTGATAACCTCACGTCGATTTGCGCCAATTGACAACATTTCTTCCAAAATTGTGAAATAAATGAATTGACTGCCTCGGTCAGAGACCAATACGGAAGGAAATTCGTGTATTCGAACAATGTTTTCGAGGAACTCCTTGGCCAAAATTGAAGCGGAAGGTAATCCTTTTAAAGGAATAAAGTGGGCCATCTTGGAAAAAAGATCCACAATAACTAGGATGGTGTTAAATCCATTACATGGAGGTAGATCTGTAATAAAGTCTAAAGACAAGGTGTGCCATGGTGTAGGTGGAATATCCAAAGGTTGTAAAAGGCCAGCAGGTTTTTTCTTCTGGCTTTTGTTTTGGGCGCAAAAGCCACAAGACATCACAAATGACTTTACGTCTTTTCGCCAAGTGGGCCACCAGAACTGTCTCTTAATTTTCGCTTCAGTTTTTGCGATACCTGGGTGTCCTTCCATCAGGGTGTCATGGTAATTGGAGTTGACTAGTTCTTGTATTTCCTTGTGTGGTAGAAATAGTCGTCCTTGATAGTAAGGTAGGTCATTGACGACTGAGTAGTCTGGGCCTTTCTTTACCCAGTCCTGCAGGGTTGCTGGATCGAAGAGTTGTTGGATTTTTGAATGAATATCTTCTAGTGTCTGTTGAGTAGTTATGCCAAGAATTCTTTGCTCGGGAATTATTGGAATCGATTCCGGGTTTGCATATGCTTCTCCCATCCCTCTTCGGGATAAGGCATCTGCTTTGCCATTTTTGCGGCCTGGTCGATAAGTGATCACGAAATCGAATTCGGCAAAGAACAATGCCCATCGAAGTTGTCGCGATGATTGTGCTTTGGCTGTTTTTAAATACTGCAGGTTCCGGTGATCAGTGATTATGGTAATGGTATGCCTGGCACCAAGAAGGTAGTGCCGCCAAGCCTTAAAGGCGGATTTGATAGCTAATAGCTCTTTATCGGTAATCGCATAGTTTAACTCAGGTGCTGAGAACTTTCTGGACCAAAACGCTACTGGGTGAAGTTGACCGGTTTCAGGATCCTTCTGGGACAGGACAGCTCCCATGGCTAAACTGGATGCATCAGTTTCTACTATGTATGGAGGCTCAGGGCGTGGATGCTTTAAGACAGGTGCTGATGTGAATTTCACTTTCAGCTCTTGGAAGGCCTTTTCAGCCTCTTCGGTCCACAAGATTCGTTTGTTTTTTCGCAAAAGTGCTGTGATGGGGTGTACAACATGGGAGAAGTCCGGAATGAATCAGCGGTAGAAATTAGCAAATCCGAGCATGCTTTGTACCACTTTGACTGAACTGGGTGATGGCCACTTGAGAATTGCGTCCACCTTTCGAGAGTCCATTCGGACTCCCTTTAGAGTCGGGATAAATCCAAGAAATTCAACTTCTGTAACATGAAAAACACAATTTTACAATTTTGCATATAACTTGTGCTGGCGTAGTTACTCAAGGACTGCACGCACGTGCTTAACATGGTCTGATTCTGAGGAGGAGTACACTAGAATATCATCTATGTATACAACGACACAGATGTCAATGAGTTCACGAAGGACACGTTCATAAAATACTAGAAGGCTGCTGGTGCATTGCACAACCCGAAGGGCATCACCTGATATTCGAATAATCCGTACTTGGTGCGAAAGGCAGTCTTCCATTCGTCGCCTTTCTTGACACATACCAGATGATATGCCCCTCGGAGATCTAATTTAGTGTAGATACAAGCATCCTTTACTTGGTCTGGTATTTCGGGGATCAGAGGCAATGGCTATCGGTTTTTTACCGTAATCTGATTTAATGCGCGGTAATCTATGCACGTTCTAAGGTCACCTTCCTTTTTTGGCACAAAGAATAAAGCTGAGGATGCAGGAGACTTGGAAGGATGAATAAAGCCATTAGCAAGGTATTGGTCCAAGTATTGCCATAGGTGAAGATTTTCAGGTTCCGTGAGGGCGTAGATTCTACTGCATGGGGGTTGTGCACCGGGTAGGAGGTCGATTTGACAATCGTATGATCTGTGAGGAGGTAATGTATTGGCCTGTTCTTTTTGAAAAACATCCTGAAATTCTTGGAATTCCTGAGGTAACTGCACGATTGGGTTAACGACTGTAGCCAGGCCTTTGTTCAAAGTTTTCTCCGGGTAACAGGTGTGTGCACAATCCGGGAAGGTTATTCTCTTCTCTCGCCATTCTATACAAGGATTATGTGTTTCCAACCATTGCATCCCCAGTATTATCTGGAACTGTGGGGCTTTGATTAGATCAAACACAATAGTCTCTCGATGCCCATCTTGACTCAACAGTGTCATCTCTGTAGTGGAATGAGTTACAGGCCCAGAGGCAATCTCAGTTCCATCAACTGTGATGATGACATCCGAAGTGGTCTTTTTGCAAAGAGGTAGATTCATCCTTGACACCAATTCGTGGTCCATATAGTTTCCTACGGCCCCGCTATCTATGTATGCCCTTACTGCGTGCATACGCGATGGCTGCCTGGGATCAAGTAGGACCATTGGGATGATCAGATGCGAGGTCTGAGTGTCCTTCTTTAAGCTCGGCAAGCGGACCTCTACGCTTGTCGGACGTGGTCGTTTCCCAAATCAGGCTCTATGTGGCTTTTATCAGCAACTCCTACCACCTTCTTGGGTGGTTTTGTAGGGCAATCCCGTAGAAAATGTCCTGAGGTTCCACAGTACAGACCCAACTGCATCTGTCGTCTTCTTTCTCGTTCCTTTTGAGTTAAGGGTCCTTTAACCCCCCCGATCTGCATAGGTTCAGATGCATTTGTTCCTTTGGGGGCAACGTTGGGTTTAACCAATACCCGATTCTCGAATTTAGCTCGATCAGTCTTTCGGTTCTGAAGTCGGTGATCTAGCTGGACCACTAAGTCTATAAATTCTGTGCAATCCTGAGGTGGGTTCACAACTTGAGCCAAGACGTCTTTGAGTTCTCCCCGAAGTCGAAGTCCACGATGAAACAATGTAATTCGTTTTTCCTCCGGCCACCCGGTTTCCACCACCAACCTATTGAAGGTTGCAATATAGGTTAGCAGATCCTGGTTACCCTGTCGTAAGGATAAAAGGGGCAGGGGTATCACTACATATTATCCCCACAAAAATATCGCTGTACATATGGTCGTCTGGGGGGGGTCATTTTTGGGGTTTTCGGGAGCAGGGATTGCGGGGGTGTCCCAGGCTCTATGTGGCTTTTATCAGCAACTCCTACCACCTTCTTGGGTGGTTTTGTAGGGCAATCCCGTAGAAAATGTCCTGAGGTTCCACAGTACAGACCCAACTGCATCTGTCGTCTTCTTTCTCGTTCCTTTTGAGTTAAGGGTCCATTAACCCCCCCGATCTGCATAGGTTCAGATGCATTTGTTCCTTTGGGGGCAACGTTGGGTTTAACCAATACCCGATTCTCGAACTTAGCTCGATCAGTCTTTCGGTTCTGAAGTCGGTGATCTAGCTGGACCACTAAGTCTATACATTCTGTGCAATCCTGAGGTGGGTTCACAACTTGAGCCAAGACGTCTTTGAGTTCTCCCCGAAGTCGAAGTCCACGATGAAACAATGTAATTCGTTTTTCCTCCGGCCACCCGGTTTCCACCACCAACTTATTGAAGGTTGCAATATAGGTTAGCAGATCCTGGTTACCCTGTCGTAAGGATAAAAGGGGCAGGGGTATCACTACATATTATCCCCACAAAAATATCGCTGTACATATGGTCGTCTGGGGGGTCATTTTTGGGGTTTTCGGGAGCAGGGGTTGCGGGGGTGTCCCCCGCTTATTTAAAAATAATGCAGAGGTTGCAGGGGTGTCCCCGGCAGATTCCATGCGTTAATATTGCCGCAAAAATATTGCAATATTTTTGTATGGCGATATTTTTGTGGGGATATTAACACATGGAACCACGGCAGGCCAGTTTGTCAGAGGATGTGCCAGAAGCACTCCATTTCCTCTCAGCCACTCTGCACGTGCGTTTGAGGGTGATGAGGTCTGAGTCATACCAGTCGTGCTGAAAGACATTTTTCCACAATAACTTTTAGCCATCAAATGGCCATTGAAAAGTGTTGTTCCTTTTTGTGGGGTGTCAGATTTACGGTACGGTCAGACCACAAACCCCTGGAGGATATCCTTACGTTGAAGGGTTTGGATAAGGTTTCATCCCGCATTCGCAAATGGGTTACAAGTTCACAGGAATACAATTGGGAGATAGAGTATCTTCCGGGTATTAAGAACAAAGCGTCAGATTGTCTCTCAAAACTTACCAATGTAAGAAAATAAGGAGGATCACGTTTTGAACATTAACCAAGAGGTAGTGATGGAAAGTGAATGGTGCGAAACCATGTTGACAGATGCTGTTATGGTAATTGTCAAAGAGAGACTTGAAAGTGGTTTGAAGAGTAGTGACATTAAAAGCTGTGTTATTCCTGATGCTATTATACATGTTTTTGATGAGCTCCTCATTAAAGATGGTTTGGTCCTCAGGGGTGACAAATTGTTTCCTCCCCTAGGAATTCGGGGTACGATTTTGGCAATGTCACATGAAGGTCATCAAGGAATGTCCAAAACTAAACAGTTACTAAGACAGGACTACTGGTGGCCTGGTATGGATTTACAGGTTGAGAGGGTCATCCAAGAGTGTGTAGAGTGCGAGACCGCAGTCAAAGGGTGTGTTGTGAGAGTAGAGCCTGTGATTTTGATGTCAATTCCTTCCTTGCCCTGGGAACGGGTAGGATTAGATATCATAGGACCCATGAGAACTCGAGGTTTGCTCAAGTTTTGCATAGTTTTGGTCGACATGCTTTCACATTCGGCAGAAATTTCCTGGGTGAAAAATGTAGGTACCAAAGAGATCATTAACTTTCTGGACAAAGTTTTCAAGAGGGAGGGTGATCCCACTACCATTGTAACGAACAATCGTGTTCAGCTTATTTCTGATGAGGTGAGAGATATTTTGAGAAGTAATGGCATAAAGCACAAGACCAGTTCCATATATCATCTGTAAACCAATGGAATGGTCAAAGATTTAATATAGTGGTTAAGGAAAGCAGCAGGTCTGCCATTTCAGATGGGATGGATTGGAGAAAGGCTACGGAATACACTGTGGTGGCTTATAAATTCACCCCTCATGCCAACACTGGTGCGTCTCCTTTTGGGATATTTAGAAGGAAGCTCAATACCACGGTTTGCCTAGATTGGTTTGGAAGAGCATGCTTGAAAGACATTGATTTGGATACTATCAAAGGGAATATTAGTAGGAAGCAGGTGTACAATAAAATGTGTTTTGATGTTAGAAATGCCACAAAGAGATGTACGCTCAAGAGAGGTGGTTGGGTGTGTATAAGACTCCCTCACAACAGAATGGGAAAGGAGATAAGTTGGTCTAAGCCAGTAGAATTCATCAAGCGACTTCATGGTGCTGTAAAGGTAGCAGATGGGAGAGTATGGAATGTTAACAGAGTCTGCAAGTGTGTAGAAAGGCAAGTATGTGTCCAGAGTATTCCAGAAAGGAATGACGCAATTGTACAAGACTCTAGTGTCCACAAAGAGAAGGATCTATCGAGACTGTGTGATGTGAAAGATCGGCCGTCACAGCTGTGTAGGAAGCTTGTGTATCGGAGTGACTATGTGGAATAAATGTGTACTCAATAAGGGTTGGTTCCACCTGGAGTGTTACCTATCACCCCACCCACACGGGACTGGCTTTTCTGGTATGGATGCAACTTCAGTCGTTTGTAATTTTGTCTTTTGTAAATACTTTACCCCATTTGGGCCTGTAAATAACTTGTTTCTGTAGCATATTCACTTGTGGATTTTTTTCCATCTAAATCTGTCAATTTGGGAAAAAGGAAGATGTGTACCATTTTTACCATGTGTGGAATGTCCAGTAGAACGCAAAGGGAAATGTGCAGAATGTGATTCAGTTGAAAGGGAGCAATTTATGTATCCAATGGGGTTAACCGCTTAACAAAAGACAAATAACTACTTACCAGTGTCCCAAATCCTTTCAGATAGAAAAATGAATTCTGCTGTACAGTACTACAGAGTTCTATAAGGGGTATTTGGTACTTCTTGAATTATAATTTTGCCTCCATGCTTCAATATAAAGGGTTGTTTTAGTTAGAAAATATTGACGAGTACATACAAGAATGAACAGCCTTTAGACAAGCTTATATAAAACCAGAAAAGCCAGCAAAATGACAGAGCGAGAGGGCATTTCAGGAGAAATATGAGCAGAGCTGAAGTGGGGGCTAGCCAAGGGAATGACAGAGATGGAGAAGCCTGAGAGGAGATGTTAGAGTGCGTGTTAACGTCCAAGCACGTAGTTCTCGGCAATGGACATGAGAAATGTCCAAAGAACTTGACCCCCTTACACTTCGATCTCGAACTATAGCACAGTCAAGCTGTACAACACTTCCACGGCTTGGTGCTTTATGATGTTCTTCAATGTGGTCAAAAAATGCCAGACCGTGAAACTGAAATCCCAAGAAGGGTAAGCCTTTGCTATAGTTCCGTAATAGGGGAACCAGAGCCATTAGTCTCCTTGAGGTTGTTTATCTTCAGGCTGATGCAATTAGGCACCTCTAGGAACCAGCGTGCAGGCATCACAGTAAAAGCAGATGTGCAGGGAGAAGGTACAGCTTGTGCAGTAGCTCAAGCACTGAAATATCGAATGAATAACTGTAAGGCTCTCTCCAGAATGAGGCTCTTTAAATGGGGTAGAACATAGGAGGCGGGTTATTGTGTTATGTACAGCCATTAAGCCATGTCGCCTTTTTTACAATTTAAAATGTTCATTCCTGGTAGAGAGTAAACACCCATGTCAAAAGGTGTGAATACTTTGCAAGTGACCAAAACTGGCTGCAGGCAATCTGCAGGAGGTTAACATCCCAATATCAAAGTGGATGGCCTCACCACACTGCAATGGGAACATAAGGCCAGAAAATACCAACTGAACCATGGCTACTAGAAGTCCAGATCATCAACAAAATTAAAGAGAGTGTATTGTGATGTAGGATTATGGAATTATGCTTTTCGACGTATTCCCTGGCCTTATTAGACCACCAGAGGAGGGAGTGTGGAGTGACGGGGGGAGGGGACAGGATTGGGCAAAGTGAAGGAGCAGCAATGGAAGGGTATCCATCCCTGGGGGCAGAGAGACAGCAACATAGGAGAGGGCAAAGCAGCAAGAGGATAGCAATGGGGGTGCAGCGCCACAGAGGATGGGGTAGCAAACAAAGGAACATGAACAGGTGATTGGGGGAGCAGAAACGAGATAGGGCGTCATTTGGAAAGAGATGACCAGCAGAACAACTGGAGGAGAGCAACAATTTGAGACCAGCGGACAAAGTCTATGGGTTAGTAATACTGTGAGCAGGGTTGGAGTGATTCAAGGAGGGAATTGTCAGCCTGTGGAGTGAGCAACAAGTGGGAGAGTGACAGGCAGGACAACATTTGAAATAGTGGCAATGGGCGAGTGTTAGGGAGAATTCTCTCTTTAGGCTGAATTTCCTAACCTAGTGAGTCCCCTAGCAGCTTTGCTGGATTTCTGGAGTTTGTTTTTTTCTCCTGCCAAGAGTGAGACTCTCTTTCTCCCACTCTTGGACATGATTTATGGTGTTCCTTTGACTGTTAATGTGTTTTATGGGCTATGGGGTCCTTTACTCTATAGGGTCTCATGTGTTTTTACTATGCGTTTTACACAGCACCCTCCGTGCAGTGACACAGGGGTGTCATAGTGACACCCCACCATAGACTCCATACCCTGGGACTGACTCCCAGGGCATGTAAAGTCACCATTGGCTTTACTAGTCCCAAATTATTAACAGAAACCGGTACAAACCATCATATTGTGGACGTACTGGTCCGGGCAATTCAATTGCCCCGGGGTCTGTTAGTCGAGGGGGCACGTCTCTGTCCCCCCTGATCGAGTTTTGGCTGGTGGTAGTGGATACTACTTTTTATATTCAACCGCAAATATATCCCTATGGGATTTTCCCATTGTTCGAGGCTACCAACTTTAATTATTTAATTCTCATAGCCTCGAACATACCGCCGGTTTATTTAATTAATATTAATTCGCCGGTTGGTATTTTTTGCCAGGACTCGATTCTAAAATGGCATTTGTGTTCTCTTCTGTGACTCCAACCCAATTCGAGACCTTTGTTCCACTTTTTGGCGGGCTTCTTCACAGAAGCCTCCAAAAGTGGTGCCACTCTGTCTGGGTACCACAGAGGGTGTGGGAGGGGGTTTAGGCACCCTGGACTGAGTTACCTTGGTAACTCAAGTCGCACTCTTGTGTGATTGGCCCAAGTGGTGAGCCGGCCGGCTCACCATTTAGCATGTTTGATTGACAGCTAGGCTGAGTGAATGGGGGTGTGCTGCATAAAAGCAGGGCTCTGGGGACTGGAACTTCAGAAGTCGCCACAGGACCTGAGAATCCGACGAGGGAGAAGCTGAGCTGACCTACCACGATGACACCACCGGTGGAGCCCTGCGGAACCGACTCATCACTTCCCGACGACAGAGAAGATCTCCCGGCTGGAGAGGCTTCTTCCCCTGACTGGTGGGCACAACCAGTTTACCTTCTTTTCCTCGCATCCCAGGACGTCTTGTGGTCGAATTGCCCGTGCCAAGCACCCCGGCAACCGGATAGCCACTTACCACTGGACCGCGAATAAAAGGACCGCTCCTTTTACCTGAGAACTCCGCGGCTGGTTTCTTCCCTGGCAGTGCAACAGACTCCTGTCTTCCTCCCCGACGAGATCCTCTCTTCCCCCGGATGAAGCACCGACTTGCATCCGCTGCCAGGAACAACTGCCCCCGCTGGAGTATTCTCATCACTTTAAGGTACAGTGTCCGCCAGGCCTCCCTTTCTAAAGATTGCTACAAGGTAATAATAATCCCTTAACCTTCTGGACTGGGCTGGCCGCCTTGACCATCTAACTGGTCCCTTTCTTTGGTCCAACTCTTTTTGAACCTTTTCAAGACTTTTGTGCACTGTAACCGTGTGACCTTGGACACATTTCGTTCTGATCCTCTTAAAGTGGATCCGGCCTTCTGAACTCTAACTTCACGATTTTACTTTGCCTTCCTCTCTTGTTGTGTTCTTGTGAAAGTGTTGGGATCTGTTTCAAATTATACTCTGCTTTTCTCTCCCTTTTTAAAACGAATTATTAGAGTGCCATCTGCGTTAAGCGCTCACTGCTGTCTGAAAATAAGTGGGGCTTTACTTAAGACTTGTCTAATATTCTTTTAAGGGAGTGTATATCTTTTAGTGACCGTGTTTCTTAACTGCTTAACCTTAGTGCCTGTGTGATTTACCACATGTGGTTTTAAATAAATAATTATATCTCTTTTACACCAAGCTCTGGTCAGTGTTTAATTGTTCGACTGTGTTCTTCTGACCTATTGTGAATACTCTGTATACTGCCTAACTCTTCTTAAGGGAAGTCTGACTGCTCAGCCACAGCTACCAAGTGAATCTGTGTGGTACAGACTGCTACCAAGTGGGTTTACTGCCAAACACCTGTAGTCTTAAATCTTTTGCAGTGGTCCCAGAGGGAACTGCACAGGTATCTGCCTAACAGCAAGCAGAAGAAGAGCGGAATAGGTCTTGAGCTTCCTAAAAATGGTACCAGGTAGAGGACACCATGAGTTGAGTAACAGAAGGCGGTAAACAGATAGACTAACTTTAGTGTTCTAAGAGAGTGGTACAACAAGTAGAGACCAACGGTTTATGATTTGTGTATTAAAAATGGCATCTATTGATATAAAAAAAATGTTTTTTCAAAGACCACCAGAGTACTGCTTGCCTATGACACAATAATAATATCAACACGTGTAGCGCATAGCTGTTCCCGTTTGTTATTTACCGCTTAAACTTTGACTTTACAAAAGCAAATGAAATTAAAAGATAAAATAAAAATGATGTTGGATTGGAAGGCGGTTCAGACCGTGGCAAATAACTTTGAATAGGAACTGTTATCTATTGAATTCCTTTTTACCTTGGCCATCCAATCCACAAGATTAGTTGCACTATTTAATAATAAAGCATATTTACTGAAGTGATGTATTTCTCTACCAATATAAGAAACAATACATGGCCAGTTCCTGAAAGGCATTGTCGGAGATGGTATTCAAGCAGTTCTCTCATGAGTGCGCAAAGGCCCAGGGCAATTCTACTTTAACTCACACCATCTGAGTGAAGGCGCTGAAGCGTAGATAGAGCAAAGCACATTGTGACGTATGGGGATGGGTTGATGCTTTTTTACGCTTACTTCACTGTAGTGTTGTACTTATCTATTTGCACTGTGTGCACACAATGCTGCTGATGGTAGAACACAGCTATGTCATATGGAATGTGATGGGACCTGAAGGTTCCAAGAACTACAGTTGGGGACACAGGATGGGAGAACCTGACTGAAAGGATGTCATCTGTTTAGCTCTCTGCCCCTTTCTACATAACTAGCCCTGTAACTCTGTAACTTATAAATAAACTTACTCCTTTTATATATACTGGTCTCCTGTGCCTTACCTGAATCCAGATGTCTTCTTACCATCCCCGATACTACAAATGGCGACGAGGATGGGATTAACAGGCGGTTGCTGGTTCCAGTTGGACTGATATATGTTTGCCTGTTGATCCCAAGATAAAAGGACCCACTGATGGAAATTCTGATGACTCCTGGCATCATAACAATGCTTTTGGCATAGGTCCATGATGAGCCCAGCAGTGGCACAGTCCAGCGCCTGCTTCCAGTGAGATACTTCATATATCAGCCTACACAAGGTATAAGTCCTGCCATTTTTGTATCTATGTGGCAGGCAGCCGGCACGCAAAAGACTGTTGAAGAGCATCGATTAAGGTACTGTGCGGCATGCCTGGGGAGTTGCAGCAGCGTTTAATTAAGGGCTAGGGTGCTCATTGCAGCTGCTGAGTTACAGGGCTATGGAAGGATTACTACTCCTCTTTTAATGTAGCTACCGTTGAAGTACTGCGTGTGTTCAGGCAGCGTCTATGGGGAATGTGTTTTCCCTGCATCCTAAATGATAATTGTGCTTGGTTATCGATGCCGGCGCGCAAGCATATATGTTCCCGTCATGTTTGCAGACGCAGCCCCATTAGCACTGTCACTGTGCTGGCCGAGATCCGCACTGCACAGTGATCCTGTACTTAATGATGACGTAGCGTAATGCAGCTGCCGGTATGGCGAGAGCGCGAGCATTGAGGCTGTAAAAGTTCCAAACCGTCATATGGAACTGTTGGTGTTCAGGAGTGCATTGTGCGGTTTCGTCTCTGAATCGGAGTAGATTCATCAGAGGAATGGCCTTGGCAGCGTGATGTGCGTGATGACGTTTTCAGGAAGGAAAACATTGATTATCTAATATTAACTCCTTGAGCAATGTTACACGACGGCTGCATATTTCGGTGTAAGTCAGGACTTTATGACCGTTGTATTGGATGAGACACCGGTCTATTTTTAGCAGAGCGATCGTTGAAGAGATGCAAGGCGAAGATAAATGACCTGCATGCTGCATGTTTATCTGGAAACTTTTAATGTACACATCCGTTGTGCATGTCATGCTGACAAGGAGCATAAGTCCATTAAACAAGGAAATAAGGATATACTTTACTCCAGCCGACAGTACATTTTTAATGGATTTTTGGATGTTGCAGTGCCATGACCGTCATTGTCATGAGAAATATTTATAAAATGAATGCCGTTCCGTTTGCTGCTGTGGTTACAGTGTGTTGGCAGTACTTCATGGAGAAATGGACGAATTGACAGGTACTGTGTTTTTATAAACCGCAGCGCTGCCGAGTCAAGGTTAAAGGTTAATGATTTACTTAGCCATTAACCTGCCAGAAGTTATTTATGATACAAAATGAAGGGGGCATTAGCAATGCCTTTCACACTAATGAAAGCGGTGTTTATTCCACGTGTAATTCATGGACATTTTACTTTTAAGTACAGAAATGTTTATGGCTGATTTCTCATGTGTAATTTATGCACTTCAATCTATTTAAATGTTTAATAGTAATGTCATTTTATAATGCTTGAAACTAATAGGAACCAGTCAGTGTTGACATAATCTGAATGTTTAGGGTATGTGCCACGGTAATATATGTTACTTTGTATTGATGCATATGCGAATATTTTTAAGGGTGACTGGGTGTGATTTAATGTACTATATGAGGATGAGTGGGTGTATTTATGCATAACACTATATCTAACCAACAAACACAAAGGAAAAAATGATTTTTTCCAGCGTGTAGTGTTTAACAATATTATAGGATTTTCAGGTCTCCAAATGCTGCATTTCATATATATTTGCAATGCATATTGATATTTTAAATGTGTTATCAATCCAAAGGGGAAATATGTTCATTAATGATATATTATCCATGATGTGGATTGTAATAAGTATAATTGAAGTGGCACAGCATCATTCTGATGCCATGTTATAGTATAATATTTTGACACAGCATCGTTCTGATGTCATGTAATACATGAGTGAAAATAATGAGTGATTTTCATGTTAAATGAGAGAGCCCTATGGTTAAATGTGACACAGATGTTGCGTGGTATGTATACAATTTTTTTTGGGCATATTACTTATGGCATGCATATGAATATTTTACCGGTTTAGATTCCTTGGCCTAACATGTTTTTTAAACCTTGGATGCTTTCATTTTTTTGGCTGCATTCAAAACAATTCTGTTTTAAAAGATCTTTTGCACTTGGACTCAGATCTGATCAGTCTCTGTCGCGGTGTATTCTCTTCTCGCGCTGTTCTTTTCCAGCTGCGTTGTTTTAATGTGATCTTTGTTTTGTGAGTTTTCTTTTCTGCATTTTCCCACTTTTCATTGTTTCTTATGGCAGGGTGTGTATGTGAATATGTGATGGCGCAAACCACAGGTGTTTCGGAGAGGAATGGTGGTGTATGTAGTTATGCAGTTATGGTTGTGAGGCAAATGTAATGTTGATAAGGATAAAATATAAGAGGTTCATATGAATGTTAGATAGTTCCTTATGGTTGCGTGAGTACACGGTTGTGCTGGGTGTGGCAGACCCTTGTCTCCATGTGGCAGGAGGAGTGGGAGGAGATACGCTTTGATGGTTGAGAGTGTGGCAAGGAACGTATCTGCTTGCAAGTGGCAGTTGTGAGGCCCGGGAGTGGCAGTCTCGGGCAGGTGGTGATTTGGTACTTGATTGTTTTGATTGTTAGTTACGTGAATGTGGATACGCTTTCTTGGTTGTGAATGTTGTAATGGTTTTACGGATTTGCAGGAGTGTGTAATTTTGAGAGCCTCTTTTAATGCTTGGTTTGTGATACTTTGTTTGGTGTTCAATTGAAGAGAGGGAGATGTGTAGTGTTGTACTTATCTATTTGCACTGGGTGCACACAATGCTGCTGATGGTAGAACACAGCTATGTCATATGGAATGTGATGGGACCTGAAGGTTCCAAGAACTACAGTTGGGGACACAGGATGGGAGAACCTGACTGAAAGGATGTCATCTGTTTAGCTCTCTGCCCCTTTCTATATAACTAGCCCTGTAACTCTGTAACTTATAAATAAACTTACTCCTTTTATATATACTGGTCTCCTGTGCCTTACCTGAATCCAGATGTCTTCTTACCATCCCCGATACTCTACCAATATAAGAAACAATACATGGCCAGTTCCTGAAAGGCATTGTCGGAGATGGTATTCAAGCAGTTCTCTCATGAGTGCGCAAAGGCCCAGGGAAATTCTACTTTAACTCACACCATCTGAGTGAAGGCGCTGAAGCGTAGATGGAGCAAAGCACATTGTGACGTATGGGGATGGGTTGATGCTTTTTTACGCTTACTTCACCATGCATTCAGCCTTGTTTCCTAGATGCAAGTTTTTAGAGTATGTTCTCATTTCGGTCAGTTATGTCTTCTGTGGTGAGTCAGAAGAAGGACACGGACACTTTGTGGACATGATTCACAATCTCTTAAAGTAAAGGATAAGTCGTAGCTTTCCCCATCTCTATGGGTGGTCCCTACCTGTGTTACTAACTAAGGTGCTTGTCAGTCAGTCGTGAAAGTCCAAAGGAAACAGTTCGTAGTCCAAAACTATCCTAACTGATCCTACCACTATAAAAACTATAGAACTGGAAAACTGAGAAATGAACCCTGCATTGGAGGTGCACAAAAAGCCGAAAAATCTAGTTAAAAGAGAAAATCCAGATATGTGTTGAGAAAAAGGGGGTGGTCGTGAGGTATGCAACAGCAGAGAGGATATGAAGGGGTAATTTCTCAAAAAAAACCTAAAACTAGTTATGCATCATAGGTCAGATTATCCTCATTAGCCGTGCTTCCAACTGATGTCGAGTTGTAATCAACTTTAAGGGAACTAACAAACACAACAATTTATGGTTTTAGACGCTGTTGTTTTGGCCAGCATTTGACTTTCAAATTTTAATGATAGTATATACAATCACATGTACAAATTCCTGAAGATCTAAAATAATTCAGAAGTGGCTGAAAAGACACCAAGTATTGGTTCCTGAAGGTCTAAAATAACTATAAAGACGTCAACATGTGTTTCAATCCTACTGGGTCGTCCTTAGGGCATATAGGTTAGCTGAGAGCTCTATACCTATCTCAAACATTTTTTTATAACCAATGAGAGAATGAAACATAAAGCAAATACAATAATAACAAATGACATGATAGTTGTGCAATTGATAAAGAAAGGAACATGGAATGGTTAAGGAAAAGAAGAAAGAATTGAGAAAAAATAGAGGCAAAAGAGGGAGGGAAGAGAAAACAAATTTATGAATATCATTAATAGTTTAGTATTCCGGTGAAGTCATAAATAACACATATAAGCTTAAAGTAAAGTCTCCACAGATCAATACATTTTTGCCTGACTTTGGCTTAGGTTGGATGCTCATAGTTCTGGCAAAGTACCTAAAGTGCGTAAGTTAACACATAATAAACATGGTTAACAAATGACCCTGCGAGAGAGTACCCCAAATGAGTACATGTATGCTTAATTTGCACTTAGATCAGTCACCCATGGTTCCAGCAAGGTACCCTCAGTGTATAACATAACAATTGGTAGACATTCCCATAATCCATATACCTAAAGCGAAACGGAAAAGAAAATTACCTGGCAAGTTTAGGCGAGGTAATACGTTAGAGTATTTTCCTACACAGGAGGTAAGAGCATGTGCTCTTCGGAGTAACGAAATCAGTAATTTGTGGTTTCTGAAAACAGAAACGGGTTGTTTAAAGGACCAGCATATGTATATTTTATAAATGTCATGTGACTTTTACCATAATCAATATATATATAGAGCCATGCAAGCAAATAGTTAGCTTACCTGCCTGTCGGTATGCTAAATAGTATTTCTGTGCAGTATGCTAGTAAAGCACCACAGATAGTCGTGCCCGCAATATTTGTTGAAACAAACCCGTAGGTTTGTTGATTGAGTGTGTGGTCTCTGAAAAAAAGGGGAATGAACGTTTCCGCGCTAAAACGTATACTGCTGACTCGTTAGGTTTTCAAATTGATATTTAGAAAGTATTCGCTATTGATGACTGCAGTACTTACAATATTCAGGATAGCATGATCTAATCATTTTTGGCATTCAAATTTGTTGTGTTAACCCAATACATGTAATTTAAGAAAAACTCTCCAAATCAATCGCATAGTTGCAAGTTCACAAATGTTTCTGCTGAGGAGAAGTCCGTAGCGTTACAAATGCTGTACCCAGGGCGTTGGCTGAACGGACCTATAGTAACTCAGAGCAGATAATATATTTGGTCACATGATTATCCATGTGACCGCATATTGCATAGCAACGCTAGGTTGCTAGTCTAAAACGTAGACGAATGGGCAAGCCTGGTAAATAATATGCCTGTTCTAAATTGTTACGCTCACCTGGTATCCACGGGGACGCCACCCAGCCCTGGTTGGATGATTTGCACTCTCGAACCCTCTCCCAGTCCCTTGGTAAGGCCTCTGGTTAAAGATGGGTCTGCAATATAGGAGAGCTGGATTCAATACCAGATTGTCTTTGTTTTCCCACCTCCCTTGGCATCAACTACTTCCTCCCCCTTGGGCCCTCTCCTCACCTTAATATTGTAGAAGGTGGATTCTCTGTCCTGCTCCTCATGGCAGGCGCGTGTAGATATGGGGGGCGAGCAGCGACCAAGTTAGTTCACTGCTGCAAGCCCCCCCTGTGGGAATCCAGGCCTGCTGCGACTCTGTAGGTTTGCTGCTTTACAGTCTTTATATGCAGTTCTTATGTTCCTCTTAGCTCGAATAATAATGTCTTGCTTCTTTCCTTTTAGGTATGGAAAGGTATTTTGGAGTTGTCATGCAGTTTGAAGATGAGCATGGGCCGGTAGGCGAAAGCGCTGTGTGCGTGAAGCTGTCCGGTGAGTAATGCGCAATGCGCAGCGCTGTTTTGCCTTTTATATTGATAACCTGTGTCTTTTCTCTCCTTGCAGGTTGCGAAGTTCCTCGCCGAGCGCCGTAATGTTCCAGCAATGATACTGACCAGGAGATGACTGCCCAGGTAAGAATTGTGTGGCTTTCTTCATTCGAAAAGAAACGTGAGTAAACGCTTACTAATGCTGTCTTTCTTTCTCCTCTTTCCAGGAGATGGTATTCCAGGATGCATGCAGTGCCGGATGATGGAGTTCGTACCTTCAGGTCAGTGGAACTGAAATCGGCGATGGATTGAAGACAGGATACTGTTCCAGGTAAGTTTCGTAGTGTTCTTTCTCTCTCTGCAGGTCCTTGGTTTCAGGTAAGCTGGCATCAAAGAACTGGACACAGTGAGCGTTACGCTGCCCACAGCAGAATAACGCAAAGCATGTTCTGCTGTTTGGGTGTGGTTTAAATAGTTTCAGGTAAAGTAGTCCAAGTAGAATAGTCCCAGGCATGGCACACCCAAAGTAGTCCAGGTAAAGTAGTCCTAGGCCTGCCACACCCAAAAGACTAGACCGCATAGCTCAGTTCCTTGTAACTGAGCTATGTGTGTGCCTCCATGTTGGCTGCACCTCCCAAGTTAAATAGTCCCAAGTAAATAGTCCCATTCTAATGTTGGTCTTCATGATGGTTATGAGCCTGGCGCCAAAGGTGCCGGGACTGACTCCAAGAGAGTCTTGAGGTTTTAAGGCCTTTGACCTGGCCCTAACTGGAAGGCTGACTTGCCAGTGAGGGCCAGGGGCAAGGGTCATGACATAAATATATTTAAAGCACACGTACGTTAGGTATTTAACACAGCGCATTTAAAAATTCCATTCTATATGAGCGTGTTACGAATGTGTTATCTGGATATTGATCGGCGTTGGCCCCATGAACCAATTAGAATTGGAAAGGCAATGGATGCTACTGGGACACATAATCCCTCCTGTAGTTGTGTGTTGCCTGGCAACACTTGTAAACATAGTAAAACGGCAAAACATGTTTGTAAAGGCTAATTAAGCCTGATTAGGAGGTGTGCGCCTCAACTGTAATGGTGCTATAATTTACGGCTGCATTTAGATTATGTGTGCATGTAAAAATGATCTGAATTCACATAATTAGACACATGCGCGTAGTGCTGTCATGGACAGAGTGGTGGTCTAAAGTATCTGTATTCGATCAGTAAAGATGAGATGTGTATATGTGTTATGGGAAATCACCAAGTGTTATATGTAAATAAGAAACATCAAAATTCAGGGTTTAAGAAGGTAAAATATGAATACATTGCACCTAGAGCCTATAGAGACACCAGAGTTCTATCTAAGCACTAATACATAGTAAAGAGTAGTGTTCAGACAAATGCTATGTCATTTCGAATTCTTATTACACCTTTTTGACCTAGATGTCATTCATAGAAATACATTGAGCTTATGTTCTTGGTTTAAGCCAAGTTGTAAGCAGTGTAGTCTACAAATCATGCATGCTTCTTCCTGGCGTAGGGTGAGTTGTCTGTCGCCACCTCTTGAATGTTGTTTGATATGGTTCAGTCCAATAAATTTGATGTCCTGACGATGGTCCAGTTGGTGTTCGGTTTGCCAATGGATTGCAAACGGGAGTTTGGCATCTTGACTGTTTAAAACAACTTGACATCTGTTGGAAGCACGGCTAATGAGGATAATCTGACCTATGATGTACTATGAAAACTAACCTGTATCCGGAGAATGTCTCCCTTCTCCTTGTTGGTACTTTTAATACCAATCTGTAGAAAGGGCCCCATCATGAGTTGGTCTGTAGCCCTTAAATGCTGTGCTAACGGTATTACCGCCGCTTTTAAGGGCTGGTCCGATCACGAGTTGAGTGCTAAATTGGCTGTTTTACCTCCAGCTTTTTTCTTGAGGCGAAAATCCCTGTTTTCGGCGGTATTACAGCCGGCTGTATTAGCCTGCAGTATTAACACTGAAAATTCCCCATTGGATCCAATTAACCCAATCAGGAATGGGGATTTACTGTTAAGGCCCAACCTGTGATCCGGTTGTAATACCACCGGGCCGGTTGGTGCTAGGGCTATTACAGTCGGCGGTATTACAGCCGGGTATACAACCCAACTCGTGATGAGGTCCTTTGTATGTATTTGAAAGTCTAATAGGCACATGAGATTTCTTTGAGTTCAGTAATTCTTCAGTTGCTTTCTGTACTTTTCCCTTCTTCTGCGGACCCCATTTTGGGACTCTTTCCAAGCTACTGAGTTTTCGAATCAGTTCCACTGTGCCCTAGAAGGATACTACTATTCAGATAATCTTTCTCTCTGGGCGAATTAAAATTCTGCTTGCTTTGCTCTTGTATCACAACAATTTAGGTTCCACTGATCATTCCCCATAATGGCACTTTTCTCTTGTATCACAACAACTTACTTTCATCTGTTTCAAGGATAATTCTGTCACATAATTTCTACTGGGATGAGTGGTCTGTACCATATAACAATCCCTTTTCGATCTCCCGTTGTTCCTGTGTTCCCCGTTATCTTCTACGATGAAGGGGAACGTCCTCTGGATGTTTGTTGCTCTGTGACCTCTTCTCGGGCTTCTGAGCATGGACGTGTTGCCATTGTCAGCATGCTTCTCTTTGTGGTCTCTTGTTCCTATATGGTGCTCCGGTCTTCTGATGAGGGGCTGAAGACTCTCAGATTTTCTAGGCGTATTGGTATCAGCGATGTTTCAGGGACTGTTTGTCCACAACAGGCTTTCTGTGATCTCGCCACCACCTTCTTCTCGGGTTTCCCTCTTGCTGGCCTCTCACCCTGAGGTTGTGCTGTGGCTTGGGCATCCCAGTCTCTCATTCGGGGCTCCTGCCCTGCTGCTTTCTCATACTGGCATTGCGCCACAGCACCAGTGTTCCAATCTCTTGTGCCAGGCTCCTGCCCTGTTGCTTTCTCATACTAGGGCTGTGCCATGACTTTGGCGTCCCAGCCTCTCGTATTAGGCCTTTGCCCTGTTATTTTCTCTGCCAGAGCTGCACCGTGACTTTGATATTCCAGGCTGCTCTAGCGGGCGAGTTTGAAACTCGCGTGTTTCCTCACTGGCCCACTCTACCCTGCATATATGTTCATCGCTCTCTCTCTCTCCATGGCACGTTATTTAATGTACTCGTCTCAGTAAATTGCATCTCTCGATATACTTAAAGGGACATGTTAATTTTTAATAAGATAATGGCATCCCTGAGCAGTTTCTTCATCGCAGTCTTGATATGCAAAGGCCTCTGGTGCTGTAGAGCCTGTCATGTAGGCCATTGTGCGTATAACCGTGCGTTCCTCACGGGAGTCCTTGTCCCCAAAGGGGCAGTCTCTCCCGGTGAGATCCCACTTGCCTCGACCCCTAGGGAGGGTGTTGCTGAGCGGGCTCACCTGCCTAGCCTCACACTGTAAGGGGCTCCCCCTTTGAGGAGAAGGGACAAATTCCCTCGATTCATCACAATTCATAACCTCTTTGCACAATTTGTAGATTGGTGAGTATAGTTACCTTCTGCCAGGTATTTTCTAAATGCGATTTTTTTATATTTTTTTAACATAAGGCAGAAAGTTGAAATAAGGAAACGTTACACCCCGAAAGTAGTTTGTAATTCATCCAATCCATTATTCCAACTGACATTTGCAATGTTCTCCCACCTCCTTAAAGTTCCGCTGTGATCATTAATCACGATCACCTCTGACCGTCTGCCAGAAATGTAGTGAAAGTGACACTTTGGGGACATGAAACTGCAAAGACATGGTTTATATCCAGACTTAACATAGTGAGAAGTTTCAACTTGTTGGTAAAATGGGCAAATGTTCTACTGGAGCTACTACAGTTCAGCACCATTTGCTTTTCTCACTGTTGCCTATGAACAGGTTTATGATGCCGGAATGTTTAGGGGCAGTTTTTATAGAACACAAGGAAAGTTGATGTGAATATAACATTGTTTGAAGGTTTAACAGTGGGTGATGTGGTATGAGGAGGAAGAGATGATCTGTCTATTATAAAATCTATTTGGCACCCCTTCTAACAATTTGTTTTCTGTCCTCCCTTAGTTCTACGAGGAGTTTATCAAGCTCTCACCCTTGGATCCTTGCCTACTTTTTCACGAGGGTGGGCACTGGCGTGAAATCTCTGTGCGCACCAACAACATTGGACACACTATGGCGATCATTACTTTCCATCCCCAAGAGCTGAGTCAGGTAAGATAAAGATCCTGTTATCTAGAAATGTGCATAGTAAATGTTGAAAGAGAAGACCTGTGCCACAGCACCTTGCCACTCACTCACTGTGTCCATGCATTGCTCGTGTATAAACCAGTCTGCTGTGCTGCTCGCTATTGAAAGCAAGCGTCCCCAAACAGCACGATCCTCCCCGCAATGAGAGACAATGAGGGACTCTCCCGAAATGGGAATAAGGCCAAGACAGAGTGCGGGTGAGCGTAAATGGGAGTTTATCAATCAGAATTGGGCATGCAAAGAACTCTGCAAACTCCGAGAGCGCTCTGTCTGACAATAGCAAAGACAGGCGTATATATCTACAAAAAACGTCATCAAAACCTACATACTATAGGGGGCACAAGTTCATTGGGATTGGGTGGCGACAACTAACTATAGGTGCTGCTGCGGTGTGGTTGGTCTTGGCTGGAGGACGTCATTGGTCACCCTCGTGGGTTGGGCTGGGCCTGGCAGGTCGGCTTGAGTTCATCCGGGCGGTGTTGGTGTGCCGAGGCGGCCTGTGGCAGAGATGAATGTCTTTTCTGACTTACTTGCCCTCTGCCATGCACACCGCAGTTATTCAGTCATTTACAGTTCTATTCTCTTTAGTAAATCTTTCAATAGGTTAATGCAACACAGGAGGAATGCACCATGTGAGGGGTCTGGAGGTAATTTATCGAGGCCTGGTTACTCGTGATCTGTTGACCGGGACCGTAGGTTGAGGGGCTAAGCTTCGGGGACTGGGGTGGGTGGTACAAGTCATTCTGTCTTGTTAGAAGTGGTTATGGATGTTTCGCTGTGTGTTGTCAAAGTGTTGGGTGTCCTGATTGCACAGGGCCATAAGTCTGAGACAGTCCGGTGGGCTGTGGGGTTTACGAAGGGGTGCTTGAGTTTAAACTAAGGTTTACTGCTGTGCTGTAAATAATGCAGGTGGCTGGCCGCGGCCTTGGGTGCTGCAGTGGGGCTACAAGTCTTTGAAGCGGCTCCAGTCGGGTCAGGGGAGGCGTGATAACGCAGAGCGGGGCTCTGTTCTCATGTCTTGGCAGCCTTCTGAGGGAGGGAGGGGGATACATCGAGACCTTGTACGCTTTCACAAAGGTATCTCCCTCGTGTGTTGCCGAATATAGGAAAAGACATCGCAAACATTTGAATACTTTCTATAATACTTATTTAAAGTCACTTCAAAACATGCATTTAACCTTTGCTGGGTGCGTTTCGATTATACCCAGTCCGAGCACCATTTTCGTACATCATATTCTAGCAGCTACAGTGTTTTAGTTACATGCATATACATTCGTAGTAAATGAGGTAGTGGTTAGATCAGTGGAGTACATAGAAAACGACCTGCCACTGTACGTGACGGAGGTGGCATATGAGGGGCTCAGACATTCACACATGATAAGTGCACTCTCGCACATTCTTTACATGAGTTCATAGTATAGTTGCATCTGCTTTCTCGTGTACTCTTAGCAGCATTAGCTTTAGTTATGGCGCGAAACCATGTGAGGTAGGCTGCCTAGTGATACACGCAACGAACAGATCCCTGGAGCGTTCCTTTATCATTGGCATCCACCTGTAATGGTGCGAGCTCGCCGTTGCTTATATCATGGGAGCATACTTTCTCATTCTAATACATTCTACAGGCATTTGTATTTTGTGGAAGAAAGAAGTAAGGCAAGAGGTCTTGACACTAATATATACATATATATAAAGACTGTCTGCCATCAGAGGACCATTTTACTGTTCTTCCCATTGTTCAGGCCTGCTGGCCGGGTCAGGCTGATAGTGATGGTACACTGCGGGAGGTGAACTGCTACAATGTTAGCGTATTGCGCTAGCTCATGTCCGTCTTGTTCGTGGGAACGTGCTCGCAGCGGATCTGCCAGGGTGCTGCGGCAACAGGGATGTTCTCCAAGGGTGGGGGCCGCGCTACAGTGCGCTGAGCTCACACCATCTTTACCAGGCAAAGAATGGTTTCTGGGCCTAGCTAAATTTGTGTTGTAATCAATACATGTGGGCATTCGATACGTGTGGGCAATGTCTCCAGTGGGTGAGCCCTCCACCACCTGGGCCCGGGTGGCATGAGGGAACGCCCAATGGGCCATAGCCCTCACCTGGGGAAGAAACGCAGGCGAGAGAGGGGTCTCCTGGACCAGTCCTCCCCTACATTTCCCCCCTTTCGTTACTTAAGTAACAAATTCTTTAAATCCTCTATCCTCCTACATTCTGCTTCGTCCATCACCGCCTCATCCCATGCAGGAGTTCCTTTGATAGGCATCCATGCTCTGCACACCCCCCTTAAGCTCTCACCTCTCCTGGCGTATTCATCTGGAGTACACGTAAGATATATGCACCCACCATCTCCTTCCAAATCTACCCATACTTCCTCGTACCATTCTAGTATGCGGGGCTCTTTGATGGTGGTGTGCCAAAGCTTATCTACAATATCCTTGTCGTGGTACATGGGCACCAGTTGGTACCTGGGTGTGTTGTCTACCCCTGTCTGCACTTGTGCTTCTTGCATCGTTTTTATTGTACCGTGTGAGTTGCCCATTGTCACCATCATCATTGCACCATTTGGTACTGCGTTGGCACAGACTCGAAGACCCACTTGGCATAGGCAGAAAATCAAAAGGAGGAACACCACAGCTGGCATCAAAAATTTCATCGTTGTTCCAAGCCATGAGGGGACCCAGGAGAAGAGGGTATCAAACCATGTACTATCTTCTGCTCCGCCTTCCATCTTCATTTTTTCTCCTAGGTTGTGGACTGCTTCGATCACATGGGACAGGGAGCCGTTCTCTGCGTCTTCAGAAGGTACGAAAGTGCAGCAGGCACTTCCTATTTTTCGGCAAACACCGCCGTCCATCGCCGTCAACAGGTCCAGGACATACCTGTTTTGCATGGTCATCAGTCGCAGAGCTCTTAGTTCGACCTTTATTATGTTAAAACCTTCTTCAGTGTCGTTCGCCAGCTGAATTAATTCCCAGCGGGTTATCTGGAGCCATTTTGCGTTAGCCCTTGCTTGGACACTTGATACGAGCGAGGCAAAAAATGTTTCTGCTGAGCTGAATAACCGATATTTGTCTGGAATCTGGGCCAATAGTTCTGATGATGCCTTCGATATATAGTTTGATGCTCGTCTGTTGCGGGTCAGCACCTCTTCCTTGCTTCCAGAAGACAGGACATACATTTGTGGTTCTGCAGTTGGTTGGGCCACACTCTGTTGTGTGCGTTCCTGTGTCCTTTTGCTTCCATTGATGTGGCTTTCTGGTATCACCATTAGAGCTGAGTGCAGAGTGGCCATTGAGCAGCTGCCACTCCACGACGGGGGGAGGTGTAGGTATGCCTGGTTGCCGCATACCCAATACGTGTCCATAAGGGCCGCAGTCCCTTTTCTTAGGTCTGGGATAGTGAGGGTTTTGTTGCACTTTTTGTTCGTCCCCATGGGCGTTCTCCCCTCTCCTTTGAAACATAGTTCATAGTCTATTTCGCTCTGCAACTTGAAAGGCTTTTCGATGGGCGTAACCCAGGTTAGTTTTGAAATGTGTTCTCTCCATACGGGTGTGCATGTTTCTTCTATCCATTGCAATTTCTCCGGTGCCACACCCCTCAGTGCTTCAGCTTTACACATTACTTCTTCGTTCTTCCACTTGTTATCAGAAAAAAGTGTCCCTTCTATTGCAAAAAATGGTTCTTTCAGACATACAACCCCTGACGGTTTTGGGTAGCACGTTTTCTCGTTCTGCAGCATTTGAAAAGTCACTTCGTGTGCCTGGAAGGTGTTCTTAATTCTGCACAACGTGAGATGAAGGAGACATTGGGCATCTATAATCGGCAACTCTTTGGGTAACAGTACCTTGGGTGTACCTGATGCGTGAGGGATGAGGGAGCAAACATAACAGCTCTCGTTTGTTGTTTGTTTAGCTGTGGCACTCATGTCTGCATACCACTTATTTGTTTGGTGGGGGTGTCGTGGGTCGTCCATCTTATCTAGACCTAGCCCATAGTACTCATCATACTTCCTCCTCTCCGCTTCCCTCTTCCGTCTATTGTTCTTATTCCTCATATACTTCCCGATTCCCTGGGCAAGGGACAACCTAGACCCCCCTTTCTCATTCCCGCCCCCCCTTCACCCAGTCATCATATAGTATTTCATGTGTTTCTCTCATTCTTTGATTCTCTATGGCCGTGGGGGCAGGTTGGCTGGTGGGGGTATTATACAACCAGGATATGGCAGAGGGGTTTCGGTCGTTTAAGCTGTGAGCATTGTAATTAGACATCTCAGGTGGGGACAGTGTGTTGTTTTGTTTTTCACCCTTTGGCCCGCCATCGTGTGAGATGACAACACTGGATGACGTAGTATAGTAGCCCCACACAAGTTTAGTTCCGTCCCATATCAAAAAATCACCTTCCCTTGTAGTTGCATTGACACTTGCAGTTGTATTGGTCCCAGTAGTTGTGTTGCTCCCTCCCCCCTCGTTCATCTCGATAGAGATGAACGCTATCAACCAGTATGTAACCAGACCAAATAATAATGTAAAAAACAATACAATGCACGCAGATAGTCCACATTCATACCAATATATACATTTCACAGTTAACCATTCTCTAATTCTAGTAAATCTATCCGTTGCAGGCCGCCCGTTAGATGCCATGGAAGCTCCTGTTTTAAGATATAAAAGTGCATTGAGTGCATACATGTAAACATTTTGTTGGCACCATCAGTGCCAATATACATATGACGGGGAATGGAAGCGGGTGGGGATACGGGGAGGGGTATTCACAGACAAGGGTGTATACAAGCTCATAGTTTGGCATTTTATTCAAAATATATATATATATATACATATTCACACTCAACAAGATGAAAGTTAAAACAAAATGTTTCCTTTTTTTTTTTTTTTTTTGTTTTGCATCTTTATCAGTTGTGCATTTCTTAAAATTCAGTACCAGCACATACACGCAAGTTCATATTCAGTCATTCTGCTCAGTTGCAGCGTTTGCTGTTGTCTGTGCCTCCCCATCTACCTCCTCTTGTACGTTGCTATATGCCTTCCGTACATCGGTCAAGTGCACCCAGTACCTCAACCCTTTGACCTTTACCGCTGTAGGCGTGCAAAATATTACTTCATATGGGCCATGGAATCGTGGTGCATTCCACCGACGCACAAAACTTCTGACATATATCCAGTCGCCGGGCATTAGCTGTAGTTGTTGCCCTGGCTCTGTGTCAGCGCCTGTTGCGTTTCCCTCTTCTCTAGTGAAGGGTGGGGACAATTGCTTTGCTATCACGCGCGCTGCCCTTGTCAGTTTCTTTAAATAGTCTGTGAACTCATCTCCCAATATCGCGGCGCTTCTGTGAGCGTCTGAGTGTTCGCGCAGTGGTGAATGTGCTGTGTTCATCCGTCTCCCAGTCACGATCTCGTGCGGGGACAAATGATGGTCTTTGCTTGGCTGGTTTCGTAACTCAAATAGCGCAAGCGGTAGGCAGTAAATCCAATTCTTTTTTAATGAAAAGCATAGTTTTGATAACCTGCCCTTCAACAGTCCGTTCATCTTTTCCACTACGCCTTTACTTTGAGGATGATAAATCGAGCATAATTTGTGTTTTATTCCCAACAATGTAGTCACTTCCTTAAAAAGCTCATTCACAAAATGAGTGCCATTGTCTGAGCGGATCACGTCACAAATTCCCCAGCGCGGGAATACTTCCCTTACTAGAAACTTGGTGGCGCTCTTGGCATCGGGGCGCGCGCAGGGTCCTGCTTCCACCCACCTTGAAAATGGGCACACGACCACAATCATGTACCGTGCACCATTGCACCTTTCCCCCATGTCTGCGTAATCTATGTGTAGTTCCTTGAATGGGCCAATGGGTTTAGGGATTGTTCCCCGGAGAGTGCGTAATGTCATCCCTGAATTGTATATTTGGCATGTTGTACATTCCATTGCCAATCGAGACACATGCTCCTGGAGACAGGGCACGAACCATTCTTCCTGTATTTCTGCTGCGATGTGTTGTTTGGTGTTATGTGCAGGGAAGTGTAGCTGTTGAAATGCAATCTCTAGTAGCTGAATTGGCATTACCACCTTCCCCGAGTTATTTTGCCTCCACAGCAGGTCTGTTCCTGACTTGCTGCACCCTCGCTTTGTCCACAATAGTTTTTCCTCTGCACTGGCTCCTTCCTGCAATTCTATTATTTGTGGTATGGGCATGACATTATATCCCTCTGGGGGCTCTTCGTTTGTTTTGTCCTTGAGCATGTATTCACCTGTGTCATTCTTCTGAAAATAGGAAGCCTCCTTGGCGGCAGCGTCCGCTGCCGCGTTCCCTAAAGACACAACATCTGTGTTGGACGTATGTGCTTGGCACTTTACTATTGCTACTGCAGTGGGGTTTTGCAGGGCCTCAATTAACTCTTTTAACAATTCTGCATGCTGTACAGGTGTTCCATCTGCCCTCCTAAAGCCCCTCCGCCCCCATCTCGCTAGGCCTCCATGTACTGTCGTTGTCATGTAAGCTGAGTCTGTGTATATCGTCACTGCACAACCCTTTGCTGCATGTAGTGCTTCTATTAGCGCAATCAGTTCTGCTGCCTGCGCGGAGTAATGTGATGGGAGGCGGTATTGTACCAGTGTTTCATACTCACCGTCTTCTAACCTCACCACTGCCATGCCAACGTGTTTTTCTCCCGTGTCCGCGTCAATTGATGCGGACCCATCCACAAAGTACACTTCCCCTTCGCTTAGAGCGTTCTCACACACCACTGTCTCCTCCCCGCTTCCTCCTGTGTAGGTTGCGCAATCGTGGTTCTGCATGTCTTCGAGCGTGCACGCTTCTGTAATGAATGTGGCGGGGTTCACTGTCTTGCATCTCACTATATGGATGTTGGCACTGGACAGTATAATCTCGTAGGCGGTCGCCCGCTGTGTGGTCAGTGTGCTTTTTGATCTCTCGAGTATTGCAAATAATGAATGTTCCACAAACAATGTCACAGGGCAGCCCATTACTATTGTGGCACTTTTCTCAATCGCGAACGCGGCTGCAGCGAGTGATTGCTCGCACGCGAAATGGCCCTGCATCACGGCATCTAAAGTGCCACTATAGTAAGCCAATGGCTTGTGTCCTAAGGATGTTTTTTGTGTCAGGACTGCTGTCATCAGTGTTTCCTTGCAGTGTGAGAATAGGTAAAACTCGCGTCCATAATCAGGGTTTGCGAGTACTGGGGCGCTTGAAATTAACTCCTTTAGTGTTTGGAAGGAGGAACTCATCTCTTCCGTCCATTCCACCTTCCTGTTCTCCTGTTGAGCCACCTTTAGTGCTTGTAATAAGGGCCTGGTGTATGCTGCATAATCTAATATCCATGCTCGGCAGTAATTGCACATTCCCAAAAATTTCTGCATGTCTTTTACTGTTGTGGGTTCTTGTACTGATCTTATGGCTTCTACCCTGTCTGGTATTATTCTTTTCCCATCTCTTGAGATCAGCTGTCCTAGGTACAGGACCTCTGTCAGACAGTATTGTAGCTTTCCCTTGTCCACTTTGTACCCCTTGTTGGCCAGCAAAGTCAATAATGTTATTGAATCTGTTCTGCATGTCTCTTCGTTTCGTGCGCAGACTAGTAAATCATCTACGTACTGAATAATGGTGCTCTCAACTGATAGGTTTCCTAAGTCTTCATGTAATACGCGATTGAAGATGCTCGGGCTCTCGCAGTAACCCTGTGGTAATCTGCAATGCTCATACCTTTTACCCCCCAGTGTGAAGGCGGTGAGGTATCTACTCTCTTCAGCCAGGGGTATAGAGAAAAATGCGTTTTTCAAATCCACTACTGTGAAATGTGATGCCTCTTTCGGGATGCTGCATAGTATTGATGCGGGGTTCGGGACTAGAGGGAACTCCTTCTGAATTACATCATTGAGGGGGCGTAAATCCTGTATCATCCTCCAAGACCCCCCTTTTGCTTTTTTGATCGGATAAATACACGTGTTACATGGGGAGTTTGAAGGCACTATTATCCCCTGTGCTAGTAGGGCATTTATTGTCTCTTTTATCCCTTCTTCAGCTTCACGAGACAGAGGATACTGTTTAACTTGTGGTAAAATTGCTCCTTGCTTTAACTTTATTACCACAGGCTGTACTCCATGCAACAGTCCCACATCATGGGGGCCTGTTGTCCATAAGTTGTTTGGTACGAGCCTCATGTCGTCATCAAAAAACGACGGCGGTGCTCCTACCACTGTCATCAATTGGACGGGAGTCTCCCTTGCTTGTATTAAAATATCACAGGGCATCACTATTTCCATCACTATTTCACCATCCCCTTCTGAGTCTGAAAAGAGATCCTCATCTGTTACCTCTAGCAGGGCGATGTTTGCGTTTGTGCATAGCACTGTGCGCCACTCACACCCTTCCTCGTCCACTCCGATCACAGCTATTCTTTTTGCTGACACTTGCACAGCGTGCAAATCTAACGATACCACTGATCCTGGTGCTGTGTTGGGGCATACTATGGGGCGGAAGAGGAACTCTGCCGGGATCCTCCAGTCCATGCTTCTCAGCTCGGGAATTATGAGGGCCAGAGTCTTCAGCCCTTTGATAAACATTTCCTCATTTTGCGGCAGTCCTCGTATTTCCTGCGTGGTTGTGTAGGCTTGTACTACCAACATTGCACGCAAGGGGCATATCCCGGGTGTGGAACACACTATCCCTCTCTCGGTAAATGATATGGTCATGTTGAGTTTACTCAGGAGATCCCTCCCTAGCAAGTTAATTGGGGAATGTTCGTAATACAATAAGGGTGCCTTCACAGTCTTACCCCCCACTGTTACATCCAAAGCTTCTGTGTAAGGAACTTCAACTACAGCCCCAGAGAACCCCTGCGTCTCTAACTTCCTGTTAGATAACGGGAATCGGCCCTCTCTGATACATGATTTCTCCGCTCCCGAATCAACCATGAATATAAACTGCTTGTCTCCTATCTGCGCCCCTACCAATGGTTCCTCTGCTGCATTGTAGGTGGTGGATAGAACTGGACACGCAAGTGTTCTCTGTGGGCTGTCCTATGCGGGGTATCTCGTTGCCCCTCCCTCATTAAAGACATTTCCGGAAACTACCGACATGCCGCTGTAAGGTGCTGGCGCGGGGGCCCCGTTTGCTGTTGTCGCGAAAGGGTTACCTGGCGTGTATTGCATACTGTCATTGTTTTGGGGGTGGTTCTGTGTCCTATACTGGTGTCCTTGTTGCTGGCCCGTGGTACCCTGGCCGGGGTTTCTTAGTTGTTGCTGTCCCATTGGGAGACCATATGGGCTTCCCGGGTGCGGATGACCATAAGTCTCCCCCTCCTGGAACCCAGTGTTTTGTCTACTTCTGCACTCCCTGGAGTAATGACCCCATCGTCCACAGTTCCAGCAACTCCCTTGGGGGCCCCTGGGACCCTGCCATCCATTTCTTCCCATTCCCCCATACCCCTGTCCGCCTCCTCTCTGGCCCCTGTACCCACCTCGTCCCCCTCGAGGGGTCCACTCTTGCCACTGCGGGCTTCCACCTTGCTCCTGCTCAGTCCACTGCCGCTGTGCTGGTCCTGCCCAATTAGTTGCCACCCTTCCTCGGAGTGCTATCAGCCCCTCCTCCTCCTCATCTCCCTCTCTGCTGTGTGGGAGCGCGGCTACTGCTGCTGCAACCTTCACTAACTTTGACTGTACTAACTTCGCCTCGTCTGCCAATCTTTTCTGCGCCACCTCCTTCTCCCTCTCCTTGATTCTTTTACAATGGTGTACTATTATGCTCTGAATTTCTGGCCATCCCTTTGCTTCAATACCTGCTATCTTGTCAAGCGCCTTCTGCACTTCCTTTGGGAGCCCTCTCTTTATAATAAAATAAAATAAAGACGTCGATTGATACCAGGGCGTGCCCGTTTCTGCTCTCCACATCTCTTGGACCTGAAAAATATAATCCATAGCCTCTTCCCCGTCATTCATTGTACACTGCATCACTGACTGCAAGTCCGGTGTGTCTGGGAATGTTTCGCGTAAGGCATCCCACACCCTGGCACGCACCGTGTTAAAGGATGCCCCATCATGGCGGTCACAGTCTAACGTTACTCCCGGGAAACCGGCCTTAACCCATACCCTTTCAGCCTGGTCACCTACTGCTGATACTAGTAGACTTTTTACATCTCCTATGGCTAGGGGTACCCCGGCAGTATGTTTCTCAAAGGCATATATCCACTTGCTTGCCCCTCCTCACAACGGGGGCAATAGCTTTAATAAATTGGCTTTATCCATCTGTGCCCATGGGATATTGTTAGGCCTCCCTCCTCCCCTGTGTATCAACGGGAGCTGTAGCCTTCCTTTTGTCGTTTCGTCCGGACCCGTTTGAGCCGTTGATGTCCCCAGTGATGCCATTTTTCCCACTCTGTTCCTTAGTCGCCCCGTCCATTCATCATCCAGAGTTCTCAGTGAACACGTACCTTCCTCACCCTCGCTTCCCCCTCCTATCGCCATACTCAACCTGTCGCTTTCTTCTACCTCGTCTCTTATATCACACAGCAACTCTTCTCTAATTCCCCCCCGCCTTCCTTCGCTTGCAGCATCTCCCTCTCCGGGCCCTACTTCTATTATTCACGTTGGTTCTTCCTCAATCCTGAACAAAATCTCGCCCTTTTTCCACCCCTCTTCGGGCTTTCTATTTTCACCTAGCGCTCTTGACGTACGTCCCGATTTAGTTGCATCTAGTGCCGTTCGTTCGCATATGTCTTTTATCCTCGAGAGCTCATCCTTTGCTATCGTCAGTCTTGATTCTAAATCATCTGTGAGTTTCTCTATATCTACCCTTTGTGCGCCTGCCTGGGCTCGCTCCCTCGTGCTTTCGTATGGCGGAGGTGCCGTGGGCCGGAGGGGTGTGGTATCTCTCGGGGGAGGTATGTAAGTGGGATCAATGTACCCCTCTGCGGGCACAGGCTTCTTTATTATCGGGTACAAACTTATTACCTCTACTGGTGGCGCTACACTTGAGCCTTCTTTGACATCTTTTTGTATTAGCAGTGGATTGTCTGTGGTGGACGGGAGATCAGGATTTAGTGCTGGTGTCTTAGGCGGTGGTATCTCTTCAAATAACCTCCAGAGATCTAATATTTCCCTCCTATTTTGCAGCTGCTTTCCTTTGTATTTTAGATAAATGCATGTGGCCACTGTATCCAGGACACTTTTATCAAACGACCCTCCCTCGGGCCAAATCTGAGGTAACCCCTCCCCCTTTAGCTCGGTCACCCATTGGTCGTGATATTTTTTAATCCGCTCCACGTATCCCGGGAGATTCTTACAAATATGTGATAAGGGTGTTTCAGCCCCCATCTCTGTGCCCTCCTAGTGCTGATGTGCCTAGTGTGTTTGCAACTACGATGTGAATGTAGTATCAATATTATTCTTTATATTTTACTTTACATTCAATGTTGAGTCCCTTTGGGCTCTCCCCCTCCCTGACTGCACAATACAAAACAGGCCGTACACAATTTCTGTTATGTTCTTTTTGAGGGGCACATACAAGAGCCACCCATTCTTTGATTTGACAATATCAGACTGGAAATCAAAAAGGTACTCACTCACTCCACTATATTGGCGTTATCTGAAGAGAGAAAAAACTTTTATCCGACCACACTTATCATGACCACTTAACTATTATGCACTTATAATCGCTCACACATTCACAACGTCAAAATCTCTTCTAGCACATACGAGGTGCACACACCTCTTGGCACCATTCACCATTCAAGCTGCCCTCCCTTTCCTCCCTAGCCGGCTGTCCCAGGACTCTGTTTCTCTTACTGTCTCCCTAAGTCTGTGCTAATCACAGTTCTCTATTCTCCCCCCCTACCCTTAAGAAAAGGAAAAAAGTAATAGCGGTCACTAATGTACTCTCAGTGTCCCCTTTTGCTGAACACTTTTATTTTATACTCCACTTCTTCATATATTCCCAGTACTAGTCAAGATAGCACTATGCGGCGCCGCCTTCCACCCCCTTTCGGAGCTAGGTTCCCGTCACTTTTATCTCTTATTCACCTCTTAATCCTAATGGCCATATGCAAAGAAAAAGCAAGGAAAATTTAGGATGATCTTTAGTAGACCTGCGTACCCCCTCTTCGTTCCCTGTCCTACACTTCACTCCCCGCTCCCCTTAAGATCGCTCGCACTCAGTACTCACGTGCCCGTCTTGAACCGATACTCTCCGAAACTGGGTCCGTCCAGGCAGTGTCGCCGTCAGCTCAACAGTCAGCCCCGGCTCCGGCGAGCGGTACTCAAAGGGGATTTTTCAACCGGGATCCCGTACCCCTTCTCTATTGAGTGCGCACTTCTTAGTGTACCGGTCGCCGTTGGCGGGCAGCCTCCCGGAGCCGGCTCACCGTGCGTATCCCTTTTCGACCGGAGATTCTCGTGCCAAACGGGGACGGTTATAAGGAGTTTAGGAAGAAATAAAAATCACGCTATCGGGGTCACCACTGAAAGCAAGCGTCCCCAACCAGCACGATCCTCCCCGCAATGAGAGACAATGAGGGACTCTCCCGAAATGGGAATAAGGCCAAGACAGAGTGCGGGTGAGCGTAAATGGGAGTTTATCAATCAGAATTGGGCATGCAAAGAACTCTGCAAACTCCGAGAGCGCTCTGTCTGACAATAGCAAAGACAGGCGTATATATCTACAAAAAACGTCATCAAAACCTACATACTATAGGGGGCACAAGTTCATTGGGATTGGGTGGCGACGACTAACTATAGGTGCTGCTGCGGTGTGGTTGGTCTTGGCTGGAGGATGTCATTGGTCACCCTCGTGGGTTGGGCTGGGCCTGGCAGGTCGGCTTGAGTTCATCCGGGCGGTGTTGGTGTGCCGAGGCGGCCTGTGGCAGAGATGAATGTCTTTTCTGACTTACTTGCCCTCTGCCATGCACACCGCAGTCATTCAGTCATTTACAGTTCTATTCTCTTTAGTAAATCTTTCAATAGGTTAATGCAACACAGGAGGAATGCACCTTGTGAGGGGTCTGGAGGTAATTTATCGAGGCCTGTTTACTCGTGATCTGTTGACCGGGACCGTAGGTTGAGGGGCTAAGCTTTGGGGACTGGGGTGGGTGGTACAAGTCATTCTGTCTTGTTAGAAGTGGTTATGGATGTTTCGCTGTGTGTTGTCAAAGTGTTGGGTGTCCTGATTGCACAGGGCCATAAGTCTGAGACAGTCCGGTGGGCTGTGGGGTTTACAAAGGGGTGCTTGAGTTTAAACTAAGGTTTACTGCTGTGCTGTAAATAATGCAGGTGGCTGGCCGCGGCCTTGGGTGCTGCAGTGGGGCTACAGGTCTTTGAAGCGGCTCCAGTCGGGTCGGGGGAGGCGTGATAACGCAGAGCGGGGCTCTGTTCTCATGTCTTGGCAGCCTTCTGAGGGAGGGAGGGGGATACATCGAGACCTTGTACCCTTTCACAAAGGTATCTCCCTCGTGTGTTGCCGAATATAGGAAAAGACATCGCAAACATTTGAATACTTTCTATAATACTTATTTAAAGTCACTTCAAAACATGCATTTAACCTTTGCTGGGTGCGTTTCGATTATACCCAGTCCGAGCACCATTTTCGTACATCATATTCTAGCAGCTACAGTGTTTTAGTTACATGCATATACATTCGTAGTAAATGAGGTAGTGGTTAGATCAGTGGAGTACATAGAAAACGACCCGCCACTGTACGTGACGGAGGTGGCATATGAGGGGCTCAGACATTCACACATGATAAGTGCACTCTCGCACATTCTTTACATGAGTTCATAGTATAGTTGCATCCGCTTTCTCGTGTACTCTTAGCAGCATTAGCTTTAGTTATGGCGCGAAACCATGTGAGGTAGGCTGCCTAGTGATACACGCAACGAACAGATCCCTGGAGCGTTCCTTTATCATTGGCATCCACCTGTAATGGTGCGAGCTCGCCGTAGCTTATATCATGGGAGCATACTTTCTCATTCTAATACATTCTACAAGCATTTGTATTTTGTGGAAGAAAGAAGTAAGGCAAGAGGTCTTGACACTAATATATACATATATATAAAGACTGTCTGCCATCAGAGGACCATTTTACTGTTCTTCCCATTGCTCAGGCCTGCTGGCCGGGTCAGGCTGATAGTGATGGTACACTGCGGGAGGTGAACTGCTACAATGTTAGCGTATTGCGCTAGCTCATGTCCGTCTTGTTTGTGGGGACGTGCTCGCAGCGGATCTGCCAGGGTGCTGCGGCAACAGGGATGTTCTCCAAGGGTGGGGGCCGCGCTACAGTGCGCTGAGCTCACACCATCTTTACCAGGCAAAGAATGGTTTCTGGGCCTAGCTAAATTTGTGTTGTAATCAATACATGTGGGCATTCGATACGTGTGGGCAATGTCTCCAGTGGGTGAGCCCTCCACCACCTGGGCCCGGGTGGCATGAGGGAACGCCCAATGGGCCATAGCCCTCACCTGGGGAAGAAACGCAGGCGAGAGAGGGGTCTCCTGGACCAGTCCTCCCCTACACTATCATCAACCCCTCCACATGCAATCTTTTTCTTTTGAATGTGAAATTTTATTAATGTTCTGAAAGATCACCCCAGTGGATTGTTAAGGCACAATTGTGATATTGTCACGTGGCCCAACGGCATCGTTGCGCCTTCGCCATGTATTGAAATAAAAATGGTTTGGTCCCACGACACGGCAGTGCACACCGGGAGCCCGAGACGAAGAGTCTTGTGTCCGTGTCCTTCATTGAAGGTACTGGGGGCAAGGCCTTCCCACTGGGGTCCCGGGGCTTATTCAACCATCACAACAATAACTTTTTCACAAATGGGTTAGTTACAATGTAGATGAGGTCCGGAGTGGAGCCGCTTGCCAGGTTAAACAGTTATTCACACCTATTGCCACTAGAGAGCAAGAGGAAAAGTTAGAGAAGTAGAACCTGAAGTGGGTGACTACAACAACAAGCACTGCCTTATTTGCATACAAAAATCTATTTTATCAGTGCCTACATATTGATCTCCATAATGTAAGATATGAGGTTGTTGGTCAGCATTAGGAAAAGTGCTACAAACTAGGTGGGTGAAAATGCACACATCGGAAGTCATCCGCTATCTTGAAATTCTTTACCAGCACATGCCACCGAGATTCACGACTTGATTACAGACCTGGATCTTGATGTTCTCGCCATTACTAAAACTTGGCTGCGTGAAGCCTCAGGCCCAGCCATCTGTCTTGCCCTCCCACCTGGCTATACCATATTCCGTCAGGACAGATCCATTACTAAGGGAGGGGGTGTTGCCCTCAGCATCAAGGAATCCCTTGATACAAGACAAATAAAATCTTCAGTAGGTGAAAACATTGATGCCTTATCCGTTAAACTTTCTCTCTCGCCTAACAATACTAACACCCTCCATATCATCTATCGCCCCCCTCGCCCTTTACTCGACTTCCAAGGAAATCTTCTGCACCTTCTAGGAGATAACCTAAAAAACAACACAAGAGCCATCCTTATGGGAGATTTCAACCTTGGTTTCAATGATCCAAAAGACAAGCAAGGCAAAGCCTTTGCCAAAGCACTCCTTGACTTGGGTTTCAACCAAAGAGTCACCAACCCGACTCATACTATATTAGACTGGATAGCTGACCACAACTGTACAGCAGATTACAGTTCTAATACTCCACACCTATGACCGACCATCACCTCTTACACTTCCACATTCCAACTAGAAACCTCTGCAAACTGATCACACCAGTGCCTTCGGCCTTGGCCAGATCCGCACGACTCCTCACCAAAGATAGGATCCTGCCACTCCTAGAGGCCTCAGCCCTGAAGCCCCCTTTCTCTAATAACCCCCTGGCTCTGGTAGAACTCTACAACACCACCCACAAAGCAGCAGTAGATGCCATTGCCCCTCTAGAGAGAAAAAGAGTGAAAACCAAAATACGCTCAACTCCTGGTTCACTGAAGAGCTACTTGAATTAAGATCCCTTAAGCGCTCAGCGCTCACAAAATGGCAATCCTGCCCTCAAGACTCTACACGAGTGGCCTACAGAACTATTGCCAAACAATACAAAAAGGCTATCACCCTAACAAAATCCTCAGCTTACAACTTCAGAACCTCAAATGCCAAATCTGAGTCAACAGAGATGTTTGCAATATTCAAGGAGCTGGCCGCACCTCCAACCAACACCCAGGAAACAGTGAAAGACGAAGCCTGGTGCAACAATATCCAAACTGCCATGTTGAACAAAATACACATCCTCCAGGATAAAATCAACTCTCATTGAAATGTCTTGCCCAAAGCTAGTCAACATCCGGACAACAAAGACAAAAGGTCCTTTGCTTTCAGAAGAGTAACCGAGACCGAAGTCCTTGCTATCATGAAACATATCAAGCCGTCTTTTTGCAAGGGAGATATCTGCCCAGCCAACCTCATAAAAGACTGTGCAGACTCACTAGCCCATTTTTCATAGCATTTATCAATGCCTCTTTCGCCTCGAGTATCGTACCCCCCGCCCTCAAGGAGTCGTTGGTTTGCCCACTAATTTTTCCCTTGACCCAGATTCACCCAATAATTACAGACCCATAACGACTGTGCCATTTTTGCTATAAATACTAGGCAAAGCTGCTTACTTGCAAATCCAACCCTTTCTGGAAATCACCAATATCCTGGGGAAGAGGCAATTTGGATTCCGTCCATGTCACGGTACTGAGTCAGCCCTACTTGACCTTAACAACCAATTACAAGAAACAATGGACAAAGGCAAGCCAGCGCTGCTCCTGCTCCTTGATCTGTCTGCAGCTTTTGATCTTGTTGATCATAAGACCCTCTGCAGACATCTCAGGGATGCCGCCCATTTTTCCGAGGAAGCCACATCTTGGATCACTTCCTTCCTTGAAGGAAGGTTTATGAGAGTCTTCTCTGATCAGACCTGTGCTGCCCCGTCCCCCATCCACTGCAGAGTCCCACAGGGCTCATGTACCTTGCCTACCCTCTACAACATTTTCACCCTACCTCTCTTCAATGATCTAGACAATCACGGCATAGCATTTACAAACTATGCCGATGACACTCAAGTTATTCTCCCCCTCTCCGGTTCCTTTGAACAAGATGCAGCTACCCTCATAAAAACGTAGACCCTCATCCAGGCCTGGATGGCAGCCAACGGTCTGTCTCACAATGGAAACAAAACGGAAATCCTACTGGTAGGCCCCAAGGAGATTCTTAGCAAGCTCGATAGTCAATACAGATCCTTCAGCATTGAGAATACCGTAATCACGGCTTCTGCTGCAGTCAAAACACTGGGAGTTTACTTTCCACCCTCTCGATGAAGCGTCAAGTCAGTGCCATCTCCTCGTCAGCAGCACTTGCTACCAAAATCATAAATACAGTTAAACTATATCTCTCATCTAAAAATTACCTTACCATAGCCAGAGCCGCAATTGCGGCCAAGCTGGACTACTGTAACATTTTGTTTTTAGGCACCAAACTGCCAATCACCCAAAATAATGCCCTTAGAGCGGCACTAAGCATTCCCAGAAGGGAACATTATCTCCTAGGCTAGACGGGACGTCCACTGGCTGCCAGGTAAAGAGTATATACGCTTTAAGACCCTCACTATCACACACAGGTGCCTCTCCCTCACTGCACCTCTGTACCTATCAGAAAGAATTCACTATGCCACTTCAAATAGACCCAAGCGGGGCCAGCATTCCTACCAGCTCCTTGTCCCTAATTTTAAAAGAGCCAAAGCTGGAGGCGCGAGCTTTCCTGTTCTAGCACCCAACAACTGGAACGCTTTACCCCTCACTCTCAGGAAGGAGACCTCCCTCACAGGGTTCCGAAGAGCTCTGAAAACCAAGCTCTTCAACTAGACCTTCCCTCCTTTAACAATTTCAGACAGTTCTCATGGAAACCTGGAACTTACTTACTCATATCCTGTAAACGTCTTCACAACTGTTGTAATGTATCTATTTTTCAGTATCATTGTATCTAAATGAATCCTCTGTAACAGTTCCACAATACCCCAAGGCTGTTACGCGCTTTATAAATTCAAATAAAAAAATAATTGTGGCATAGGTGTTATTCCAGGCACTTACCCGCCATTGGGAGAAAAGAGGGTGGGATCTTCTTGCTTTTTAATTCTTTGCAGTGGATAATCCAGCTTATACTAGACTAGTGGTATTCAAACTTTTTCATACCAACCCCCACCCCCCACCACCTTTGGAGTAAAAATATTTTTTCTGCCCCCCCCCCCCACCTAGAAGTCAGCCTAGGGGGCCAAACGGATGTCCAGAGGGCCTGAGGCTCTTTTAAATATATTATTATGTGACTTTCTATTCATAATTTCTATTTAAAACAATCTGCTTATATTGCATATTAAAAACAGTCACTTTAATCCATTTTTAAGTGAGTCTGGTCCTCCCTACTGAGTCCAGCCCCCCAGTTTGAAGACCACTGTACTAGATAATGTGTAACTACTTAACTACTTAAGTGGTGCATACTGGTCACCATCTCCCAGCAATGTAATTACATTTCCAAACAGGAGTTAAATGTTGGTAATCTTAATGTATCATAGTACCTCTTTCAAGTAGGGATGAATTGCATAGCATTCCCACCATTTCTGAATTATAGTCCCCTTTGTCAATAAACACTGCCAGCAAAAGGAAAATTGGGCTTGGTAAATTCAGTACAACTGCACTGGAGTGAGATGCCAACCGAAGAATAGCTTTATGAATGTTCTTTAATCTGTATAACCGGGCAACATGTAATCGCCCTCGGCTATATATTTTCCCAGAATGCTTTTTAAATTGGAGATTGTAGGTTAGTATCATATTGAGACCTGTATGTATGGAGGGTACAACATTGCTGGGAGCTATTTAGCTCCTGCTTCTAGCCTAGGAGAGCCTGGTTAGCTTGAAACCAACAGCTACCAGGAGCTATGTTTGGCTCCCCAGGCCAACTGGTGCCTTACAAACCATATACATGTACCTTGAACGTTGAGTATTTGACAATGCTAATAAAGAAGAATTAGTATACATCTAGTACCCATTTAAAAATAATGGATCATAATGGGCAACAAGTTAAAGTTTGCCTCTCCTGTGGAAGTTGGATTTGCAGTGTACTGTGTACTCGCTCCTAGTTCCACAGTGGTAGCTCCTGCCTACTGGTTGATGCCCGACACACATGAGCTGGTTTTAGCTCCTTCTCATTGATTCTTAATTTAGAGCTCTGTGTATGTATGAATGAATGTGTTATCCAGCGTCATATAGAGAGCCCAGTGTCTCGGAAAAAGGAATTTGAGCTAGACAAAGCTTTCACATTTTATCATTTCCCTTCCACTCTCCCCTTTCACCTACATTAAGCATATCCAGTGTCTCAATAGGCAGAATTGAAATCTCTCTGATTCATAAATAGAAAAATGTCAGCCTCCTAATGCGATCTTGCATGCCAGACCCATGCTGGATCTCCCAACCAACTCTACACAGCACTCTGCCTAAACACAATCTGTACTTTCCCCTCCCGCTTTAAAAATGGTTTCCATTTCTATTCTTCATTCTTATCCCTTACTCTGAGCTTTCTTCTTTAGTCTTTCATTTGTGCCTTCCTGCTGCCTTTTGCACAATCCACCCTTGACTTTCTCTTCCCAACTGTACCTTTTGGAGCTATATTACTATTCTCTACTTCATTACTTGAACTATACACAGGTATATACTGGATCTTTAAATGTAAAAATAGCCATCAGTGGGTTCAAAGTAGATCCTGTTAAAATACTCCAGTAAAAACGAACAAGTTGTAAAACACAGTGTTACATTAAAATGAATGTAATTATTAATAACAAAGACAGCAACAATTTTGAAATTAGCCCTAATGCCTCCATTTTAAAAATTAGCTCCCCGGCAATGCATTTTGGTTTGAAAAGGGGAGACATAGTAATTGTAAATAACATGTTAAAATGAGACATTTTCCTGAACAAACGGCTTCCTGTAGCATTAGCCTCCAACAGTCTAGGTCTACATTTTGTTCTCCTTGACCTCGCCAAGCTGCCTCTTGCCACACTGAGGTCTCAGCCAGCGACCATTTTGGTAGATCATTCCACCACAGATTATCTTCCGGACCTCTGTGCGCTTACCAACCCATTGCTATCCTACGTTTGGCCAGGATATATGCTAGGTCTTTCAATTTACTGACTTGTCTTGCTTTCTTCGGTCGTGCAAAAATGGCAAGCATACAGGCCGTGGGAGACCGCATATCTAATATTATACCTGCCTTGGCTAGGATCTAAGCTATATGTTCCCAGCACTGTCGAATCCTTGCGCAAGCCCAGAACATGTGTACTAAATCCGCATTAATCAGGCTGCATTTTGGGCAAGTCTGATCTGTTGTTTTACTAAATTTAGCAATTTTGTTAGGAGTTAAATACACCCTGTAGATTATGTACAACTGAATTAGCTGCAGTTTTGCTTTTCTGGACACTTTTTAAGATAAGCCAGCACCCTCCCCCAGACTTCATCTGTCAATCATTCCTGCAGATCTGCTTCCCAGTTTCGCCCAGTCTGCACAAGCACATCCCCATGCCGGGACATCAATCACTCGTATATTCTCCATATCGCATGTCCTCCTTCTGAAATGTCATAAAGCGTTTCTATTATCTCATCCCCCGGGGGGCGCTGTTGAGCAGCCTGCAAAATGGATGCTTAGCCGTTGAGCTCCGTGCCCGGATAACGACCATTGGATTCCATCGGCAGCGAACAACACCATCCTGCAGTGAAAACATATGCCACGGGTAGCAGCGGCCCCAGGCTACACTTCCATTCATTCCTGGCCGAAATCGGACAGGTACAGCCTTGCTACGGCGACTTGCTAGCTGGGCTGGGCTGGGCGGGCTGTGGAGGGGCCTACCTTGACTGCGTTGTGCAGGGACGCTGCCCATCCGCTGGAGTGCGGCTGCCTGGAGGTGCCATCCACCTGCCGCCTGGGACACGGCGACTCTCTCCTTCTGCCCTACCTGATTGCCTGCTTGGGGCTGCCGGGGCCGCACCTTCTCTATTTGGGCAAGCTGCACCTGGCCCCTGGCGGGTGCTGTTCATCGTGGGCTGCCCCCCCTGGCTCCTACACCCAGCTGCCATAACACCCTCAGGGGGCCTAGGCCGCTGCTATCTACCACGCTGCTCGCCGGCGCCCCAACCTACTAGGAGACGCGACCAGCACCCTATGGTGGACCCCACACAACACGCTGCACATCCTATACCAAGTGCACCCAGGCAGGCAACAGCTATTGATATAAAGGGGGGATCCACCCCTGCCTGTGGGTCAGTGCCACCCTAAGCTGCGGGCATACATCAAGTGACATCCACGCTGTGCATCAACCGCCTGTGGTGGGCTCGACCCCAGGCCTCACATCCGGATCTTCGGTCACGGAGACCCCTCATACTTGCTCTGCGTGGTTTGGCTGAGCGGGCCTATATTACTCTGCCCCGTGTGGCCCCCCTCCACTATCTCCCCTTGCCTGTTGCCTACTCTGCCTTCTCTTTGAGTCCGTTCCGCCCCTGTTCCCCTCCTTTGCTGTGCCTGGGGGCGGGCGGTCTTCCTACTGCCTCTTACCATTCTGAGGTGGTTGAGTGGTGCTCCCTGCCCCTGACCTTGTGGCCGACCCGGCTGGAGCCCCCCTCGGGCAACACTGCGAGACATCCACCTACGGGTGCGTCAGCACTTAGACAATCCAGCCTGTACCCGCACCCTCTGCCTCATCACACCATCGATCTAGGTGCCCAGAAGACCTGTTCCCCAGGCTCTATAGGTGGCACCTGCCTACATCGGCATGTATCTCATCGTCCTGCATTTCCCTGTCTGTTTCCGGCCACTTTTGCTTTAGCCTAGTGAGGAGTGAAGCATATATTATGTGTTGTCCTTCATGTACACTAAAAAAATGGGGTGCATGCTGGCTGTAGCAACAGAGTGTCTTGGTTCTGTTCGTCAGACAGCCAGCGCATAACAAATTGAAGTTGGGTCGCTACGAAGTATGCTTCAAAATTGGGCACTTTTATAACCCGCTGGTCATATAGTCTCTGCAATTTTCGTTCTTGAATTATGCCATAAAAATCTGTGACATATAGTGTCAAGTTTCTTAAAAATACTTTTAGGTATGTAGTACGGGACGTTAGTGAAAAAGGGAAGGAGCCTCGGGAGCACCACCATCTTTAACAGGGTGGCACTGCCCATCAGTGAGAGCATTAGTTTAGTCCAGAAGGCCATGGACTTCTCTGTTATCCATCACCTTCTGTGTGTTCTGTATATGTTCTGCCCTGGGGTCATGGAAAATTTCTACTCCTAAATATTTAAATGTGTTCACTTCCCACCTAACTGGCAGCACTGGCAGTGTTTTCAGAGGTTTCCCTTTATACCCTGCCAAGGGGAACAAGCACAATTTCTGTGTGTTAATCGTGATGCCTGAAAGGTCTGCGTAGCGTGTAAACAAATCAGAATATATTGTAAATTAGTCTCCGGGTGCTGATATAGGAGCTTTCATCAGCGTATAGGGAGATCAAGTTCTTACTGCTATGTTAACTATGTTAACTATGCCTGCATCTTGATACTCATTCCGGAGATACACTGCTAAAGGTTCTAAGGTCAATATAAACAACATAGGGGACAAGGGCAGCCCTGCCTCGTACCCTTACCTAGCAACCATTGATCTGAGATATGGTGGCCTGTCTTAACTCTTGCTACCGGACTGCTATACAGCAGCTGTACCCATTTAATGTATGTGGGCCCCATGCCAAAACTTCCCACTGCAGCGAACAGCCATGGCCATCTAACCGAGTCAAATGCCTTAACCGTATCTAGCGAGGCCACAGTATAAAAAGGTTGCTGTGGTGCGAACTGCGTGGTTTGTGCAGGTCGGATCGCTCGCAAGTGAGCGAGAGGCTGTGTTAGCAAGTGGAATGCCGGTACAAATGATTGATAACTATGATAACCTGAAGGCTAAAAGAAATGAATGAAAGGATTTTGTGAATACCGAACTGTAAATTAAATTAAACTGACAAGGCCAATGAAGGGCCAGGAAACCAGTGAACTTTGAAAGTGTGAATAAGCTTGTGAACAGGGTGCAAATTCCCAACAGGAGACTAAACTGGGAATTTGACGTTTTATTTAATGTGACTGATTGAAACTATTTTTGAATTCCGAAACGAAAGCAAGCAATTGTAATTGAATACCAATTGGATTGAAAGCAGTTGGTGAAGTTCCCTGATACAAAGGAACGGTGAACTGTTTAAACTGAAGAAAACAAGCACTGGCAAGTGCCATAAGAGTAAAAGGAAATGTGAATTGTGTAGACAGAAGAGAACCAGAATTGACAAGAGCCATAAGAATACAAGTGAACTGTGTAATTTGAAAGATTAAGCAGTGGAAAAAGCTATGGTAAATTTGATAATATAACAAGTGAATGGTGGCAAAATAAGTATTAAGAAAGCTGCAAGAGAATAAGTCCAATACAACTGTTAAGCTAAAGCAGTGGTAGTGTAACTGTGGAAAAGAAGCAATAAGGTGTGTAGTTGAGGAGCATGGCCTGGAGTGCCATCGATGTGGCTGCTCCTTTAATGACCTACGTGGGAAGCCCGCTGCTGAAGTGAAAATATGCAGTGCCCGTTAAATAAACGGGCCGGTGATAACAACTAAGGCAACCGTAATGACTCGAACACTACTGTCTTCAAACTGAGCTGCCAACGTTCATTCCTTGTTCCCGAAAGCAGCCGATGAAAGCGGCGCCCAGCAGCGTTTGAAATTCAAGATGACGGACAGACATAGCAGTAAGGAGAGGAGGATGCGCACTCTGGCTTGACACGTATGATCGGTGCAGTGAGGATCCATACACCGAGTGAATACCCCCCGGTCCCAGCGTGCAGCCCGGACACCAAGACTGGTGGCCTACAGCAGCCACAGTGTTACCGGAGCACCATCTGACAGGATAAGCACAAGAAGTCACTTCTCCCTCTCCCGCATTACACTGAAGTGCGGATCCAGGCTCCCAGGCGGGGGCAGCCACTAATTCAGCGACCTAGAGGCCTTGTGTCCTGCTGGCGGCTGTTCCCTCCATGCAGGGGAGACCAACCTGACTGCAGAACCGACCCGAACGGAGTCCTCGGGAGCCGCCACGCCATACATTAAAGGCGCCCACGGTAGCAGTGCAGAAGCAGCACAACACGACACACACCAAAGGTGAGTGCTGCAGGGAAATAAAGCAAAAGCAGTGTAAAGCAGTACTGGGCCCCAGCTGAAGAGGACATAGACCTCTCAATGAGGAGATGGTGCCTGCCCCACATGGAGTGAACTGGGGAATCCAGGGAGCAGACCATCTTTCCCACCCTCTCTCTCCCCTCATTATCCAGAAGGAATGGTATACAAAGACAAGGATGACATTAATCCATATTGAGCTGAATGGGGGGTGGAAGGTCTGCTCCTCCCCTACACCGTGGGCCTTGACCCTGAGGGAGAGACGAGAAACCCCCCCACGCAGTTAACTCGGGCTGGCACCTGCAATAACACTAACCACACTTCGGCCCTGCATTCAAGAGCCTAGGGTTATAGAGGCAAAGAGGGACAGATGCCCCCTGTCCTGGAGAGGCCTTGTGCAGCTCCTACCTTCTATATCTCAGGGAAGACCCAGCGAAACACTCCAGGAACACGCTACTATGTCAAAACACCTCAAGACTCCTAAGAGCACAGATACCATGTGGCTACCGGCAAGAGAGGGGGAGATATCGAAATCTCTGCCTCAAGCTTTGCCTGGGGGCGATGGACAGCTGGCTACTAAGGGAGATATCCAGGCCTTTATGATGGACATTAAATCAGAATTCCGATCCTGTATATCGGAGCTCATCACCAAACTTGAGCGCAGGGACCAGAGGGTGTTGGAGGTGGAACAGAGAGTGGGAGAGATGGAAGACCTAATGCAGGAGCACTCAGCGATGCTTCTTGAAGTGTAAGGTAAGCTCCAGGCCCTGACAGACAGATATGAGATCCTAGAATACAAGCAGGAGGATTTAGAGAACAGGGCCGGAGTAAATAACCTGCGTATAAGGGGGGGTCCCCTCCTCGATCCCAGACCAAAACCTAGCAGAATATGTGGGGGCCCTGCTCCAATCTCTCCTGCCACATATTGAGAAGTCCCAACTCATACTGGATCGCACCCACAGATTGTGCCCCTGAAGAGGATTGGAGACGGATTGCCCCCAGGTCTGATCACCCGGGCCCACTTTTACACCACCAAGGAAGCAATAATGGCGATAGGTCGCTCCCGAGACTCGCTGTTGTTTCAGAGATCCCCCTGCAAATCTTTCAGGACCTGGCTGCAGCAACAATACAGAAGTGGAGGGCATTGAGACCATTAACGCTATTCTTTCGAGACCAAAAAATCAGATATCGCTGGCTGTTCCCAACTGCTTTTCAATTCTCCTACAAAGGGGTTTCCTGAACGATTGCACATCTGGAGGATGCAGAAATTATCCTGAACCCCCACCCCACTGGAGAATAGGGATGGCGCTTCCCTCGTCTCTCCTGAAGGCGTAGAAGAACTCTGTCCTAAAGCGAGGCGGACGGCCTGGTCAAAGGTCCAGAAAGGTTGAAATGCAAGATAAACGGCCCCCGCAGCTCGACAGTCCAGGTGCAAGAGGCTGCCAAGGTTGCTGTAACCGTAATCACGCCAGGCTCGTGGTCTCAGACTTCTAGCCTAATGGATGTTTAGGTAATAGGGAACACAAGGTATCTGCAATAGGCTTCAAACAGTTCATGTCTGACTCAAAGGTGGATGGTACTTAAAAACCCTTGGAGTGGGGCGTGGCTTGGAGCACCATCAGTGTGGCTGCTCTCCTAGATCCATCCGTGGGAGGCCCGCCGCCAAAGCGAACATATGAAGTTTTCTGTAACGCAGCTGGGTCGCTGTTAACCGCCAAGATGGTCTTAACATCTCAGGCACCACCGGTCCAAAGATGAGAGCATAACGCTCCCTCATTACGCTGGAACTCCAACGAAGATCCTGGGCAGAGGACGGCACCCGAATTTCCAAGATGGCGTGCGCATTTCCATCGAATGAGCAGAGGTGGAGCTGATCCTGATGGGTGCCCTGGCAGTGGACGCGCTCTGGTGCCCTGAGATGTGCGCGGGCCGCCCGGACCCCGCACCCATGGACCTGGAGCTGCCGAGAACCCACAGCAGCAGCGCCCGATAGAGGCAGCGGGAGAGGCGGTGAGGGCCCCGCCTCTGTGAGACGCCGAATTTAGACCCGGCTCCCAGCGTGACACGCATCAGGGCCCGCAGTGCCCTTCCAGGCTAGAGGGACTCCCGCGGCACACTCCGGGGGGGCCCGGACCCCCGTGAGGTGCTGCACCAGGGGGGCACAGCTATGTCCTGGGTGCGACGGTGCTCTGCGGCATCACAGGAGCACCAGCACTGGCATGGAGGCAGCGCGGATGTGGCACTTTCGGGGTAAGCCCATGAGAGGGTGAGCCTGTGCTTCAGCGCGGAGGTCGGGGAGAAAAAGAGCTGGCTATATAAGCCAATACAACGAGGAGGCCTCAGGGAGGGGAACATTCCCCCACCCCCTTCACACCCTCTCCCCACCCCCTGCGAGCATCCCTCGAGCCCGGCTGGGACACTGCCACACCTCCAGCATTCCAGCAGCACTGGAACCATACCACGGTCTGCATGCATAGCTGCAACAACAGCTCTCTTCTGGAACTGCGCGGGGACCTCGCACTCACTTCCCCGACCCATACCCCGCTTAGTTCCTCTCCCCCAACTAAAGGATCGAGGGAGAGTAGCGTATTGCTCTCGTCACCACAGGGAATATAACCTCCCTCCCCTCCTCACCGGACAGCGGGAGGCCATAACTCACCTAAACTTCGACGCTATCTGAGCTGAACCTCCGCCTCCGAGTTCTCCACATCAAACTCCTCACATCCTTCTCTTCATCAAACTGTGCCCCCCCCCTCTCTGCCTCGCCCATCAGCGGGAACCCGGACCCTCCACGAGAACTGGAACCCGCAACCATTCTGCAACAGAGGCAAGTGGATCTACCAGGTAGTGAAACCCCCCTCCCATCCCTCCCTCAGGCAGGTGGCAAACCATCCAGGCTACCATAAGGTCTCTACGGCGGTGGGGTGATCTCCGGAGCCTGCAACTTCTTTCCTAGCCTGGACATGGCTTGGTCCCTCGCCCCCTCCCCTAGAGAGTGGGTAGCAATCCTGCACACTCCTAGGACAACGCTAACATCCTTTATTTACTTCCTGGGGCGCCCCGGCCCATATCCCCCATCAATTGCTTTCCCCCAACTTAAGGATCGAGGGAGTCTAGCGTATTGCTCTAGTCACCACAGGGAATATAACCTCCCTCCCCTCCTCACCGGACAGCGGGAGGCCATAACTCACCTAAACTTCGACGCTATCTGAGCTGAACCTCCGCCTCCGAGTTCTCCACCGTAACGAACCCTAGGACCGTTACGCCCTAACCACAACCGGTGCTCTCTGGACTGAACCCAAATTGAAACTTCTAGCAACGCCTCTCCCCACGAACCGGCGCCATGACCAAACAAGCAAAAACCGGTAACAACACAGACATTGCCACCATGCTTACAGCATCAGACAGAAGAAGAAAACCCGAATCCGCCAAGCTCACCCCACAGAAGCCCCAGGAGGAGGGAGATCCTCCTGCCACCAGAGGAGACCTGCTGGCTTTCATGGCAGAAATTAAGGCTGAATTTAGGTCCTGTATGACTGAACTCACCACCAAATTAGAACATACAGACCAAAGGGTGACAGAGATGGAGCAGAAGCTGGGGGAGATCGAAGACCACTCTCAAGACCAGACAACTACACTGGGGGAGATTCAACATTCAGTCAGAGCCCTTCAAGATAAGTGCAAAAACCTTGAATTTAACCAGGAGGATTTTGAAAATAGGGCCCGCCGCAACAACCTCCGGATCCGTGGGATCCCATCCTCTGTCCTAGACAAAAACCTTCCGGAATATGTGGGAGACTTTTTCCAGGCTCTGCTTCTGCACCTGGACCGCACCCACACACTGCGCCCATGTCGGGAGTGGATTCAGATCTCCTTCCAGATGTCATCACCAGGGTCCATTTTTTCACCACAAAAGAGGCCATTTCAGCCATTAGCAGTTCGCGCGATGATCTCTCCTTTCAGGGCTCGCCTCTCCAGATCTATCGAGATCTCTCACTCCTCACCCTCCAGAAGAGAAAAGCACTCTGGCCCCTGGCCCTTTTCCTCCTGGAACACCAGGTGTGGTATAGATGGCTATTCCCAACGGCCCTACAGTTTTCATATAACGGCACGCTCTGGAGAATCGCCCATCTTGAAGACGCCAGTAAGATTATGCGCCCGTCCTCACCCAAAGAGACCGCTTCATCAAACCCGGAGGCAGAGGGAGACCTGGAGGCCGCTCCCTCCCCGAAACCCAGGCAGTCCTCATGGTCCAGGGCACCAACACGGAACAACAGGAAGAGGTAGACAGGGATGGAGTTGCACTACATGTAACTCTGCCTCACACACTAACCGGGTGCCCAGATCTCGCCCGCAGTGAGTCAACATTCCCGACCCAGCAGACGACCGCTACTGACCACGGCAGCGGGCTTTACCCACCGCCCATGCCCACTCCAAGGTACGTTCCATCTCGGTGTCCTTGGAATTCCGAACTACTTCTAGTGACTTGATTGGCCCGGTTGGCCAGGGGTTTGGCCGCACTCACAATGTAGACCACCCCGCCAGTTAGTTATGTCCTCCCGTTGGGGGCCTGTGTTAATACCCCAAGAGCAGGACGACAAACACATCTAACCCTCACCCGTGATGGCGGCTAGTCTGCTCTCCTCTGATGCTCCCTCACCCCCCAAAATCCAGGGCGGGCAGAACTCTAGCCTAGGAACACCAGAACCTACAACTCCTCTTGCTCAATGTCAATGGGCTGAATTCCCCCGCCACGTGTAGGTCGCTCTTACAGAAACTTCAAGACGAGGAGGCAGGGGTGGCTATGCTCCAAGAAACTCACCTTCTCCCGACAGACTTCGGGCGACTCCGCTCCCGAATATATCCACATCAGTTCTTTGCCTCGGGAGGCTCCAAGAAGGGGGGCACTGCGATGCTCTTTAGGAAAGGCCTAAATCCCCAGGTTCTGGACTCAAAATCATGCCCAGAGAGCCGATTCATAGCAGTTAAATGCCTTTTACTAGGAGACCTCTATACCTTTGTCTCAGTATACGCCCCTAACTTGGGGCAGGCGATTTTCTATGACTCTGTGGAGAAGCCCGCCAAAAAGTGGAACAAAGGGCCCGACCTTGGTTGGAGTTACAGAGACGGACACAAACGCCATTTTAGAAAAGAGTTCTGGCGAAAAGACCCAACCGGTGATCTTATATTAAATAAATAAACCGGCGGTATCTTTAACATTGCACCAAAAAGTGGTGCGTTTAAAATCAATGGGAAAATCCCATAGGAAATATTCTGGTGGAATATTTTGCATGGTAACCACTGCCACCAGCCAGAAACTCGACAAGGGGGGACTGGACAGTGCCCCCTTGGAAACAGACCCAGGGGCAATCTAATTAACCCCTTCCAGTACTTCCACAATATGATGGTTTGTACTGGTTCTGTTCACAATTTTGGACTAGTAAAGCCAATGGTGACTTTACATGCCCTGGGAGACAGTAGTCAGTCCCAGGGTATGGAGTCTATGTTTGGGGGTCACTATGACACCCCTGTGTTACTGCACTGAGGGTGCTGTGTAACACACATACCAAAAACACACAAAGCCCTATGGAGTAAAAAGACCCCATAGCCCATAAGCACACAATAAGTCAAAGACATACCTCAAATCACGCCTAAGAGTGGGAGAAAAAGAGTCTCACTCTTAGCAGGAGAAAAAAACAAACCCCAAAAATCCAGCAAAGCTGCCGGGGGAGTCACTAGGTTTGGGAAATTAGCCTTATAAGAGAATTCTCCCTAACAATCGGCCTCCCCCGGGAGGAACGGGAGGCGCTAACCAAGATGTGCCCAATCACATGGGAAAGACAGTCCATCCCTTACCTAGGAGTTCATATTACGGCGAACCCAAAAGAGACATACCAGGCCACAGACTGTTTCGGGAACTGGAAGGGGATTTGAAGCACTGGGCAACACAGGAAATTTCATTGATGGGGTGCATAACAGCCTACAAAATGAACTTGCTCCCGCGATTCCTCTGTGCCTGCTCCTCCCTTGCAGTAGTTATGCCAGCACCAGCCCTCCGAGACTTGTAGAGGAGAATGCTGTGCTTGCCCGCTTCTGGAAATCCCTGGACGGCCCCTGTGCGGCTCAGTGGTGGGGGAAGCTGTGGGACGTACTGATCGTGGAAAAGGGGACCGCGGCAAGGGCAGGAGTCCTCCAGAACATTTGGGCCGCAGTGTTGGAGTATGATCAGCAATTCCCCGCCCTGACCTACAAACCTATCAGTACTCGGTGGGCCCTGAAGGATCAAGAGGACCCATGAGGGGGAAGCATGGAGGGTGGGTCAGAGAGGCAGGGAACACGAAGGGAAGGAGCCTGAGACCGGGGGAGGGAGGGAAGAGGGTCGAGTCAAAAGGAAATGGGGAAAGAGGTGAGATATGTATTGCAATACTGTATGTTTTTTTTCGTCTTGCCGTGGTTTAAAATAAACATGTTTAAAAAAAAAAAAAACCCTTGCCGTGAACTGCAGGCAGTTTTGTTCCAGTTTGTTGAGGAAGTTGCCGACAGCGACAGAAAGTTGTCGGTATCCTACCAGTTTGTTATTAAAGCTTCATGTTCGAAGCTTAAGTTAAAACCCTGGTTGAACTATGGAGCCATGAAAACTGAAGCCTCTAATGGTGGCTGAGTTGAACCCGGCTTCCTCCCCTCTCCCGCGGAATTCAAGCATCCTGGGGGACCCGCCGTCCCACCATAAATTGAACTTTATCTCACTGAATATGAAGGGCCTGAATTCTCCCCCTAAACGGAAATTGACTTTGCAAGGGCTCCAGTATATGGAAGGCTCAGTGGTCTTCTTACAAGAAACCCAACTGTTGCCACTGGACTTAATACGCCTCCGAAATAGGCAGTTCCCTCTTCAATGCATGGCCTCCAGTGGAACCAAGAAAGGGGGGACAGCCAAACATCTAGCCAAGGGAATTCAGTTTAAAGCACTGGAGACTATGTTGCCCAGTAGGACGATATACAGCAGTCAAAGCCTTCATATACAGACAGCTCTATTCTCTCATCACAGTCTATGCCCCCAATGAGGGACAGGAGGCGTTCTACGAGGCGCTGGGGGTCAAACTCCTTCCCTTCATTGAAGGCCAAACAATTATTGGAGGGGACTTCAATGGGGTCCCGGATCCTTTATGGGACCAATCGCACCCACCAACTCCCAGGAACGTCTAGATCACCACTGGACTCCTCCAGTTCTTTCGGACACTGCGGGTGGTGGACTCATGGAGGGTGTTACATCAAGTTGAAAGAGGCTTCTCCCTTTTCTCGCATGTGCACCGGACATCCTCCCGGATAGACCTTCAGCTGACCGACCCACAAATTCTCACTTTCGTTGATGAGATGGCCATAGGGACGAAAGTTCTGTCAGACCATGCTCCGGTCAAAATAACCCTTCGAGCCCACAACCTGGAACCACCTCTGCGACCACGCTGGATTCTGTATGACCCAATCCTGAACGACATGTTACTGAGGGATGCTATAGCCAAGGTGATCCGGAACTACTTCCAAGAGAACCGGGTGGAGGACACGTCCCCAGCTAATACCTGGGATGCCATAAAGGCCGTTGTCAGGTGGGAGCTGATTGCCCATGGGGTGGCATACCGGAAACATAAACGGCAGACCCTCAAGTCAAGAAGCTCGAAGAAGAGGTCCCAAAGGCTGAGGTCAAACACAAAAAAGGCCGGTCGCCGAGGGTCCATCGTTCCCTGGAAATAGCCCGGAAGAAGCTGGAAGCCCACTATGCGGAGGAGACGGTGCAGCTATTGGTCAAATCCAAAGAAGGGTACTACGCTAAAAATAACAAGGCGAGCAAACTGCTGGTGGAAAAATTGGCAAGGCGAAGAAAAGGAATACCATAGAGAGCCTACGGGACCTACATGGCAAGGCCCACTATATTGAACACGTCAAGCTACAGTTGGCAGCAGCCCACCTCTCCGAGAAGATGTCAGCGACCCCCTGTGATAAAGCAGAACAAGTAAACTATTTGCAAGGTGCCTCCCTTCCACATCTCGAAGAACCCGACAAAGAGGGACTGGATGCCCTCATTACAGGCGAGGAGGTGGAAGCAGCCATCAAATCCCTGAAGCCCAGAGCCCCCGGGCCCAGATGAATTAATGATGAGATTTTATAAGGTGTTTCACCCCCAGCTGATAGCCCCGCTGACTGGCCTTTTTAACTCTTTCGGTTTATCAGGCTTTGTCACTCCATCCATCCAGGAATCTACAACCATCCTCCTTCTTAAACCCGATAAAGACCCCAGAGACAATAACTCATATAGACCAATCTCCCTATTAATAATTGATGCTAATATCTATTCAAAAATGTTGGCAAACCACCTAGGATCCATTATACCTAAACTGGCTGACGCTGATCAAACAAGGTTTCTAACAAATAGGTCAACGGGGGACAATATCCGTAGAGCCCTAAACTTAGTGGACATAGCGACCCAAGACTCACGTAAACTGGATTTGTTGGCTTTGGATGCATCCAAAGCCTTTGATAAAGTAAATTGGTCCTTCCTACAGCTCACTCTAGAGGCATTTCACTTTGGCCCAAACTTTCGTAATATGTTTTTGGCCAGCTACCGGTCCCTGAACACTTCTTTAGGAGTTAACCATAATCTATCAGAACCTATTCCCCTGACCTGTGGAACAAGACGGGAATACCCCCTATCCCCGCTCCTATTTGCCCTGATAATGGAGCCGTTTGCTCAACGGGTTTGCTTGGACCCCAACATTAAAGGTTTGCTTATTGGTGCCTCCCAGCATGAGATTTCACTGTACGTGGACAACGTGCTGCTGTCTATCACAGACATCCGTCCCTCACTAGTAGCCTCCCTCCAAGAGCTATGTAGGTTTTGAGAGGCAGCAGGGTTGGCTATTCATTTTGAGAAGTCTGCAGCCCTGGGAGTGGGTCTGGGACCCATGGAAATGGAGGCCTTCAAGCCCCTATGCCCCATTCAGTGGAACGGGAAATCTATACCTTACCTGGGAGTCCAGATCCCGGCCCGTCCAAAGGACGTGTATCCAATGAACCTCCCCCCTCTCTTTAAAGAATTAGAAAATGATCTCAAACAGTCAACCTCCCAGGAGATATCACTTATTGGGCATATCACTGCCTGCAAGATGAATCTCCTCCCATGGTTCCTTTACTTCTGCTCCTCTCTGCCCACCACAATCCCATTACCCCCTGCACCCCCGCTCCTGCAGTTACAGAGAAAAATGCTCTGTTTTATATTGAGAGGGAAGAAAGCAAGAATATCTCAAAAAGTAATGATGGGCAGCTCCCGCTTGGCAGGTCCCTAATCTACATAAATACCAAGTGGAATCACAGCTGGTGCACTTCCAGGCCTGATGCTTAACGACAGAACCCCCAAAATGGGTGGAATTGGAGCAGTCCCGACTCTCGCTTTCTCCATACATTCCGCACCTGCTGCGGAGGACTTGGTCGGGATCCTCGCCTCCACGAAAACTACGCTCAGTATGTGGGATTGGACGCTAAAATCCAAGGGAATCGCACATGGCCTGGGCCCGAACACCCCGATCTTCGATAATCCGGCTTTCTCTCCCTGGTCTCACCCTTCGAATTTTAGAAACTGGGCCAAGGGAGGACTAGAATTTCTGGGCCAACTTTTCAAGAATGGCCATCCCAGCACTTTCGAAAACTGAAATTGACCTTTGAACTGGACAAAACTGACAGATTCTCTTACACTCAACTTCGGCATTGGTGTACTCACTCCCTAGTCCGAGAGGGAGCCACACGAAATCTCAGCCCTCTCGTGCTTACTTTGTAGGAGACACCAGCGAGAGGTAGGATCTCCAGCCTATATAAACTGTTAAAATAAGATGTGCGCTCTCTTTGTCCCACATAAACTGATCTAGGGCACCCTGTGGAGGATCAAACCTGGGTGGACATATGGACCAGAACCCACTCCTCCTCATTTCGCATCACAAATTGAGAATGTGCCTATAAGCCGCTCCTTCGCTGGTACTACTCCCCAGTACGCCTCCACCAGTTCCAAAAATCTCTCATGCCTCAATGCTGGCGCAAATGTGACAGCTCGTTGTTAGGCAGAATCCTGTGCAGTTCCCTTGGGGAACACTGCAAGAAGATTAAGACTACAGGAGTAAGCAGTAAACCCAATTGGTAGCAGTCTGCACGACCCAGATTTACCTGGTAGCTGTGGCTGAGCAGTCAGACTTCTTTCAAGAAGAGTAGGGCAGTATACAGAGGATACACAATAGGGCTAAAAACACAGTAGAGCAAGCAAACACTGACCAGAGCTCGGTATCAAAAGTATATAATTATTTATTTAACACACACTTAAGGAAATAGGCTAGCACTATAAATCAAAGCAAGTTCAAACACAATCAGAAAAGTATACACACCTCCCTTAAGAATTATTAGACAAGTCTAAGTCAAAACACCACTATATGTAAAAACATGCGAGCACGTAACTTAGATGGCACTCCAATAATTAAGTTAAAGGGAGAGAAAAGGGCAGGTCATGAAAATAAAACTGTTCCCAACACTTTTCTAAGACCAAAACAAGTTAGTGAAGGCAGAGTCTACTGTAGAGCCAAAGTTCATAGGCCAGGCCCGCTTTAAATGGAGCAAGGTGAAATGTGCCCAAGATCACACAGTTTAGAAATGCATTCAGGTCTTTGTAAAAATGTTCAAAAGAGGTTGGGTTGATTCATAAGGTAAAGTTAGAAGGTCTGGGGGCCAACCCAGTTGGAAAGCCAAGGATTTAAGGGTCACCTTTAGCAAACCGTAGAAAGGGAGGCCAGGTGGAACACAGTACCTTTAAAGTTGAGGAAGCTCCGGCGGTGGCAGTTGTTCCTGGCAGAGGGTGCAGTTCGTGGTTTCGACCAGGGGAAGAGAAGATCTCGTCAAGGAGGAAACTTGGAGTCGTTGCACTGCCCAGGGAAGAGACCAGCCGCGGAGTTCGTCGGTTATAAGGTGCGTTCCTGTTATTCGCGGTCACAGTGGTGAAGCTTGGCTAACCTGCCGCCGGGGTGCTTGGCACTGGCGATTCGACCAAGAGACATCCTGGAAGGTGAATGGCGAACTGGTTGATCCCACCAGCTCAGAGGAAGAAGACCCTTTCAGCAGAAGATCTTCTCTTGTCGTCGGGAAAGTGGTGAGGTCGTTGCAGCAGGGCTCCACCGGTGGTGTCGTCGTTGCAGATGGCTCAGCTTCTCCCCTCTTTGGATTTCTTAGGTCCTGTGGCGACTTCTGAAGTTCCATTCCCGAAAGCCCTGCTTTTATGCAGAAAAACCCCCATTCAACAGCCTAGCTGTCACTCATACATGCTAAGTGGTGTGCCGGGTGGCTCACCACTGGGCCAATCAGAACAGAGTGCGACTTGAGTTGCTAAGGCAACGCAGTCCAGGGTGCCAATTCCCCCACCCACACATCCTGTGGAACCCAGACAGAGTGGCACCAGTTGGAGGGCTTCTGTGGAGAAGCCCGCCAAAAAGTGGAACAAAGGGCCCGACCTTGGTTGGAGTTACAGAGACGGACACAAACGCCATTTTAGAAAAGAGTTCTGGTGAAAAGACCCAACCAGTGATTTTATATTAAATAAATAAACCGGCGGTATCTTTAACATTGCACCAAAAAGTGGTGCGTTTAAAATCAATGGGAAAATCCCATAGGAAATATTCTGGTGGAATATTTTGCGTGGTAGCCACTGCCACCAGCCAGAAACTCGACAAGGGGGGACTGGACAGTGCCCCCTTGGAAACAGACCCAGGGGCAATCTAATTAACCCCTTCCAGTACTTCCACAATAAGATGGTTTGTACTGGTTCTGTTCACAATTTTGGACTAGTAAAGCCAATGGTGACTTTACATGCCCTGGGAGACAGTAGTCAGTCCCAGGGTATGGAGTCTATGTTTGGGGGTCACTATGACACCCCTGTGTTACTGCACTGAGGGTGCTGTGTAACACATACACTAAAACAGATGATACTTTATGGAGTAAAAAGACCTCATAGCCCATAAGCACACAATAAGTCAAAGACATACTTCAAATCATGCCTAAGAGTGGGAGGAAAAGAGTCTGATTCTTAGCAGGAGAAAAAAACAAACCCCAAAAATCCAGCAAAGCTGCTGGGGGACTCACTAGGTTTGGGAAATTAGCCTTATAAGAGAATTCTCCCTAACACTCGTCTCGTACTTCCATATGTGGTGGACCTGCCCCACTGTGCTAACCTTCTGGAACCACTGCATTTCTGCTATAGAAAGTATCACTCAGGTGACAATTCCCAGGGAGCCGGAAGTCATCCTATTGGGCGCACCAGCGCCAGGGCTTTACCCTAGATCAGGGAAAACCGCCAAGCTCCTTGCACAACTTTTATTAGCAGAAGGATCATGATTGCCCGCACCTGGAAAACCTCTGAGGGCTCCTCAATGATTCTATGGTGGACCAAACTCGGGGACATATTAGTGGCAGAGAAGGTCACGGCAGCCAGAGCAGGCCTCCTGCATAGGTTTATAGATATTTGTGCCCCGATTATAGAGTACGACCAGAATTTTCCAGCGCAGACTCATAAACCTTGATCCATTCGAGTGGCCCTACAGGACAATGCCGGACTAGAAATGAATGACCTCAAAATCCTGGCCCAGAGGAATGCATGAATTGATATAGGGGGAGGGAGATGAAAAGGACGGGGGGAGTGGGTCGGAGAGGTACCACTCAACCTTAAACAGCCTTTGTGTTATGATGTTATGTACGCCTTGTACTTATGCATTGCCTCCACTTGTGCAACAGATTTAAAATAAAATTGTTAAAAAAAAAAATAAGGTATGTAGGTTGCGTGACCTGTAATGGGTGGACCGTGTGGTCCGACAACTGCGCCTAGACCAAGTCACCCACGTAAAGGAAAAGCCACTGAACTCATCTATAAGTTTGTGATCAAATGTCACAGAAAGCTTGTGTAGTTTGAACTCAAGGAACTGAACTTTGTGATATTGGTGAAAGACACAGAAGCCTGAAAAGCTTGGAAGTATCCCAAGGAATTGTGTTCTTTTGCAACATGGAGAGACTTGAAAGCTTGGGGAAGGGAATCCTCTTTTTTGGTAAAGTGAACTGTCATGAATCCTGGGGAAGGTAGAACACTTTTCCAACCAACAGCTGGAAGAAGCTCTGAACTATTGATGCTGACATCCCTACACATTTTGTACAAGTAGATGTGAGGGAAAGTGCAGGTTTTGGACATAGACAGACATTTACTTTGAACTTCCTGGCACAGACTACCATTAGTTTGCTAGGTTGGGAAATCCCACCTTAGCATAGGACAAGTTATGCCTTTTCCCAACATTCTTTTGATTTTAATAAATGTTTGTAGCCCAAACTTTACTCAGTTGTCTGTATGTACTTTCTTTTTTTTTTTGTAACATCTGTTTATTGGAGGATTTTTTGCATATACATCACAGTACATCGTACACAATGAAGAAAATGAGGAAAACATTTCCCAACTCATATGAAGCGACCCCCCAGGACTCTCCCCCTTCCCTGTTGAATACATGGAGCGGGTAGAGGTCATGCCCCAAGTCCCTTATTGCCCACTGTTGTACGCGCCCGCGTGGATTGGTGCAGAGTCCCGCAATCCCCCCTCCTCCCAACCCCACCCCCGAACTATGTTTATTTACTACAACTACTTCTAATACAACTGCTCGGGATCATGTTACCTGTCTACGGTGGGACATCGGGGGCGTTATCGGTGCGTGGGTGGGCCAGTAGTGTATATGCTATGGAGAATCTCGCATATGGATTGTGATGGCCGTGTTCTGCTTGAAGGGGGCACCGGCGTCAGGTGCTGTGCGTCTGCAGAATATCGCAGTCGTCTTAATGGCATCTCCCTCCCCTGTGTGGAGCGGTCCTTCTATGTGGGATGGTGCAGCATATCCCAATATTTGTCTGCGAGTTCCGCTTTGGTAGGGTTCATCCATTTTGAGGGCGCTTTTTTCTAGGGACCATGTTTTAGCCAGCATGGCCGACAATTGTAGTTTAATGGGTGTCTCTGTAGATCTCCAGTTTACAATTATGAGATTGCGGGCAGCGAACACCGCTGTGCTCATGACTCTACATGCCAGAGAGTCTGTATGCCAGTCTTTATAGATGATCCCGAATATCATGTCCTCCGGGGCCAGTGTTAACCCTACTTCTGGGAAGTATGTGGTCATTAGTTTGTGGACCATTTGCCAGAATTGTTCGATCTTTGGGCACGACCATATGATGTGTCCCATCGTGCCTTTTGCTCCGCACCCTCTCCAGCAGAGTGGGGATTGTGATATCCTCATTTTGTGCATTCTGGACGAGGTATAATATATGCGCTGGATGATTTTGTATTGGATTTCCCTATTTTTTATATTTAGTATATTTAGTGAAGTCCCAGGGATAGCCGCGAAATACGATATATGTCTCCCGTCTCGATCTGGATTCCAAGGTCGCTTGACCATGAGTCGGCAAGAGCGGAATTCCTCCCCATGTTTCGGAATGGCCATGGAGTAGAACGTGGAGAGGGGCGGGTGTGCTCGATTGTGTCGCTCTAGTTCGAGCTCACAGGGGGCCGAAGAGCTTGTCTGGAGACTGTTGAGACATGTTGTGATATTTTGTGATATTGTGATATGTTGTGATATTGCGGCGTAGACCGTACCATATTGTCCTGTCCTGCATGTAGGCCTAGCAATCTGCCGCTCTCAGCGAATGTTTGTATTGTCGGACGGTCGCATATTTCGATAATTCTGACCAGTGCCCAACGGGTGTCTTGTTGCGGGTGGTGTTTAGTTACTCGGTCGAGTGATAAGAGGGTTTTAATTGATATCCACGTAGGTGCCTTTTTGATATCGGCTCCTTGTTGAGCACAGAGTCTGTTTCATTGGGTTATGGCCTGGCCGACCACGGGGTGAGACTTGATTCGTTGTGATAGGTTCGCTGGGGGGATGGCGAGGACATCTAGAGGTGTCAATGGAGGCATCAGCGACAGTTGCATCCCTTTCAAACCTGAGCTATCTTCGGGGTTCAGGCATCGTTTTGCCCAACATATTTGTGCGGCCTGGTAGTATGTTCACCATGATGGTAGCGCAAAGCCACCGTCCGATTTGGAAGCTGTGAGGACCCTCAAGTGTATTTGCGCTTTCTTGCCCCTCCAAATGAATCTCGAGAATGCAATATCTTTGGTTTTGTATAACTTTGGGCTTGGGGTCCACGGCAGCATCATCACTAGGTATATGAGTTTGGGCATTGAGTTCATTTTAATGGCATTGATCCTGCCGGTCAGAGACAGTGGCAGGGTATCCCATTTAATAAGATCTGGTTGGATCCGCTCCACAATGTGTGGGTTATTAAGGTCTCAGAGGTCTTCAATGCGGGCGCTGATATTGACCCCTAAATATTTGATGTGGCCTGTCAACAGCTGAAACAGCGTTACCCATCCCGGATCCCAGGAGATGTCGGGTCTCAGTGGCAATATCTCGTACTTGGCCCAGTTTACCCGATACCCCGCCATTGGGCCATATTGCTGTAGGAGGTATTTCACTCTGGGGAGGGAAGTGGGGGTATCGCCAATGTAAAGGAGGAGGTCGTCGGCGTATAAAGAAACCCGTTGTTCCACACCTCCTCTCCACAGCCCTCGCCACTGCGGGTCAGTCCGCAGGATCACGCCTACTGGTTCAATGGACAGGGTGTAGAGTTGAAGTGATAGTGGGCACCCCTGACGCGTGCCTGAATGGAGATTAAAGGGAGTGGAAGTAAGACTGTTGGTTGTCACCGTCGCTTCAGGACCCATATATAGTAGTCGGATTAGATTGATTAGCGATGGGGGAAGGCCAAAGTCTGCGAGGGCCAGGAACCGCTGGCTGCCTCTTCTTATCAAACACCACTATGTTGGCGCTCAACATCGAGTCGGCCCTTATTGGCTGCCTCCGAGAGAACCACATGGAGTCTCGGGGCTATATCATCTGCTGCAAGTTTATATAAATCTATCAGGATACCGTCGGGGCTTGAGGCCTTGCCTGGGTTCATGGCATGGATCGCCCGTCTGATGTCAGCGACTGTTAGTGGGGTGTCTAGCGCCTCGTATTGGGCTTGGGTGATTTTGGGCCGCTGAATCGAGCTCCTGAATCCCTGCATCGCCTGGGGGGCGGACAGGTTGGGGGGGAGTGTTTCCGGCTTTGCTTAGAGATTCACATAAAATTCAGCAAATCTAGAGTTGATGCCCACGTCCCCAACGATCAGGTTCCCCTCCCCCATCGTGGATAGAAGTGATCGCCGTGATTGCCTGGCATTGTTTTAGGGCAAGCGCCATCAGGCATAGGGGCCTGTTGTTTTCCGCGTAGTACCTTTGGGACCAGTTCGAGAAGGATTTCTGGACTTTGGTGGTTGTGATGTCTTGGATGTCTGCTCTAATCTTTCGCATTTGTGATAGTATCTGCTGGTCTGGTGTTTTTTTGTGCTGTCCCTCTAGGGCTTCTAGGGCGGTCATTGATTGGTGTTCCTCATCTTGCCACTGTTTCGTTTTGTGTGCCCACCTAGAGATGCACTGGCCTCTCATATATGCCTTGAAGGCATCCCAGCATGTAAGAGTGGTATATGGGGCTTTGAGATTTGTCTCCCAGAACGTTGCCATGTCCCCCTTGATGTGCTCTACGAAGTCGGGATAAGCTAGGACTCTCATATTCAGTTGCCGGGTTGTGGGGCGTGTCTGGTAGGAATATTCTGATTTTTAACCAGTGCATGATCCAATATTGTGACGGGGAGTATAGAGCACTCTTCTAGTGTGTGGAGCATTGTATTTGGGGCCAGCCAGTAGTCTATGCGTGAGTAACTCTGGTGTCTGCCTGAGTAGAAGGTGTAGTGTCTGTGTGTGCTGTGTTTGTACCTCCATACATCTTCCAGCCCCAGCTCTGTGAGAAGAAAGGTGAGTGTGGTTAGCTTTTTTGATCTGCCCATACTCCAGGAGCTCGTACTTTGTCCAAGTCCAGATCAAGTGCCACATTGAGGTCCCCTCCAATCAGTGTAAGCCGTCTCATAAATGGGGTGCAGGTGGTGAAAAAGTGGGTGAAGAAAGCCAGGGTCGGTCGTCGGAGCGTAAATGTTGATGAGTGGGAGTGGGTGTTGATGTAAGAGGCCCTGCACAAGGATGTATCTCCCCTCCCTGTCCACTACCGTGTGCTGAATCACAAAGGGCACTTATCTGTGGAGCAGTATGGACACTCCCCGTTTGCCCCGAAAGGGGGCGTGTGCGTCAGCCCCGACCCAGCTCCTCTCAAGCTTGTTAGATTCCACCTCATTGAGGTGGATCTCTTGGAGAAAGAAGATATCACCCTGGAGGTCCGTTAGGTGGTTTAGGACTCCTGCGTTTTATGGGATGGCCCATCCCTTGCACGTTCAGGGTTATTAGGGTGAACCTAGCCATCAAAGTAGTATGGTGGGCCTATTCCTTTTGACCCCCCGCCCCCCGTGCCCGAGGTCTGAACCTGTATAGGACTCTTTGGAGCAATGTGGTGTAATGGCGCCACCTGGATGCTCGGTAGCCATATTTGTGTTTTGATCCCGAGGTGCTAACTAAACTAAAACTATAAACCTTAACTAAAACTGAGGGAAGAAACATTTCCCTTGTAACATTGGGAGTGGGTGTTCCACCCCCAATACTGGGCAATAGAGCCCATGCATGGTGTGTTTGAATGCTAGCCCACGTGGATGCACTCCTTTCCATGACTAGCAAAGATCTCTCCACCTGATGAGGGCGCTAGTGAGCCGATCAAGATGGCCGCTCCTTAGTGAGCTCTGATGCGGCCCTGAATTAATCCTGTCGAATCCTGGTGTTCCGGTGTGAGATCAACTCAAACAAACTCATGCAGCTGCAGCTGACAAGCCTTCTGAGCCAGAAAATAAAAACTTGAGGCGAAATGAAATCTTCTCCAGGCCCGGACGGCAGGTCATTGGTGCCACCCAGATTTGCCTAGACGCTGAGGCCGACTAGCCCACGCCCCTCAGAGAAGCCACAATCGGTGTGTGGAGCGGAGAGACTCCGGCACCCCAGCGGCGGCCGTCCTGCGACCAGATCTCCCCTGCACCCCCAACTGTCAGCAAGCGATTGTGCCACGGCCCCGCTCCGCGACTGGAATCCAGGAGCGGAGCACTGGAAAATCTCCCTGACACAGGGGCATGTCGCGGTGCGGAGGCGGGCCGGAGCCCATCAACCGAGCACCCGCTAGCAGATCCACCCGCAACCACTGAGCTGGCGTCACCAGCCGCGGACACTGATATGACAATTTAAATCCTCGGGGCCCCTTCCCACAACAAGATCGAACAAACAAAGCAGTCTCGGCTGTGGGGGAAGACAAGGAAAGAAGCACCAAACCAACGAAGCAGGGCCCGTTGGGGCTCCGGTGCCCTCCGCATCCCTGCTTGCCCCAGACCGGCAAGGATAGAGGGAGCGGTTCAGGGACAACAACAACAACAGAGGAGCGGGCGCCCCTCTCCCCACGGATCAATGCCGGCCTGCAGCGCGGAATAACGGCATTGAATCTAGAAGACACCAGCATCTGACGGACACACTTCCAGAGACCACAAATTAAAGTAGCAAAAGGAGGGCAACCTACACACACTCAGTCGGAGCAGGAAAGGAGAAGAGAAAAACATACCGCTGATATCCCAGGACCACACAAGAGGTGAGAGCCTGCGCAGCGTACATGGACAAACAACACCCTTGTGTCCCAATACCCTGCAGCGATTCGAGGCGGGTGGCCCTCCTCACATGCTCACAACTGCCTTCCTCCGCACCTTCTTGGGTGAGCAAAGCCCCACCATGCACCAAGCCATGATGAGCCACTTATATCAAAAATTATAATAACCAATGTCGAGAGTCAGCAGGAACAATCCCAGACCCCACTTGACTGTGGACTGCTGCGAGGAGAGGATGGGCAGGAGCCCTGGCCTCCACGAGACCGACACGGATCACCCAGCCCCTCTGTGATGCACACGACATCACTCGCCTGATTCAACACGGTGAGACCGATGAAATCTGCGCATCGCGATCTGTCTATCTTAATTTGCACTCCTTGATCTATATGTGCATTCATCTCTTATGACCATCGTGAAATCACCAGCAGAAGCTGATTCCAAGCGCTCCTGGCCAATTTTAGAATCCACCCCTTTGAATAGCGCTCGAAATCGCCATTACAAAATGGCCGCCGATTTCTAACACCTATCTAGGTGCAACATCCGACCATCTGCCTGCTCAGGATTGGCCAGCCCCCCCTACAATAGCAAATCATTGTGGCCGGTAGGCGGGAGCCGGCACATCCACACAAAGGCACAACATCAACAAGGCACTGTCTGTGCCTGTTTCGACTGTGGACTGCTGTGAGGAGAGGATGGGCAGGAGCCCTGGCCTCCACGAGACCGACACGGATCACCCAGCCCCTCTGTGATGCACACGACATCACTCGCCTGATTCAATAAGGTGAGACCGATGAAATCTGCACGTCGCGATCTGTCTATCTTAATTTGCACTCCTTGATCTAAATTTTTTTTTTTTTTTTTATTTGCATTTAGTTCATTTACAAGAATAATTTCGAGTAGAACCTTTGCAAAAGAACAAGTTAAAATCCATGTATAAAGAAAAGAAAATTTAAACATTTGAAATTACATTATTTTGCATTAGCACACAATACTTTAAAATGCTTTAAAATACAATTTAAAATACAGGTGCAAGAGAAAATATACCAATCAGTTTACCAACTAAGCATTTCATTCTCCAGTCAAAATAAGTTCTTTTTCTATATGCTTACAAAAACTTACTAATTCATAAATTAAACGGTTGTGTGTTCCTTGCATCATGCGAGACCATAAAAACTCAAGGCAATCCTCAAACCCTATATCAACAAATTTCATAAATCTTGCTGTACGTATTTTGTTAAAATGGGGAGAATAGAGTATGAGATGCTTCATTGTTTCATGTGGTTCGTTGCACTCATCAAATCGACATCCCACAGCAAATGTGGTGGCATTTGTTCGCCAGTTCTTTGTTCTATCTCTAGTATGGTAAAGATTAAATCTAAATCGAATATATGCCTTCCTGGTAGTTTCACAGGGGAATAAAGTGATATGTGCATAGCGAGGGATGCGCTGTTTAACAAAGGCACCATATTCTTCATAAGATTGATATGTCATAATCCGATCAATAGTTACACACCAGTCTAAATCAAAAAGTTTTTTTTTTTGCATAGCACGGGCGAAGATGGATATCATTCACTGTAATATTCACTTCACTTAAAAGTTGTTGCATTTTCAGTTGATAATTATAAAAGGAAGGAGGACAGTGGGTACCCAGCATCTTATTCAAATCAGCATATAGCGAATTAGTCGGTGGATAATTCATTTTTGCAAAATGAGATAACTGTCTCCATTTCCATCTAGACGATAGTGCCACCAACCCCAATTCATGGCGTATGATGGCATTTGGAATGGACATAGACAAGAACATTGCTGCTTTTAAAAGTGAACCTTGTACACAATCCAACATATTAGACATATCACACAAACATATATCTAGTGCATAAAGAATGATACTCTCAGTCTTCAAGGACATAAATTCAATTAACGGAGTTAATGAGAATTTGCAGAACCGGGTATAGATCCTTTTCATTTGCGAAAGGAGTGTCCTGGTTTTGCATTTGATAATGTCTGTCCATACCTTGATAGAATTCTGATCAGAGAGATGATACCCCAAATAAATGGCGTTGTTAATACAAGATATCTGCGTATCCATAATATGCCATCTAAAACTGCCCTTTTTCTGCTTCACTCCAAATTTCATAATGGCAGTCTTTGCCGGGTTGGGAGTCAAATTGTGGTCCTTTGCAAATTCCTCAAAAAGTGTTAATTTCGTTTGTAAGCCTACAGGAGTAGGGTCAAACAAAATAATATCATCTGCAAAGGCAATCCATTGTAAGGATATACTCCCAACCTTCACAGAGAACAAGTTCATATTTTCCCAGTTTTTATCCAGATCCGCCATGTATAGATTAAACAGGGTTGCTGCAAGGTTGCAGCCCTATTTCAAGCCCAGTGCTGTTCCTATTGGAGCTGTGGTGCCCCCGTCCTGTGATATTTTTATTCTATAAGATGTATTGATGTGCAATTTCATGATCCAATACATTAAATCTTTTGGAATTCCGAAAGCCAACATTTTCATCCACAATAAGTTGCGGACAACATTATCAAAGGCCGCACTCATGTCAATCATTGCGATATATACCGGATTGGAGTTCTTATTTTTTGCTCCAGCAATGACGTGCGCAAGGATAGTTGCATTTAAAGTGGTACTCATATTCTTTCTGAAACCCGTTTGAAATTTAGAATAAAGACCCTTGGACTCAATAATTTTCTCCAAATCGTGAAGAAGTAGAATCGCAAAGATTTTAGCCTCGGTGTCGATTAGAGAAATCGGGCGATAATTTTCAGGACAGGAAGGGTCACCCCTCTTAAATATCGGGACTATGTTTGCAGTTAACCAAGATGGTGGAATTTCCCCAGAGTAGAAGATGGTTTCGAATTTGGTATTTATAATTTCTGCCCACATGGCAGGGTCCGCTTTATAGAGACAAGGGGGAAGCCCGTCTGGTCCTGCAGCCTTAGAATACGACAGCCTCGAGATTGCCCAAATTATGTCTCTAATGCTCCAATTAAACCGAGGGATCGTGGTGGAGTCTAGCATTATACCAGGAAGAAATTGGAACTTATAAGGTAGTTGAAATTTTGCAGTTATATACGTCTGCCATGTCTGATCAGAAATACAATTTGGCATAGATAACACGGCATTTTTTGGGTCAGCTTTTAGAGTACGCCATATAACTCGAGTGTCATGTGACGTGATGGCACGAATTAAAGTACAGTTATCTTCATTGTGTCTCGAGATCCAGGCGAATCTTAGGTTTTGTTTGTACTGTGAGATGATTTGATTCCGCCTTTCTCTGAGTCTTTCAGTGCCTAAAACATTATATTTTAATTGTCTTAGTGCTTTGTTTTTTTCCCTTTTCAACAGTTTACATTTCTGATCATAAATGTGTGTGTGTTTCGCACTACTGCGGTTTTTACAGAATTTGAGCAAAACGGTGTCAACTATTTCGGAGTAATCCCTATCAGATAGTTTTATTCTTAAATTGGCACCATATTGGTCAACTTGCAGTGTTTCTCGAGATATGTGTTTAACAATCTGATCGCACAAGCCATTGTTCCACCTAATTGAGTGCTGAGGGCGATCAACTTCTACTGCTGTTAGTGAACTATTTGCCTCTAACAATTGACATTTCAATTTCAATGATGTTATAAGTTGTGCATGATCACCGATCAATATAGGCTCTATTACTAATGGGGCCATGTAAGCTATAAGATTACGAGATACAAAGATAAAATCTATCATTGACTTCTTAACTCCTCTTTCCCATGTGATTTTGGATTTCATATCGTGTGTCGCCAAGAGATCCATGTCCCAATCAGTTAAGAGTTCTCTAAACTTGGCTCCTCTAATGCATGCTAAGGTTGCGAGTTTGGATTGACTAGTTTCATTCACATTTCTACAGTCGCAGTTAAAATCGCCACCAAGAATGATCTCACAGTTCTGATATATACTAGCGGAGAGTTCCAAGCATGCTTCAAGATCATCAAACATCTCTTCAATAGTTAAATTGGCAGGGTTCCAATATAGTGAGATGATAATTAATGATGGGTATCTTAAGATGAACCCCTAGTAAACTCGGAGAGTTCCACACTAAATTAGGTTGGGCTTTAAATGAAGTATTTATTGCAATCGATAAGCCCCCAGATGGGCGGCCTGATAAATGTCTTTTAGCTAATGAGTTAAAAGTAACATAACCAGGGATGAGTAGTGGTTCTGTTTTCATCGACTCTTGAATTATGATTATAGTTGGTCGTTCATCACTAATAAGATTGAGATGCCAGTTCATTAAATTCACAAAGCCACACGAATTCCAGTACATGATTTTAAGTTCTTTGTGATTAGATAGCTATGTGACTGGTTTAGTAGGTAGTGAAGTAGTATTAGAAGACAAAATGGCCAAGAGCATAGGTTCCAACCAAGGAAGGCCATTGGTTTGAGCTACAACTTTCAGAATCTCAGCCAAATCAAGTCCAGAGCCCGTATTTGTTTTAACAATGGGTACGGTCATATCAATACAATTTCCATCGATCACTTTTGGTGGATCTAGGAATAGAGCAGCATCATCCTCGGATCCGAAGTTAAGTAAAACCAAACCTTCTCTTTTTATTTCCTCCCGATTGGACCAAATAAATTTCATTACTGCCTCAGAACCAAGATAACATAGGGCCCTGAAGTTGTTAATTCTGGCCAGGGAGACTCTGGTAATATCATTGGATTTAACCATTCTCAATTGAGGTATTTTTGAGAAAAGGGAGAAGATAAATGAACGATTAATACGTTTATCTACCAATTCCTCAGCATTTCCTTCAAATCCTATGATGTATTCCTTCATCTCATCTGACTGCAAGGGCCTGTGTGAAATTGGTGCTGAGACAACTGAAGTTCCTGCTTCAATAGCAGGATTGATTAATAAATTATTAGGTTGTTTTAATAGGATCTTGCTATGATTGTTTGTGTTCTGATTGTCCATATAGAAAGTTTTACTCAGAGCTACAGAGGCTTCGCCATTTTTATACAAGAGTGGATTGATATTCGTATATTGTGGTAGTGTTCTCCTTTGCGCAGGGCCATGTATAAATATAGGATTTGGAGTCATTGCATTATCAATTGGTCCAGTTTGATCGAAGCAGCTGAACTTAGGACTCTCCTCATGAAGCACGGCCGATGCCTCAACCAAAGTAGTTCTTTTTCCCGTGCCATTTACTGCAATTACCGACTTGGACATATTCACCTCCTCTTCTATGTTATTAATTATTTCATCTACCTCTACCTTCCCTATTTTACCAATGCCATTTACAGCGACTAAGGGTATATTTTTGGACTGTTCAGAGATATTGTTCGCAGAGAGTTCAGTAGTCACATCGCTCGAACATACTTCACTATAGGTTTTCCTAGTAAGTGAACTCGAATTGTCACTACCATGAGGGCCCGATTGAATAATGTTGTTTTTCATCGTACGACATCTCCCTATAATCGGGAAAAAGTCCCTTAAGTTATTTTTTACTGCAGAGCCGATAACAGGTTCAATTAGAGTTGTTGCACATCCATTGTCCTGATTATCTAACACCTTTAGAGACCTTTCACATAATTTTGATTTGGTCAAAGGTTTAGAAATCGTAATTTCCTCAGTTATACTATTCACTGGATTAACGATGCCAGATTTAAGATTAGCAATCTGAGGAGGGACGGCACCCATCATTAGTGACTTGGTAATAATACCATTTTGACTTACTTCCTCCGATGAATTAGTAACCGGGGTAAGAGCATCTTGGCTTTCTTTGGACAGTTGTCCTACATCAATATGATCTTCATCGATTAATTCTATACTAGGAACCAAGGAGGTATCCTTTCCACGTCCATCATTCTTATGTAATAGTGCTTCCTTCCTACGCTTAGCATATCTCTTAACGGCTCGCAAGTGATTTTTTTTGACTCGACGGGACATAAAAGTAAAAGGTTCCTCAGAAACACAGTGTTCTGTCTCTGTTTTTTTTTGTGATTCAATTTCTTCAAGGAGAGCAGATGGGCTATCGGGAAACCGCATTAAAGGTTCCCTTTTGGTGAAGTGAGTTGTAATTGTGAAGTTCAGTGCGTCGACTGATGCCTTAATTTCTTTCAAGTCATTGTCGCACTTACATTTCACAGGTTCAATTAATGCGTCCTGATTGCACTGTTCCAAACTGTTTACATGAAAATCGTGTCTCCCTGCCTCTTCATTGCTATGGCCTTGCCCTCTAATTTCAGATTGAATGGATCTTAGGGTGTCAACTGCAGTGATAAACCCCTCGATTTTATCCATTTTGGAGCAAAGATAGTGCAAGATGGCCTTAGTTTCCTTTAATTCAAGATGAGTGAGCTCGTGACCCTTGTCAAGGAGATCTAGAATTTTGGTGATCACCGGAAGAGGAGTTGGGGATTGATTTTCAGTTCCGCGCACACTATTCATACCTACTCCAAGATCATCAATTGATACTTTATTTGAAACATTAAATTGATCAGGCGAGAATGAAAGCGTGCGCGGAATGACTCCAATTGGTGCCTCATCCGATACATCATCATCTATTTTGGTATGATAACTCCTATTAGTATTTCCAATGGTGCCAGAGTTTGTTGTACCATATACTAGTGGAGTCATCATACTAATAGTTTGATTGACTTGTGCATTTAATGCAGCCATCTTCTGCAAGGTAGTGCTAAATTGCACTTTGTTAGGGGTACATGAATCCGATCGAATCATACTATCATTCGTATTTACATCTACAATCTCTTTTTCCTCAACCTTTGTTGGGGCATACATAACAACAGAGGAAGTAGCATGCACTTGGGCTACATGAGTAGAGCAGTTACCATTATCTAAACAAACCATAGGGGCAGTAGGTATATTGTCATCTACCATGTCAACTAATGGCACTTCATGATATGAAGTTCGACCTTTGCATACCGTAGAGTCAATGCTGGAAGATGTTAAAATATTAGTTATTGCCTCAATGCAACGCCCACTTCGCAGGCCATTGGCCATTGTAAAAAGGAGGTACACCAAGTATAAGAATACTTTTTACAAAATGTCAGAAAAAGCAAACACCTTTCCTATTGATGGGTCAGAGAATTTAAACGTAAAGTAACAGCCTTCTCAAAGTAAGCAAACAATTCAGCACTGTGCGCTATCACGAAACAGTACTTCTCAAGAACTTAGCTCGTGCCAGTTGCCCAGGTCACAGCCAAACAGCACAACAGCGACTCCAGCCCTTACTGCCTCCAGGGCTTAACGCCGCAAGGGTGGTTGTGCCGGCGATTTCAGTGCTGGTTGAAGTCACGTGACCAAACACGTGTCGGAGTTCAGCTCCGCCCCCTCCAGGAAGCGGTTACTGCAGCAAGAGCAACGCTCGCAGTGCTGCCAACGGGGTGCGCAGGGTGAAAATGATAAAATGACACAGCGCTCCTTGTAAGAGTGAAAGAATCCGCCTCACGGGCGGTTGTGCCGGCGATTTCAGTGCTGGTTGAAGTCACGTGACCAAACACGTGTCGGAGTTCAGCTCCGCCCCCTCCAGGAAGCGGTTACTGCAGCAAGAGCAACGCTCGCAGTGCTGCCAACGGGGTGCGCAGGGTGAAAATGATAAAATGACACAGCGCTCCTTGTAAGAGTGAAAGAATCCGCCTCACGGGCGGTTGTGCCGGCGATTTCAGTGCTGGTTGAAGTCACGTGACCAAACACATGTCGGAGTTCAGCTCCGCCCCCTCCAGGAAGCGGTTACTGCAGCAAGAGCAACGCTCGCAGTGCTGCCAACGGGGTGCGCAGGGTGAAAATGATAAAATGACACAGCGCTCCTTGTAAGAGTGAAAGAATCTCTAGAATGATCTAAATGTGCATTCATCTCTTATGACCATCGTGAAATCACCAGCAGAAGCTGATTCCAAGCGCTCCTGGCCAATTTTAGAATTCACTCCTTTGAATAGTGCTCGAAATCGCCATTTCAAAATGGCTGCCGATTTCTAACACCTATCTAGGAGCAACATCCGACTATCTGCCTGCTCAGGATTGGCCAGCCCCCCCTACAATAGCCAATCACTGTGGCCGGTAGGCAGGAGCCGGCACATCCACACAAAGGCACAACATCAACAAGGTACTGTCCGTGACGGTCCGTGACGGTCCGTTACATCGCCCGACGCCAGGAACCTCTGATCCAGCCTCGACTAACTGTGAGTAACCTATGCTTCACAGACTATCTGCTTCTCCGACCACTGGCTTCACACCTGTCCAAGACACAACACGTCTACCATCTCAGGTAATGAAAAACAATTCCTATCTTTGCATCTAGCCCAAGCTCTGCCTGCTATTGTGTGGTCCCAGCCACTGCTTACCTTTGAGGAATACACTTCTACCAATTGTAGTCAGTGGCAACTGTACTATAACTCTGGAACTCTTCTCCTTATCGACCTGCCAATGTGACCACGTGCCTTTCATCTATAGCGGCACACCCACGCGGCCCCTCACTGCATCTGCAGCTTGCACGAGCCACCGTGACACTGCCTGCTACAAGTAAGCACCTATACTCGGCGCTAACTTTATATCATTACTTCTGTTTCACTTCATTGCCGGAGCTTCCCACTCAGCACGAAACATACGGTGCTGAACTCCTTTATACCACTAGCCCTACCTGTACTGGAACTAAATACTCCCGCTACACTGTATGCACTAACGCCAGCCGTGCAGGTACTATACTTACACCTTTCGCATAATCAACAACGGAAGACCATACGTACATATGCCCATTGCCGCTAAAAAACGTTCATTTATATCACTGTCATGGCTATTTTAACATGATGCCTTATTTTGATAATACTGCTGATTTGATGTGTTTAGTGTTTGGCCCTTCACTTGCCCACAATTGCCTGCTCCCTGCACCTATTGTATCCATTCCGGATATTAGCCTCACCGTTCCACATTACTAGATGCCTTTTATCTTGCATGCATTTAAGCTACAGTTGGGATATACTTTTTAGCCACTGCTGGAATTGCAAATGAGGTGCCCTTGATCATTCATGTTCTATTAGTCACAGTTGGGACACTCAAATTAGATGCCCTTTATCCTGCATTTCTTAGTCATTGCCGGGATATGCATCTTGAGTCATTGTAGGGACATGCTCTTCTAAGCACTGTTGGGATTGCCAAATCTAGATGTTCTTTATCCTGTATGCATTTTTAGCCACAATTGGGTTATGTATCTTGGGTCACTGCTAGGACATGCGTGTTTAATCACTGTTGGGAGTGCCAAATTTAGATGTTCTTTATCCTGTATGCATTTCTAGTCAACATTGGGACATGCACCTTAGCCACCGCTGGATTTGCTAAATTTAGGTGCCCTTTTTCCTGCTTGCACTCCCGATTCTAGTTTGCAGTATAATTGTGCCTTACACATTACCCGGTATTAGTAAGCTTACGCTAAAATTGCCCATTACCTTAACAGAATGCAGGCACTGCTAACCTTAACTATGTTCCCATTCTGCATTATACCATCTGCCACCCCTTGTACCAGGGGTCATTACATTAAGCTTGACGAAGGGTTAGGTAGACTGAGATGCCCTCGTCACCACCCTATCCGCCGCACTACACCTTTCCTTCCCACACTACCCCCCGTTCCCACACCAATCACAAGCAAACTACATCCAACCTCCACTATGTGCACCACACATGCAAGGTTGCCCCCTGTGCCCATAGCCTCTACCGTTTCCCCTGCTGACATCTCCAAGCATAACGAGAGACTAACCAGCAGACTACCGCTCAGCAGGCACTTAGCAGTAGAATATACCCATAAATTAATATGCTCAGATCGCCCTAGATGCACTGATAATAATCGCAGGCACATTAAGAAAAGGTGTACAGCCACACTGAACAACCTTGGGGACATTAGCCCTAGTTTACCAATGAAGGACCCACAAACACAGCCCATTATGGGAGCATTACTGAATGTCAGGTCATTGGTAGCACACGCAACTGAGATTGCCGACATTATTGTGAATAATAACCTTGACTTCCTTGTAATGACAGAAACCTGGCTGCATGAGGCAGCAGGCCCTTCTATTGCCCTAGCCGTCCCAGATAATTATTCCATTCTCCGTGTAGACAGACCCATGGCCCGCGGAGGTGGAATAGCCATTATCTTTAAAGCCACTCTCAGTATAAGACCAGCCACCCCTATGTCGATGGCATCATGTGAACTACTCTCAGTTAAATTCCAAACTTCACCCAACAGCACTCACACTACACATCATCTACAGGCCTCCAGGACCCCTTCGATCCTTTGAAGAAGATATCACAGCCCTAGCAGCCGACACCAAACCCACGGCGCAAAATATCATTTTAGGAGATTTCAACCTCGGTTATAAGGACACTAGCGACCCACATGCCATCTCCCTAGCCTCTGCACTTCTAGAACAAGGCCATACTCAAATTTGCACCAAACCCACCCACGAAAAAGGAAGGATACTTGACTGGGTTGCGGTTCTCAATTGCACCATCATCCCACAAGATCCAACTCCACTAGTATGGTCAGACCACCACCTCATCACCTTTGAATTGTATATCAACAACTTGGAAAAGAAAATGCCCATTACTGCTCTCCCTTGCCTCACAAGGAACAAGCCTAACATCACTGCAGATGCTCTAGTTCCTTTGGTAGCCCCCCTACTCAACACCCTACCGGACACTGATGATCCTAACACTCTAATTAACATCGACAATGAGACCATGACTAAAGCCATTGATGCTATTGCCCCGCTAAAACTACAAAAGAGCAAACCCAAAGCCCATCTTAACTCGTGGTTCACTCCAGAACTAAAAACACTCCGTACTGAAAAGAGAAAATGGGAAGCACGCTGGAAATCATCCCCTACACTAGAAAACAAAACCAACCTTACCATTACCACTTCCACCTACAAAAATAAGATAATCCAGGCTAAAAAGAAACCTATAACGACAGAATAACCCAAGCCAGCTCCAGTACTAAAGAATTATTCAGCATTCTAAGAGAATTAGAGAAACCCAACCCACGGCCAGATACATGCACCAAGGATAAAGCCTGGTGCACCAGCATTCAAAACGCCCTTTCCAATACAATTAAAGGACTGCAGACCAAAATAGCTGACAAAAGATCCCAACTAACAATTATTACACCAGCACCTACCCCCACCCCTCACATTAACTCCGGTTTCTCATTAAAAAAAGTCACCATTCCTCAAGTCCACAAAATCATTGCATCTCTCAAACCATCTAATTGTAAGGGTGATAGTTGCCCAGCTCAGATTATAAAAAATGCAGCGAGAGACCTTGCCCCATTCATTACCAAACTTGTTAACCCCTCCTTCACTAACAACTCCATCCCTAGCAACCTCAAACAGTCCTGGGTTCTACCACTATTAAAAAAACAGACCCTTGAACCGGCTATACCCACTAATTACAGACCTATTATGACAGTCCCCTTTCTATTGAAAATTTTGGACAGAATAGCCTACCTGTAAATACAAGATTATCTTGAAGCACACAAATTACTCGGTACCCGTCAATCTGGCTTCAGACCCCAGCACGGTACAGAAACCGCACTTGTCGACCTCAAAAGTCAGATCGATGAATTAAAAGACAAAGGAAAGATGGCCATCCTACTTCTACTCAACCTCTCTGCAGCTTTTGATCTGGTGGATCACTCCATACTATGTAACCACCTATCCTCAGCTGCCCACTTGCCTGGATCCAATCCTTCCTCGCTAACAGAACTATGCGTGTGTTCTCACCCTCAGCAGCTGCCGATCCCATCCCCATCACCTGTGGAGTCCCCCAAGGATCCTGCGTTTCGCCCACTTTGTACAACATCTTTACAAAGCCACTATTTGACAAACTGGACTGTCTGGGTGTCACATACACAAATTATGCGGATGACACCCAGATACTCCTACCCCTCTCAGGAACCTATGATATAGACGTTGCGCGGATTATCGAAGTCTACATCATCATTCAGGCATGGATGGCCACACATGGCCTCTGCCTGAATGATGATGAGACAGAACTACTCCTAGTCGGATCATCTAATAACATTCTCAAATTAAGTCCTCACTACACAAATATCCTCATCGATGGAAACAGTATACCCATCGCCAAACATGTAAAAACTTTAGGTTTCTACCTCAATGCCCAGTCTAACCTGATTAACATGACCTCATCGGCCACAGCCTACACTGGCAAGTTGATCAGAGCCTGTAGACCTTTACTATCCCCCACTAGTTGCCTTACTCTAGCGAGAGCGCTCATTCAATCTAAATTGGATTAATGCAACACTCTTTACCTAGGAGCTAACAAAACCATCTTAAATAAACTCCAGATCATGCAAAATAACATGCTTAGAGCAGCGTTAAATATTCCCAAAAGAGAGCACATTTCAGAAACTAGAAAGCACTACAGATGGCTCTCTATACATGACAAAATTGACCTAAAAACTATCTGCCTCACGCACAAAGCGCCAAGCCCCCCCACCCCCCATATCTCACGGATAAGTTCACATAGAAGGTCTCCAACAGAATCACTAGATCATCCAACATACCATGTCTGGCGGTACCTAGATATAATCTAGAAACAGCCGAAGGCTCTAGCTTCCCGGTATTAGCCGCTAAACTCTGGAACGCTCTCCCTCAGACTATTCAAGCATTCAACAAATTCAGAAGCCAGGTCATCACATGGATACTCAACAAAACATAATTTAACTGCTCTTGATACCATTGACTGCCAGGTGGTCTACACAGATAGTATGTACCATCCATCCTTTACTTCTATTACTACCTATGTATAATATGTAATTCTATCCTTGAATGTTCAAACTCTATTTATGTAATCAAATGTCTATAATATGCCTGTAACCATTGCTATCCTTTAGCGCCCAATTACCTCTGGGTCAGGTGCGCAATATAAATAAATAAACAAACAAACAAACCCCGGTCATCAAGCTAGTAAATGAAGGGAAAGCGATAGCATCCCAGCCTGTACACAAACACAAGGCCACCTGAGCACACAGCGACCAGATACCAACCACAGGCAACGCAGCAGCGAACAGCGCCCAAAGCAGATGACCAAGGAGCACTCATAGTGCCACAGAGAAAACACACTGTTCCCAGCTGATAGCAACTTAACCACAGGCAAGCCTGATACTCAGGTGAACACACCTTTCAATACCATAATACGAAAATCTCACCGGTGCAGGCACAAAACCAGGGAGCTGGTGGCAGTGGGCAACAAGCCTTGGTCAGATTGAGGCCACACTAAACAAATGAAAAGTCCCACGAACAGGCTAATGCAGATCAGTCAACTGTGCCCTCGGAGTGCTCCAGGCATTATCACGAAACATACGGACAACGCAAGCATCAATCCAAAATAGGCATGACCCAAACACTCGACTACAAAGCCAACCTACAGCAGCATTACCATAACGGATACTTCAAGGCCCCAACTCGAATTGCATCCAGGCAGTAAGGTTGCGGGAAAAAAGTGACACCTAACGCATCTTTGAGGGACGCCAGCCCAGCCATTTCCGTAAAAATATCATATAAACATGTGAAGTCCTCCCACACATCAACTCGCAAATAAGGACCTGAATCATTTCCTCGCAGCCATCAGAGGCCATTCAATAACATATCCCACCTCACAGGCACCATGGGAAAGACGGATAAATCACAGCGTAAGCTGAACTTTGAAACTGGGTCGACATCTAAAACACCATGCCGCAGCGAAGAAACAGAGGTCCCATTGCTCACAACTACTCAGGAGATCGAGTCCTCCCAACCCATCGATATTAGAGAAATCCATTTAGAACGGAAGGCGGGAATCGGAGGCCTCGGCAGCAAAATAGACACCCTCTCCTCCAAGGTGGACCAACTACAACACTGGCTCAACAATCACTCTGAACGCCTAGACACGGTCGAACAACGGGTATCTGACCTCGATGATGGCGCAACGGCCATGAGCGCCAGGGTATCCACTGTAGAATCCCAGATGAAGATCGCAAACACCCGGAATGAAGACCTGGAAGGTCGCTCGAGAAGGAACAACGTGCAAATTGTAGAGGTCAGAGAACAACAAATGCAGAAAAGAATGGAAGACCACATAGAAGCGATGTGCTTGGAGCTCTTTGGAGTGGAGGCGCTGTCCCGCCTGTTTGTAGTTGAGAGGGCTCATAGAATCCCAACAACGAAGCCGATCCCAGGGGCACCCCCACACCCTATCATAGTAAAATTACTGAACTATAAAGACTGAGACACAATCCTGCGTCTGGCGAGGGAAACGGGTGAGCTACAACACGATGGTGACACCGTCCACTTCTATCCGGACTTCTCACCAACCGTCCAGGCACAACGGAGAACCTTCACAAACACAAAACGCAGACTCTGCGACAATCAGATTCCCTATTCGATGCTCTTTCCCGCCATACTTAGAATACAACATAACGGAAAAGCCCAATTCTTCCAGACACCAGAGGAAGTCAACTCATACCTGGATCAGGCCGGCTGCAGGCCAATAAGCAACAACCCAGCTTTGCCACAAAGAGAGAGAGCTCGGAGAAACCCGCCATGACCCGCCACTGCTAATTCAAGAAAACAGAATCACAAGCAACATCTCCACCGGAACATAACACCTGGGTGTTAGGCAGAATCCTGTGCAGTGCCCTTAGGGACCACTACACACAATTAAGACTACAAGTGGTAATACAAGTTCACCTTTGGTACAAGCCTGTACTACTATGTTAAAGTGGTAGCAGTAGCGGAGCAGCCAGGCTTATCCCAAGAGTATATGAGCAGTAGCAGAGATTACACAAAGGGACCACAATTACTGTGACTCAAGCAAACACTGACTCAAGGTTTCAGGTAAAAAATATAAGCAGAGGGAGGCCACCAGGGGGCGCACAGGCAATGGCTGCCTGAGTGCGCAGCTCCCACCAAAGCCAGGTGATCTGAGGGGACCAAGCCCCCCACGAGCCCCTCCCCCGGCGGGCCCGACTTGGTGGATCGCCTTGGTGGCCCCCCCCCGGGCATCCGGAGAGCGAAGGAGCGGTGCGGGGACCCCGGGGATCCCGAGAACGAGACCCGGGGCTCCCGGGCGGGAAACACAGCGGGGCCTGGGCAGCCACGGAGTTGGGAGGGCGGCCTCTCTGCCGGCCTCCCCCCGCCCCGCGACTGGTTCCCACTCCTTGTTGCGGGGACCCAAAGGAACAAAGCGGCGGCCCCGGTGCGGAGGTCAGCTTCCTCCGCCCTTCTCCCCACACCCCGGGCCGGAGCACAACAGGCTTGGGCCCCCGCGCAACAGGAGGTCCGGATAGACCCGCCGCTTGGGGGCCTGAGAGGGCGCAGCTGGAGCCCCAGCACCCCCCCACCTGGGCCTGCTTGGACAGAGAGGAGGAGGTGGAGCGGGCCTCCCCCAGGGACCATCAATGCGGGCATCCACATCCTGTGGGAGAACGTGGCTGCGGCAACACAGAGGAGCAGGAGTCACCCCCCCCACAGGTGAGCGAGCAGCGGGGAGAGGGCCTCCGCGAATACTACTCGGGCAGTGGGAGGCCCCTGGAGCACATAGGCTAAAGCCAAGAGGGACAGGCTGGACACTCCAGGCCCCCCCGCGACACAGACATCGCATTCAGACTTGGGAGCCACCCGGGTGCGAGGCCCCCACCTGCTGTAGGTGGTGCGTGTGCCCACCCGGGAGTGGGACCCCCTACCCTCCCCCCCTCGAGAAGAGGGCCTCCAACCTGGGCACGAGAGCCGCGGCGCCCTTCCACCCCCCTTACTCAACAGGAGGGGCCCTCCTGAGCTGGCCATACGGACCCGTTTGTTGTCGACATCTGCTGCCACGAGGAGCTTTGACGGGGTGTGAGGCCCCCGCCTGGGGACAGGTGGGGCGTGTGCCTGCCCCCCCGGATAATAACAGCCCCTAAGGGGCACTCAGGCAGCTTCAAAATCAAGTGAGGGGCGACCTTGCCTTGCTTCCCCCCCCTACACGCATCCCCTTGGGCCACCCCAGGAAGGACATCGAGGACTTGCCCGGAAGGGACCCCTCACCTCCAGCCGGGGCCTCGGCGGCCAGGACGGCTGGGCACAGGGAGGCACCAGATGAACTGGCGGGAAGCCTTACAGGGATACCGCTTCCAGGAGATTGCAGGGGGCAACAAAGGCACGAGCCTCAAAAGAACCATGGACCAATCAGAAGCCGCGGCACCTTCCTCAGCGGCAATGGAGAGGGGCTTCGCCTCGATCTTGCAGGAAATGAGGGACATGCGCTCCGACATTGCCCAGAAATTTGAAAAAATGGACCAAAGGGTGGACAAGGTCGAGGATAGACTGTTACAGGTCGAGACCAACCAATCGTCTACATCAGCCCAAGACATTCAGATAAGCATGAGGCTGGAGGCCCTGGAGAAGAGGGACGAGGAAAGGGTACGGCAGATGGACGATTTCGAAAACAGGAAGAGGAGGAATAACCTCAGAATCTTCGGGGTGCCTGAAATGGAAGGGGAAGCGGAAAGGGATGTCACCCGAGCGGTGCGTGACATCATCACCCTCCTGTTCGCAGAAGAGATGACAACAGAGCTCACATTTGACAGGGTGCACAGGGCGGGGGCAGAGCGGGCGCCCCCCCCCCCCCGTCGATCTTGGTCCGGTCCCATTACTACTCGGAGAAGACAAAAGTACTGGAGGAAGCCAGGAAAGCCAGAGAAATCACCTACAACAATGCTCAGGTTTCTATATATCAGGACCTCTCTGCCTACACGCTGGCCAAGCGCAGAATGTGCCTCCCCCTCACACAGCTGCTTAAGGAGAAGGGGGTGCGCTACAGATGAGGCTACCCTTTCTCCTTGTCTTTTGAATACATGGGCCAGCGATCAACCTTGATTACGGAAGAAGACATAAGGGGCGCTATCCAGGAGTACACAGTGGACACGAACCCCTGGAGAGGACCATTGGGGCCGGAGAATGGCAGACCCAACGGCCCTGGCCCGTCTGGCGATAGGAGAAGGCGCACTGGGGCGAGGAAATTCAGGAAAATGAACACTCCTTCCCCAGCGAAGGACGGAATGACTCCGAAGGCTGAGAACGGGGACGACCTGCTAAGTCCTGGACAGATGTGCGCAGATGCAGTGAATTGACCACTAACATCGTCCCCACGAACAGCAAGTATATGGGGTTCATGGAGGGGACGCAGCCGGGGGGGGAAGGAGGGGGCTCAAGATGATGAGCTTCTTACGTGGATCGCCTGGCCGAGGTGGGCAGGCTGGTGGTCCGGCCAAAAGCCAGCGATGGTGGAACTAATTGGCTGGACGCCGGGGAGGGGGGCGGGGGTGTTCTCGGAAGTGGTGTTTGTTCAGTTTTGGTTTGGGGAAGGGGGGCAGTTGGGGATGTGTTCTAAGCCCACCCGGGGGGGGGAGGGGAAGGGGAGAAGGGTAACATAAAGCAGAACCAAGGGAGCGCACAAGGAAGAGCACAGTGAAGACGTTGACCGAGAGGGAAGAAATTCTAGATCATGGCTGACAGTCTGCCCGCCCTGGGTGTGGGCACCCTTAACATTCGGGGCTTAAACACCCCCACAAAGAGATCCCTGGTCTGTAGGGAGTTCAGAAGGGCTAACCTCGACGTTCTCTTCCTTCAAGAGACTCACTGGCCACGGGGGAAGGAGCCCAAATTGCGGGGAGGAGGAATTGGGGAGGTCTTCAGTGCTTCCCATAAGAGCAAAAAGAGAGGGGTGGCCATCTTACTAGCAAGGAACGTGGGCTTTGAGAAAGAGGCCATGCTGAAAGACCCAGGGGGCCGCTACCTGTTAGTGCGGAAGGCCAAATTCAATTTTGGGAGGAGGTGAGGGATAAACTCAAGCTTTTTGTCCAAGGCACGGTGGTGGTGGGGGGGGACTTCAACATGGTCCTGGACCCAACCCGGGACAGGAAGCGAGCTGGGCCTCAGCCCTCCAGGGCGGCAGACGAGACCATGGCACGCAACTTCCAAAGGGTCAACTCAGAATTGGGCCTGGTGGACTTGGTCCCGATCCCCAGAGTGGACACCCCCGCTTTCACATATTACTCAGCCATCCACACGTCGTTCTCCAGGATAGACTACATCCTGGTGGATGAGGCCCTGCACCCATTCATCTCTGGACACAGAGTTGACCCCGTCCCCTGGTCCGATCATGATCTGGTCCGTGTCACCGCAGCAAGGGGAGGGCTACACGAACGCAGGGGGAGATGGAAGTGTAACGATTCCCTGTTAAAAGATGAGGTCCTATCTCAGGAAGTTCTCGAGGCCATTACAGAATTTTTTTAGCTCAATGATAACGGGGAGGTAGGTCCGCACACCCTATGGGACGCTTTGAAGGCAACCCTACGGGGAGTACTGATCAAAATGGGAGCCCAGGAAAAAGGAAAGGGAGGCCCAGGAAAGGTCCCTGAGGTAGAAAATCGCCCAACTTCAGCCGGGGGCCCCCCCGCGGAACCCTTAGACCGCGATCAGGTGGCCGCCCTGGATAACTATAGGCTCCAGTTGAAGGACCTCCTCCTTCACAAAACGGAGAGTCTCCAACTGGTCAAACAAAAGTATTATGAAAAAGGGGACAGGGCGGACAGGATTCTGGCATGGAAACTGAGGGGGGTACAGAGAAACAGAATGGTGAAAGCTGTTAAGAATGAGGGGGGGGTGGGCTATGATACACCCCACATTGGAGAGGCCTTCCGCCGATACTATGAAAAGTTATACTCATCTGAATACAGTGGGGACGAGGTGGAAATTGAGGGGTTCCTGAATTCTATACAGATCCCGGCCCTGACCAGGGAGGTGGTGGAGGGGCTGGAGGGTCCAGTGACCGAGGATGAGATGGTGCGTGTGATCAGAGGTATGAAAGTGGGGACTTCCCCGGGCGAGGATGGCTACTCAGTCTTCTTCTATAAAAGGTTTCGCTCGACCCTTGCCCCCACTTAGTTAAGGTGTTTAACGCGGTACTGGAGGGGGGGGTCCCTCCCGGACTCGATGATGGAGGCAATTATCGTGGTGCTCCCCAAGGAAGGCAGGGACCCCACGGAGTGTTCCTCTTACCGCCCAATCTCCCTATTGAACATCGATGTTAAGATCCTGGCTAAGGTGATCGGGGGGCGAATGGAGGCGATCCTGCCGAAACTAGTCCATGGTGACCAGGTGGGGTTCATCAGGGGTAGACAGGGCTCAGACAACATCCGTAAAACCATAAATTTGCTTCGCTATGCCCAGTTGTCGGACCTAGATGCGAGCGTCCTGTCCCTGGACTCGGAAAAGGCGTTCGACAGGGTCGAATGGAGATTCATGGAACTCACCCTCCAGAAAATGGGCTTCGGGTCACATATCGGGGATTGGGTGGCGGCGTTATACAGGGCCTCAAAAGCCAGGGTTCAGGTGAATGGCAGGTTATCAGATCCATTCCCCCTTTCGCGGGGAACAAGACAGGGTTGCCCACTCTCCCCCCTAATCTATGTCCTCACCATGGAACCCCTGGCCATAGCAGTCAGAGCACACCCAGACATCAAGGGGATTAGGAGAGGCGAAGTAGAATTCAAGATTTCCCTGTTCGCGGATGATATTTTGGCTTACCTGGTGGACCCGAGATCTTCACTCCCCCCCTTCTGTCCCTGATGGCCTCATTTGGGCGCTTCTGGGGTCTAAAGATTAATGCAACTAAATCAGTCCTGCTCCCTATGAGAGCCCGGTACCCGTGCCTGAACTCCCCGGACAGGCTGCAAGGGGTAACAGTAGGGAAGGCCTCCATCCGATACCTGGGTGTCCTTCTCACCCGGGACCTATCTAATCTTGCCCCTGCCAACTACGACCCCGTGGTGTCGAGAGTCTCTGCCGATCTCAGGAGATGGGGATCTATGATTCTGTCCTGGTACGGCCGCATGACTGCAGTGAAGATGAACATACTTCCACGTTTACTATATCTTTTCACCGCTCTCCCAACTAGTCTCCCCGACCAAACCTTCAGGGCCCTTCAGAACGCGGTGCGTGAATTCATATGGCAGGGCAAGACCCCGAGGACCGTGAAGGCCGCCCTAACCTTACCAAGGGAGGAGGGAGGGTTTGGACTGCCAGACTTCCAACATTATTACCGCGCTGCCCAACTGCGCAACCTCCTGGAACACATGAAAGAGGGGATGGGCACATATTGGTCATACTTGGAGGACATGGACGCTCATCCACTTAAGGTCCGGGATCTCCTTTGGGCCCCAAGCAGGTTTATCCCGAACAGACTCAAATCCCACCCCACGCTGGGAGTTCTCTGGGCAATCTGGAAGGAAAGCCCCCAGACGGCACACTTAACGTCGTGGCCGTCCCCGATATCATCACTCTGGGGCCACCCCCTCAAACAGGGAGGCAGGGGGTTCCGTAACGCACAGTCCTGGTCCGATTCGGGGTTGGAGTGGGCGGTGCAAATGTTTAGGGAAGGGGAATTCCTTCCATATGAGGAATTGAGAGACGCCCTCAGACAGGGGTCCCTCTCCATATTTGAATATCTCTGCTTGAAGGGAATCCTATGCGACCAAGCATGGGGCCAAAACCTGAAAAGACAGCTGACCCCCTTTGAAAAGCTATTGGACACAGCGACCTCCAGGAAGGGGGCGGTATCAGGGATGTATAAAATATTGAACACTGTTAATCTGGGGGAGAGGAGGGCGTTCCGCACTTTCTGGAACGATCTGGCGGGGGAGGAGATCTCGGAGGACGCCTGGTCAAGGATATTTAAAATTGCTTTCCATGGGAACCTATTTACAGCAGACATGGAACACAACTTCAAGATCTTCTCAGGGGTGGCATAGAGATCCGGCGAAATTGTCTAAAATGTTCACGGGAGTGTCCCCCGCATGCCCGAGGGGATGCGGCCAGGTCGGCGCGAGAGGGCACATGTGGAGGCACTGCCCGAAAGTACAGGCATATTGGGAGAAGGTAAGGGGCTGGATCGCTGAAGTCTCTGAGGAACTACTTCCCCAGAACCCTTTGACAATGTTGCTGGGCCTCCCGCCAGAGGACACAGACATAACCAGATACCCAAGAATGTGGGAGACCATGTTGAGGGCGGGGAGGGTGGCCCTAGCCCAGAAATGGAAAAGCCCGATGTCCCCCTCGAAGGAGGACTGGTTACAAAAGGTCAAAAGCATGTTCTTGATGGACAAATTAAGGCAATGATGAACAATGACCTGGGCTCATTCCAAGCGAACTGGTTTGGGGTACAGCAGACATGGGGATGGGACGTCCACTGATCCACATGGGGGATACATGGATGGAACGGGCGCCCGGGGGAAGGCGGACGAATTTCGGCCATACAGGCAGTCAACGCTTACGCTCTTTCCCGTGCTCCGGACATACAGAGCTTTCAACGTGCTTCCCTAAAAAGAGGGTTCAACTGGGACTAAGTTAATTGGGGGGAGGGCCTGTTGTGGGTGGGTGAGGGGGGGGCGGGTTATTGGGCCAGCCACTTGTATAACCTTTGAAAATGCTTTGAGCCTGTTTGTTTCATTATGAAAATGCTAATAAAACAAAGTTTAAAAAAATAAATATATAAGCACATTTATTTTTAAACCACCTGTAAAACACAACACTTGTATAAATTCAAAACCACACGTAAAATACAGTGCAAACAACCAATTCACTTGGCACAGAATAACTCATGGTAAGTACCCTATGTTTTAACGGACTAGTGTTGTGAAACAAAAGACGTTACTGGGAATACACATGCGATCACTTTTTGACAGTAATGACAGTTCGGTCTTACGAAAGATACGTGTATCCGCGGAAAGAAATGTTACCGGGGCAAAAACACACTTAGCACCTGAGTTAACCAAAGAGAGTTGGGGGCAAAAATCATAGGCAATACTTTTGTCAAGGCAGACAGAATCAGAGAACACTTGCTGACAGAAATGCAAAAGTCAATAGGCCGGAGCCAGTGTCAAGTGAAACCGGGTTCCTGTTGTCGAGGATCACACAGTCAGACAGTTCAAGATTCAACATTGCCAGGAGTACTTGGATATTGTCAACAGAGGAAGCAAAAGTTATAAGAAGGAGTGAAGACAAGGGCAAGCTTGGAGGAGGAGAATAGGGATTCACCCTAGTTCCTCGAAGCAGAAAACAGTACCTTATTCAAGGAAGAAGCTGGTGCCACGGCAGTTGTTCCTGGTAGTTTCCTGCAGACCCATGGTTCCTGGAGCTTCGGTAAGAAGGACGACGTCTGGAGGGGTCTGCACCACACAGGGATGAAGCCAGCAGCAGCGACGGTGAATAAAAGGTGCGCTCCTTTGAAACAGGAGAGGCTATTCAGATGGCTATCTGGATCACTACAGCAGTGTGCAGCGATTTCGACCACGAAGAGGATCCTCTGGCTGTGGAAGATGAGCTGGTTGACCCCACCAGGCTCAAGGGAAGAAGACTCGGGACTGGATCTTCTCTGGTCGTTGAAGGGTAGATAGCTCAGGACTGCAGCAGGGCTTCACCGGGATGGGGTAGTTGCAGCAGCCGTCTTCTTCTCCACTTCTCTTTGGTTCCTTGTAGTTCCAGTGGCGACTCTGACTTCCAGCCCAAGAGTCCTGCCTTTTATCCGAAAATTCCCCATTCACACAGCCTGGCTGTCAATCATGCAGCAGGGGAGTTGTCCAGCCCGGACAACCACCTCAGCCAATTCTGGCAAAGTGCGACTTGGCTTTCCTAGGAGACCCTGTGCAGGGGGTGACTACACCCCTCCCTCACATTTAGCCCACCTAGACACCCAGGCACCCAGAGGAGGGCTTCCTGGCAGAAGCCTGCCAAAATACGGTGAACATAGAAGGCAAACCTGGTTTGCCGCGCAAAGTAAAACACAAGAAGGACTTTAACAAAAAGAAATGGCGAATAAACCCGACCGGAGCCAAAAGAAAGAGTATTTGGTCAAGCGGGTTTATGTTCGAGGCTAATATAATAGCCTAAAACAATACCACGTTTATATGGTATAATCGCAGTAGAAAAGTTAGGGTAGATACCACTGCCACCAGCCAAGTCTAAATGTTAAAAGAGCAAAACGATGCTCTAGGAGGTACAGATAAAAATGGCTAAGGATTAACCCTTTCCAATACTCCATGTAAAATGGGGTGTACTGGATCTGTGGTTCAATGACTATGTAAAGTTAATGGTAACTTTACCCTTTTCTGGGGGACATTAGTCAGCCCCAGAAATGGAGTCGGTGGGACGTCTCAAAGACAACCCTGTGTCACTGCACTGAAGGTGCTGTGTAACACACAAAAGAGTGGGGCTACTGAAGTGGTGTGCTCCAGAGTCCACAATCACAAAAGCAGATGAGATACACATGGCAAAACACAGGTTAGAGTGGGGTAAAAGCTCACACTCTTACCAAGTGGAAAAAAGTAAACTCCAGAAAACTAGCAAAGCTGCTGAGGGACTCACTAGATAAGGAAAATTAGCAAATTGAATGAGAATTCTCCCTAACACTGGGTAATACTTACCCCAGGACCGCAGGACCTGGAAGACCCCAAGCGCCCCCCGCACAGCAAAAGTTAGTATCCACCAGTTATATGTTAAGGGGAGGGGTAGAGATGACGAGCAAGTTGGGTGTTGCTCGCGTGAAATGGGGGGCAAACTACACAAATTGGGATACACAAAGTTAATCAAAGTTAGTTATCACACACATGCACTGGCCACAAGATGATCACACCACACCCAGCTCCGACAAAGTATGTCCCAACAACACAGCACTCCAAAGGAGATACCAGAAATCTTAGCCAATCGATTGAAAAACAGGCTGATAAGTTCAATTTAGCCATGTGGAACATTAAAGGAGGCAACCAACCAACCAAAGTGAGGAAGGTGACTCAACATCTACGTCGACACAAAATAGATGTAGCATTCATCCAGGAGACCCACCTGCGCCCCACATCCGAACACCTCTGGGCTAGAGACTGGGGATGCCACAGGTACTTTGCTTTGTATTCCTCACATGCCAGAGGAGTAGCCATCCTGATTAACAAAACAACGAACTTCAGATTCATATCGACAAAAAAGATATGCAAGGCAGATCACTTCTAGTACATGGAACAATCGATTGCGAGGAGATCCTCCTAGTAAACTCCTACGGCCCGAATACTGATGGCCCCAACAACTTTGAATGGGTAATGACACACCTAGAAGCAAACAGGAGAGCCGCAATCATCTGGGTCGGAGACCTTAATACTCCGCTCAATCCCGCCAAAGACAAATCCCACAACATTGCGACGGCTCCCTCCAAAGCGAGCTTACAAATCAGGGAGAAATGTAAAGCCTATGATCTCACAGATATCTGGAGAGACAAAAACCCAGACACCCAGGAATATACATTCTACTCCTGGGTCCACAAAACCAACTCCAGAATAGACTACCTCCTTGTGTCCTCCCGCAGCCGCGTCCAGTGGGGGGACTGTCAAATCCTACCAAGAGCCCTATCGGACCACTCTGCAGTAACTCTGGAATGCGCCACAACTCGAACCAGCAACGCCAAACCCCACTGGCGATTCAAACCCAGAGCCCTGCAGGACATGGTCTTTGCTGATGAACTGCGAACTGAACTATTGTATTTTATCGAAATTATCCAAGGATCAGTGTCCTCACCAGGGACACTGTGGGAAACCCTTAAATGCTTTACCAGAGGAGTATGCCTCGCAAAAGAAAACGGGATTCTCAGACTAATACGTAGAGAACTAAATGCAAGTGAGTCCCACCTCAAAGAAATAGAACGCGCACTCATATCAGACCATAATCCACAGAATTTAGCAGAATTTAAGAATGAACTAGAAACATTTCGAACAGCTGCTGAGAGAGAAATAAAGTTCCTTGCCAGTCACCACAGGATCCGCCAGTACGGTGAGGGACAACAACCCGGGGCACGGCTAGTAGCGGCGGAGAGGAAACCCACCATTGTCGAATCAGTCATCGACCAAGCCGGTAAACCGTCTACTCTGCGGAAGAAATAGTCGAAACATTCAGCCACTTCTACCAGGGCCTAAACGACTCAAACTAACCAAGCGACCCCGCCGAATTAGCGTGATACCTAGATATAGTTGAACTGTATTGGACGGAGGCCGGTCTTAGAGAACCACTCAACATGCCCATCACCACGGAATAGATACTTGAAGTAATTAAAGAACTGCCTAATACCAAAGCACCTGGTCCTGATGGCCTGACTGGCGAATTTTATATATTTTTCGCAAACCTCCTGGCCCAGCTCCTATTACAGGTCTATGATGAAGCACTAAAGAAGGACCAACTGCCACCAACCCTTTACATGGTCAACATAATCCTGCTGCACAAATCCGGCAAACCCAAAGACAACTGTGGATCCTACAGGCCGATCTCGCTGATAAATTTAGACAACAAAATCTTCACAAAGATCCTGACCAAAAGACTTCTGCCGCTGATGCCTGCCATGGTCCTAGCCGATCAGGCCGGCTTCATCCCACGCAAAAATACCTCCTATGGAATATGAAGAATGTTCGGAGTGTTGGAAGCTCTCGATCCAGAGTGTCAGGCGGTAGCGGTTCTACTGGACGCCGAAAAGGCCTTCGACTCCGTTGAATGGCCCTTCCTCTTCGCAGTCCTGGAGCATATGGGTCTCGGCAGACGCTTCATCCAACTAATCTCACTTTTATACAAACAACCAACGTCAAACATCACGCGCAAAGGAGAACCTGAACCCAGTGATGCGCGCTGTAATACGATTCAGACATTTCTCGGGGCTGAGAATCAACAACACCAAATCACTACATACTCTGACTCTGTCAACTCGACAGGGAGGACTAGCCCTTCCCGGTATCGAAAGATATTACTGGGCCGCTCTGTCTCACTACCTTAGCCACTGGTATGCCGCATCCTTCATACGACCACACGTTCAGGTCGACAGAGACCTGGCAGCGCCACACCTCCTTTGTGCCATCATCTTCGGCCAATTCCCAACGACTCAGGGATCAATGAATATTGTTTCCACGACATACCTCACCTGGAGAAAGATCGGCAAGAAAAGCGAAATAGCAATCAGATTTTCCCCTCCCGATCAAACACATCTCAGGCATCCCCGTCACCGCAGAGAAAATTTAGCAGCAGTGGACCGAAAAACTGCAGTTACACAACATGAGTGATCTCTTCCCGGATGGCACGTTTTTGTCTACACAGCAGGCTCATGACCTGGGAAGCAACAACACTCTCGACACCTTTATCTACTTCAGGTTAAAACTCGCTTTACAAGCTATCATTCTGAACTTTCCGCAACAGCCACCAATATGGCCACTACTACATAACATGATACAAGCCCAAGGAGAAGGCCACCTGATTACAAGTATCTACAAGTTTCTCCTCCCTGAACTGAAACCCACTTGCACAAATGCCAAGAGAAGATGGGAAACAAAGCTAGAGACTACGATCACAGACGGAGAATGGAACTATATGCTAAATCTCACTCAAACAGATACACATCAATTTTCTTCACCAAACATACTATACCCCAGCAAAACTCCTTGCCCAAAAAGGAACAATACTGTTAGGCAGAAACCTGTGCAGTTCCCTTAGGACCACTGCAAAAGGCTTAAGACTACAGGTGTTGGCAGTAAACCCAATTGGTAGCAGTCTGTACCACCCAGATTTACCTGGTAGCTGTGGCTGAGCAGCCAGACTTCTCAAGAAGAGTTAGACAGTATATAGAGTATACAAGATAGGTACTAAAATACAGTAGCACAAGCAAACACTGACCAGAGCTGTGGTATCAAAGTATATAATTATTTAAAGACACACTTATAGAAACACTCCAGCACTATTATTGTAAGTAAGTTCAAAACACAGTCACTATTAATATATACACATCCCTTATTCCTTATTAGACAAGTCTTAATTAACACCACTTATTTTCAGACAGAGGTGAGCGCTTAACTAAAGATGGCACCCCAATAAGTTATCAAAAAAGGGAGGGAAAAGGCAGAAATTAGAAAAGCACACAACACTAATACTTTAGAAGCACCCAGCAAGGCAGGAAAGTCAAAGTCTACTAGTGAGCAAAAAGTTCAGAGGCCAGGCTCCCTCTTGGAGAGAACAGAACACCAATGCGCCCAAGATCACACAGTTTAAGAGGCTTTGAAAAAGTCTTGCAGAGAGTTAAAAAAGGAATTAGTTCAGCTCAGAAAAGTTCAGTTAGCCAGCCTAGGGTCAGCCCAGGTGGTAAGTCGAGGATTTAGTAGTCACCCCATACAGACCGTTGCAAGGGAGGCTAGGCAGACACAATACATTCAAAATGGAGAGGATCCTCCAGTGGGGGCAGTTGTTCCTGGCAGCGGGTGCAAGTCGCGGGTCGTCCAGAGGAAGAGAAGGTCTCGACGTGGAGGAAAGCTGAAGGTCGTTGCACTGCCAGGGAAGAAACCAGCTGCAGAGTTCTCCGGTTAAAAGGTACTACCCTTTTATTTGCGGTAGTGGCAAATTGTGGTATCCCGGTTGCCGGGGTGCTTGGCACAGGCAAGGCGCCCACGAGATGATCCGGGAAGGCTAAAAGACGGGCAAACTGGTTATCCCCACCAGTCAAAGGAAGAAGACTCCTCAGATGAAGATCTTCTCTGTCGTCGGGAAAAGTGGTGAGACGGTTCAGCAGGGCTCCACCGGTGGTGTCGTCGTAGCTTCTCCCTCCTTGGATTCTTTAGGTCCTGTGGCGACGTCTAAAGTTCCAGTCCCCAAAGCCCTGCTTTTATGCAGAAAACTTCCATTCATCAGTCCTAGCTGTCACTCAAACATGCTAAGTGGTGAGCCGGGCGGCTCACCACTGGGCCAATCACGCAAGAGTGCAACGTGAGTTGCCGAGGCAACTCAGTCCAGGGTGCCTAAACCCCCCTCCCACACATCCTGTAGACCCAGACAGAGTGGCACCACTTTTGGGGGCTTCTGTGTAGAAGTCCGCCAAAAAGTGGAACAAAGGGCTCGACTTGGGTTGGAGTTACAGAGGCGAACACAAACGCCATTTTAAAACCGAGTTCTGACAAAAAGACCCAACCGGGGAATAAATATTAAATAAATAACCCGGCAGTATCTTTAACATTGCACCAAAAAGTGGTGCGTTTAAAGTGAATGGGAAAATCCCATAGGAAATATTCCGGTGGAATATTTCGCGTGGTAACCACTGCCACCAGCCAGAAACTCGACGAGGGGGGACTGCACAGTGCCCCCTCGAAAAACAGACCCAGGGGTAATCTAATTACCCCTACCAGTACTTCCACAATATGATGGTTTGTACTGGTTCTGTACCCAATTTAAGACTAGTAAAGTCAATGATGACTTTACATGCCCTTGGAGACAGTAGTCAGTCCCAGGGTATGGAGTCTGTTTGTGGGTCACTATGACGCCCCTGTGTTACTGCACTGAGGGTGCTGTGTAACACACTTACCAAAAACCACATGAAACCCTATGGAGTAAAAGACCTCAGAGCCCATAAAACACATTACAAAGTCAAAGGATATCTCAAATCATGTCTAAGAGTGGGAGAAAAAGAGTCTTACTCTTAGCAGGAGAATAAAATAAACCCCAAAAATCCAGCAAAGCTGCTAGGGGACTCACTAGGTTTGGGGAATTAGCCTTAACAGAGATTTCTCCCTAACAAATACCAGCGGCATGTGACAGATGTGGGTCACCAGAAGCAGACTTCCTACACGTGGCATGGTCCTGTCCACCGGGGGCAGCATTCTGGAGCACCGTGCTGGAGAAAACATCGGCAATAATCAGAATAAACCTGCCCCCAGACCCTAAAATAACAATGCTGGGCCTGACCAACAACCTACCTAGCACGGTGAGAAGGCTGACAGATCTACTGCTAGTATTGGCACGGAGAAGAGTAGCATGCATCTGGGGCAGGGGACCGCCGCCAATCCTACAACACTGGCTAAAAGATATCACATACAGTCAAGACGTAGAAACTAACTTCATCAAGACGCTGCCACTACACTCACGACCGCCAGACATTTGGGGCCCGTACATAGCATATTTGATCTCAACCAATGATGACTTAGACCCGCAACCACTGTCCCCAGCGCAAAGTGCGAGGGCATCTCCACCACACACCACAGGAAGCACTCAATCCTCATAAGACAGACTACGAGGCAGAGAACTGGTATCTCCTCACCAACAGAGCAAAACCCGGCAGAAAAGGACAATAAGGAAGGAGAGAGAGAGGGTGGGAAGGGAAGGCTGGGGATATCAATAAGGCCATGTTCGGCGCTGGTTGTTAAATGGCCTTATTGTGTGTTTTGTTGTTTGTTTTAAAAATTCTCAATAAATAAAGTTTTAAACAAAAAGATCTCTCCACCTGGGGCTTCTAATTGTGTGGGCCTGCTGGAGTGCCTGGGCCGGACGGTGGTGACATTGGTGCCCGTAGTTGATATGAAGGGCAGTCCTCCCGGCACTCTCCGGACCCAGTTGATGTTGGTAGGGCGGTGGAGGGGAGTTTTGGAGCAATGTTTGTGGGGGCGCAGATGCCGGAAGGTCCGTCCTGCCGTGCAGGCCCAATACCATTCACGTAGCGGAGCATTCATGTTGGCCTACCCCGGAAGTGGTCGCGATTGAATGTGAATCCAAGAAGTAGTTCAGTGGCAATGGTGTGCTCCTAATGTCATTTTCGATGGATAGAACTGGTCTCGCTCCTAAGGTCGTTGTTGGCTGTCGTGTGGTCGTTATTCAGTACTGGAGACTCAGGTATTGCCCACCCGGGGGTTCAGGTTGCAGGCTCCCCTTGTCCCCGGCCAGGCCCCCGCAGCCCTCTGCCCGCTCTTTGTCTCCTGCCTCTGTTTCGTAGTAGGTGAAATTCAGACAACGTTGTTGCCTGCAATGCTGTTGGCCTCTGGTCGTTCTATTTTAGGTAGTCCGATGTGACTAGATTTTGGCATTGCAGGAATCTCCTGGCGTCCTCAGGGTCATCATATGACTGCCACTGGCGGTCTATTTGGATGTACCATACCGCCGGAAATTTCAGGTCGTTCTGGACTTCTTGGCCCCTTAATGCTTTGAATAGGGGATTAAATCCCTTCCGCTGGCGTGAGGCCTCTGCGGAGTAGTCGTTGAACAGTCTGACCCCTTCGATGTTGACTTGCCCGACCTCTCTATACGCCTTCAGAATCGTTAGTTTGAGCTGGAAGTTTAATAATCTGAGCGTGATCAGTCGCGGGTGTTCCCCCGTCACTGGTTTCGGGATCTGCGCCCTGTGGATCCTTTCTACAGTCAATTCTCTGGGGTGTTCGATGTGAAGAACGTCCTGCAGAAAGTTATACATGAAGGCTTTCAGGTCGGGTCCCTCTGCATTCTCCGGAAGGCCGACCATGCGGAGGTTATTGCACCTGGACCTGTTTTCTTGGTCCTCCATATTGGTGCTGAGGCGTTGGACCTCCCTGATTACCCCGTCTAGTTCGGTCGCCATCGAGCCTTGGTCGTCTTCCAGCGAGCTAATGCGCTGCTTGTTGTCAGTCGTCCCCTCTGCCTGGACATTAAGTCTCGCCTGGACGTCCTAGAGGTCCCGTTTAATGTCCTGGACCATTGTGTTGGTTTCTTGGGTGTGTTGTCCTATGAGTTTCATTTCTACCACGATGGCCTGAAGTTGCGCCGGAATGTCCATTGCTGCCTTGCCTCTTGTAGACCGATTGGGAGTAGGCTCTGCGATGTCGTGGTCTCCTGACGGTCTTGACTGGCTGTCCCTGGTCTTTTTTCGCATAGACCCTCAGGTGCCGTCTGTCGCTGGTTGTTTGAGTGTTCTGGTGCCACAGTCAATGCAAGCGGGTGGTTTCGTGATCCGCCTGGTGAGTGGGTCGCCCTTAATCCCCTATATTCTCCCCCAGGCCGTGTCTGGTCTGCTTATCCCTTCAAGACTCCAGGGCAGGTGCACTACAGCTGATTGGTGTTAGCGGGTTGTGGATCCATGTAGTGTGGGCCGGTGGTGGGAGCAAGGAGGCTACTGGTGTACCCTTCCAGTGTCAAGATTGCACAGGGGTAGGCTTTGGGGCCGGCGCACCCCCCACCGCGGTTGGTAGTTCTAATCTTGTACTCGTGATGGTTGGGGTTTGGTCGTTGATTGGACTGCCTTCTAGCCGCGGGACTAGATTTGGGGTGATGCCATGGTGATATGCTGGAGGCAGTGGTGGTCAAGTCCCCCTGGTCTCTGTGGAGGCTGCCCCCTCTTTCTCTGTGGTTGCGTTGGCCGCTGCATAGGTGTCCCCTGCCCTTTGGACGTATGCGATACTGAGCCCCCCTGTGCATGCTTAGTCCCCCGGCCGAGCCCCAGTGACCGCCTGGCTCAGCGTGGAAGATGGGGGCGGGGGGTCCGTGAGGTCTGCCTTCTGAGCCTTGGGCCTTCAGCTGATGTGGAGGGGCAGAGCTATCCTGGAGTCCTTGCAACCCGCTGTTCCCTTCCTTCCAAGCCGCGAGTTCCCACTTGGCCCATTCTCTGGCCCCGCTTTCCTGTTGTCGTAGAGAGATGCCAGCACCCACCCCCCACAGCGGGGTGTCCTCTGGGGTCAGGTAATGGTGTGGGCCGCAAGGAGGTCCAAGCTATGCCCATGGCCTATGCCAGTGTAGTGCTAGGGGCCTGCGCTCTGACCCCCCACTGTTCCGGATTGGGGGTGCGCTTTCTCACGCCATCCGGATCTAGGGGGGGCACCACCTGGATAGACAGAGTCAATCAGCGCTCCCCTGCTGCGCGGCTGCCACCCCACGGAGCCTCTCCTTACCTCCCGTGGTCTCCAAGCCGTGTCCGGGCATGGGATCTGTGTCACACTGATCTCGTAGTGTCGGGACTGGGAGCACAACCGTTGGCTTTCAGGGTAGCCACCAATCGAAATGCCTCTGTGTCTCGAGTCCCCCAACGTAGGGTGAACGACGGTCCAAGCGGCTTGTGCGGACCACCCTTCTGTATAGGCTACCCGGGGCCGTTGCTCCGACTGATTAGCTTGTGTGGGGGCCGGTGTGTTTAGGCGGCCCTAAGAGGCAGTGTTTGATGGTGCCCAAGTTCCTTGTAGGTGTTCCGGGTGCAGTACTCATTCCCTGTTCCCGCTCTTCACTGCAGGTGGCCGACGGGCACCCTCTGGTCTTCCGTTTCTCTAGTGGGGGTCGGTGCCTCTCTAGCTCCGCCGGGTCAGCGCCGAGCGCAGGAGGGAAAGGCTTGTGCGGACTCTGCCAGGCTAGCTGTTAGCCGGGTCGGCTCTCCTGCCCTCGGGTCTGCCCCGCAAGCTCACTCCAAGAGTCGGTCCAAGGGCAAGTCTAGAGGGGGCAGCTTCCCTCGGGTCCGCTGCGCTGCGGTTCCATCTAGGCTGCATGCATGGGTGGGAAAGTTACTGTGCGGCCCGCGGTAGCCAGCAGAGTTCGGTGGTGTCGGAAGGCATCATAACTTCAGGGCACGTTGCCAAGATTTTCAGGAGTTGCCTCAGAGCGTGTCTGCTTCTCGTAGACTCATTTCCAGCCGTTTTCCGGGGGTTTTAGAGGGTGTTTCGCATGCCGTGATGGCGGGCTCACATGGAGCTTTTAGACCTGCGTCTATCTTCGTTTGGGCTCTCGAGTGCCCCCCGTCTGTATGTACTTTCTGATGCCTTCACAGGGCATACACGGATCCGTACATTTTAGATGTTCAGACTCTATGAGCATACTAAAGAGCTGGCCCTGACGAAGGACTTTAACTCCGAAATGCATAGGCCTTAATGAGCTCTTTTTTGTATCTGCTTTGATAAACAATACAGCTGCCAAGTACTAATAATATGAATTAAAATCTTAAAACTTCGCACAGAGTGTAAACATTGCATTTGAAGATTCATTATTTCGGACTAAACAACATTGAATATTCACACCGCGTACTGGTGTCTTGGGAGTGCAGCCCGCACCGCTGGCCTAACGGCCTTGGTCTTCACCATCATACACAGATACTGCTCATCCTTCATATCCCACTCTAGAGGGATGGCCACATATATATGCCGCTCATTGGACTTCCAGCTATATGAACAGATTGGGGACAAGGAGGCGTGATATCTGATCCAGGCTGGGAAATTTGGGGGATACAAATTCTCCTTAATATATATGCTCCTAATGTTGACAGCCCATATTTCTTCTAGATTTGTGCCAACCACCTGCATACTTTTCTGAATCACGAGGTTATCTGGGCGGGCGACTTTAACGTTGCATTATCCTTAGACTTAGATAGGTCATCTACAGCTCAGCTCATGCTTCCCAGAGCCGCCACTAGATGGGGGCGGCTATAGTCGACTATCATAGGCTGTTCGATGCCTGGCGGTTCATGAATCTAACCGCTCGAGAATATTGTTATTACAACGGAGTGCACGACACCTCCTCCAGAATTGACTGTGATTCTCTGCGGATATTACTAGAACGATGGTGGAGGGTAAGATTTTACCCCAGACGCTATCCGATCACTCCCCAGTGATAGTCTCTTTTCTCTGACCTGCACAAGACCCCAAACACCTGCGCTAGCATTTTAGAGGTTCAGCACTGGAGGACACAGCCTTTTGGGAGGATCTTAGACAGGATATACAAGCGTTCTTACAATTGAATGCGGGATCTGTCCCGGACCACATGGTAGTGCTGGAAGTGTTTAAGGTGTATATTAGAGAGTGCTGTATTTCTAGGGAGTGGGGAGTGCTGAAATCCCTCTGCAGGTCTATAGCACTGCTAGAGGAAGAAGTCAAGGGCCTGGAATCTCAACAAGGACGCAGTGACACCCCTGCCGTCTGCACCCAGCTCCAGGAGAAAAGGGGGAACTGGTCTTGTTAGAGAGGAGCGGTTCCTGGGAGACCACATTGCTGCAGCTGCGTGCTGTGAGCGCGACCGCCGAGCTGAACATTAGCCTTGGCTATGAAGCGTGAATGCCAACAGGGAGCCATATTAGAGATCGAAACCCCGGCCGGTACACCCACTAGGGACCTCAAGGAAATCAATTACGCCTTCTGGAAATTTTATGAGCACTTATATTTATCCCAATCTCTATCGATGCACAATTACATTATACAATAACCGGACAGGGTAGTGTGAAGCATCAAGAAGCAAGACACAGACAATGGATTCAAAGTTCCAAACAATCTGATTTATTAAAGTAAATGTCAGCTATTGTAGAAGGCCTAACTTGCCCTATGCTAAGGTGTGATTTCACTACCGGAACAAAACTAAGGAAAGTCTGAGTCAAAAAATTCAACCTAAAGGTCTGTGTCCAAAACAGATTCTTGCCCTCACAACTAAGCAAAACAATGTGTAGGGATGGCAATAACCAAAGAAATAATGATCAACACAAAGTTCTGAGCTTCTTCTAGCTTCTTCAGATCCCCTTCCCCAAGTTCAAAACAGTTGCCTTTATCCAGTTCAAGGCAATACAGTTCTGCACAGTTCTCTGGGTTCCCTTACCCAAGTTACACGCAACACAGTTCAGAAGAAAGAGGTCTTGAGGCTCTGTCCTCAAGACAGCACTTGCAGATCCTCAAGTCTCAGGGTTCCCTTCCCCAAGACTTTAATGTAGTAACAGGTATTTGTTTTAGTCTTTTCAAAATTGTCCAACACCACTCTTGGCTTGTTTCACAATGTCTTTCGTTTTCACAATTTAAGGTTCACTGCTCTAGGCACAGTTGTTAGACCACACAGTCCACCCATCAAAGGTCACGCAACCAGGATCCCTAGGCTCCTCATCCCACACAGGTTCTTCTCTACTAGTCTAAGAGTCACATTCACTTAGCTCCTCTTTATTTGCCTCTTGGCTTTATGTGCAGGCTTACATGCCTATGGCTTCTCCTAGTTGGCCACTTGGCTTGGCCACCACGTGTCACACACCTCTTGCCAATCCTTGGCCTTGTTGTGCTGCATTTGTTCATAAAGTTCACTTTCAGGTGGTCCAATTCATGCCCCAACTTTGTTACATTCTTTCTCACTTGCGCTCTTTTTCGTAGGTTATTTTCTCTTGGGCACTTTCCTGGTTTAGCTTTCATCAGTTACTTGCTTTGCCAATAAAGTTTTATTTCCATTAAATGTTCAGAATGCTTAATTTCATGTTTTCGTTCAATTTAATATTCAATATTTCTAAACCTGCGTAGTTGCTCTTTTTCATTCAGTTCGGTACGCAATATGTATAATTCAACTAAGTTTCAAGTTTGTATTTGTGTCGGTATTCAATATGCATAGTTTAGTTTAAATTCAAGTTTGTATTTGGTTCGCTATTCAATTTACCTCCATTCAGTCCACTAGGAGCGCCCCTGCTTGTGAGTCTCTTCCTTTGACACCCGCCGGTCCTCGGCGTTCGTTTCCGGCGGCTCCCGGTGCTTCCTGCTTCTCTGCGATCCCCGCTCGCATGCAGGGTGATGTCTTCTGCATGCCTGCGCTTCCAGTGCTCCTAAACAGACACAGATGGTGTCCTCTCTCCTTGCTCGCTCACAGCTCTGGCTGCTCGCTTTCCACTCTGGAGGCTCCCACACCTGTGGAAACTGCAAGGTCCACTTGCCCTGGGCTCCACAAGCTCTCTGGGATATCGGCCAGTGTCCTGGTTCCTTCACATGTCCCACCATGGGTACCTCCTCACGACACAGGTCCCCTGCTGGTTTCCCGGTTGCTCCTCTTGCTTGCTGAACTGGTCACCCTTTATACACCTGCAACCATATGGCAGGATGCAGGTGTGGAATCCCAATTGGATCTGCCTGACTGTGATTAAAGGGACATGCCTGACCTTGCCAATACTCTGCAGATATCTTCTTTGTCCCAATAGTAGAGTGGTAAAAGGAATGTTTAGTGTTCATTACTCTTAGTCGCCTCTTCCTCGTCCCAGAACTATCAAAGGTTGAATATGGGGAAATTAGGGGGGGGTGTAGCCTAGGTGCATGGAGTGAGGACGTGTCTCTCTCGAGCTCCTGCCCGATCCTTCTGCAGATCCTCCAGACATACGGCCTGATCCACGCCAAACTGAGGAAGAAACGCCTGTCTGCCTGAAACAACTGTTTTCACACTCTCGGACATCAACTCTGACAAAAATCGGAGCCGGCATCCCTGAAAACGCAGCCTCTGAATCCAAGCCCCCCGGGGACTAAAGATGGCGGCCGCAGCAGCGCTCTAGCCCCGTGATGGAGGAGAGGCCGCGTGCAGAACAGGACGCTATCCCGAGGCTCGCGGTGTGAGGCGGCGGCGAGGACCCTGCGTCCCTGCCCCCGGAGCCCTCTACTTTCGCCTCCGTTGGCGTCCCCCACTGCCGCAGAGTAGCATCTATCCACTCTCGGCTGGCTGGTGCCGGGCGGCGAGCGACTGGGGGCAGAGCTGTGGGCCCGAACCCCCTGCAAGCCCTCCTGTGGGCGAAGAGATAAGGGTGGGGTGCCCCTGACAGCCCATCCGCGTGGTCTGTGGCAGGCGGGCTCCGGTCGCCCCGGCTGGGACCCGGCACTCATGTCGCACCGGAAAAAGCATCCACAGCGTGCTGTCCTCTGAGAGCAGAGGGCACACAGGGAAGTCCCCGGACCGCCCGACCTCCAGCTCCATTGCCCCCCCCTAATACAGTCAACTCCTGGTGCGGTTCATGCCTGGCCGCCTCCGCTCAATGAACTGTAACACAAGTACCCAGCGAACACCCAGTGCTGAGGGGCTCTGACCTCGTGTATGCACCTGAGAACACAAGTAAGGAGGAACACTTCCAGGAGGGGGTGGGGAGATAGAGCCTACACCTAGCCTCAAACGATACCCAGAACCTTGGGAAAGGCCCCCACCGGAACATCCACAAGGGAAGAATCCCACTCACCAACCCTGAGCCATCAAGATGGACCTGGCACCTACCTGAGCCTAATCCGCAGGAGCCGCATGGTGCCCCAAAGATCCTAATCTAAGACTGCAGCTCAGTGTCTCGCACCCGGGGTCGCACAACCCCAATTCCCCATACATAAGGCATAGCGCGGGACAAAATCAGACCCTGGCACCCAAACCAGTGGCCTTTAAAGGTGATCCCAGAAGAGCTTTAAGGTCTGTCTCACAGACGCCCATACGCACACGCAACGGCAAGATGCCCCCTAAATAGCGCTATCAGAGAAGTCGCCACAATGGAAACCGTTGCACAAAGGAATAGGGCCCCATGCAGGAAACGCAGAAATATAGACCAATAACTGCACTGCACACCGGACGCCTCCCGTCCCAAACACCACATGTAACCGGAGATAGCCTACTGGAGCCCAGAAAAGTTATCCCAAGATCCACCGCCTAAGACCCACGCCCACAAGCCAAGGCCCCGACTGGACCTCTGGGGACACGCGACGCTCCCCCGCCCCGCAAGCTGTGCGGCGCACCACAAGTAGCTATGCCGAACTCCAAAGGCAAAACCAAAAACACTATCATGGAATCCTTCACTGCAGGCAAACCCAAAGAACCGGATCAAAAGTCCAAAGATACTCATTCAGAGCCACCAATATCAGAAGGGAATGACAAAGACAGCCAAATACTGGAGGCCATCAATGGACTACACTCCTTCATAGACACCAAAATCAAAGAAGTGAAATCCGACGTGATGTTGATGCGCCAGGACTTACGCAACCTCATGGGATCGTGTGACATCCACAGAAGCCGTGCAGCAGGAGTCGACTGAAGCCCTCAAAGACATGCAAAGCAGGGTCTCAGAACCCGAGAAATGCAACAAGTTCCTAGAGGAGAGGGCCGAAGATGCCAAAGGGCATTCCAGATTCAACAATGTGCACCTACTCGGATTTCCTGAGGGAATGGAGGGCCCCAACCCTACCAACTTCATAGAAACCCTCATACAACAAGAAATAGTCGTGGGTCATCTCTCACAAGGCTTCGCAGTCGAGCATGCACACAGATCCTTACAGAAGAAACCACTGCCCGGATCCCACCCACGCCCAATTACAGCCAGAATCCTGAACTTTCAAGACAGTTCTCGCGAGATGGTGGGGAAATTGAGAGACAATGCAAGGATCGCCATCTACCCGGACTACACGCCACTAGTACAAAAGGCGAGGAACTCTTTTGTTCCAATCAAGGCAAGACTGCGCCAGCTAAACATCAAATACAGGTTAATGTACCCCTCGAGGCTCAAAATAATTTATAAAGGCAGGGCAATTTTCCTGGAATCTCCAGCCGCGGCCACCATGTGGCTAGAACATAATAACATGGCGGATGGTGCAGAGAAGTCCCCATAACTCACACCCCGAAACTACAGGACAGGATCACCCAACGACAAACCGAACATGTGGATCGATCCATGTATAGCACGAAAGGCAGGAGGGTACCAGCCCACCAGACCGACCTAAACCACCCCCCTGCGAACGGATTTGCGGCAGCACTCAGCTGACGCATTACACCCGCTCATGATGACCCGGATGGGCCCTGACAGAGCGGGGACACCAGAGCAACTGCTGGGTGCAGTTGGTCCACTTGGACTAGTTTTGTTTGTATTATTTTTTGTTTCTGGTTGAAAGGTCACACAGTCTCTGAAGCATCCATCATACGGAACCAAGGAACATATTACAAATACCCCTAGGGCCAGTCCAACAGAGATGGCAGCTGACATTAAGCTGACATTAAGGTATTGAATTGGAATGTCAGGGGGATGGGCACCTATATGCGCAGAAACAGGATTAAGTCCGTCCTTCCTAAGGAGAAAACGTATCTCCACAGCACTGCTTCAAGAAACGCACCTCATCGCAGAAGTCGACTGGTGGGGTGGACAGGGCTTTGGAGCAACATACTCTTAAGTTTTCCCGGGGAGTGCACACATGGATAAGTGATGCTGTGCCCTTCAAATTCTTGTCCAAAGAGGCTGACCCCGAGGGCAGATACCTTGTACTCCGTGGGAGCATCGAACAACGTGAAGTATGCTTAGTCAACACATACCTCTCCAATCATGGAACCTCAGCGTACCTGGCCAAATTGCAACTAAAGCTGGCGCCCTACAGAGACTGCCTCTTCATATGGGGTGGCGATTTTAACAGCATAAGGGAGACTTCATCCTCGACAGATCCACCCGCAACCCCCCATGTCCCCTCCCCCATTGCAGCCGGCCAGTCCATCCTCCTCCGTTTTACAGAGTCGTACAAGAACTAGACCTGTCGGAAGTGTGGAGGGAACTGCACCCCGAAGGTAGGGAATTTTCATACTACTCATCCCCACACAAGGTATACACCCGCATAGATTATCTACTGATAGATGAAGCATTCTTACCCCAAATAGAATCCGCCTCCTACCTGGGAAGAACCATATCTGACCACTCGCCGCTCCTCATGGCCTGGAAACTAAAAGGGTCCAGACCCATGTGGCAAATGCCAACGGAAGCATTAACCGACAGGGCATTCAAAGAGGGGCTTCGAGATACAATAACAGAAAATATTGACAACAAGGTGGGGAGTGTGAGCAAGTGGAGTATAATCTGGGAGGCCTTGAAAATAGTAGTAAGAGGGGAGGTCGTAGCCAGTGCCGGTGGAATCCGCAAAACATTAAAAGTAGAACTGGAGGCTGGCGAGGAGAAGATCAGACAACTGGAGGCCATGACCAATAAGTCTAAAGAACTCGAAGTGGAAATGGCCACTATGAGGAAAGATTGTCAAGAAGCTTTGGCCAGACTAACTAAATTTGACTATATCGCAAAAACCACCAGGGCCCTCTCGGAGGGGGACAAACCAGGCAGGCTACTCTCGTGGCTGTGTAAAAACGAGAACCCAAAACTGCCAATTCTTGAAATCACAGACCAGACAGGTGCACCACACACTACACAAGCAGGGATCAATGACTCCTTTAAGCACTTTTACTCCCACCTATACAGCCACGACTCCACCGTACCCCAGAGCGACATATACGACGCACTTGATGAGATAGGCCTCCCTACACTAGATGAAGCCCATAAAGACATACCTAATCAAGAACTAACAGTCAAAGACATACAGGAGGCGATTAAAACACTATCCACAAGAAAAACCCCCGGGAGCGACGGCCAACCCCCGGAGTTCTATAAAACCTTTGCAGCGGAGTTAGCCCCAATCTTGTACGAAGTCTTCAAGTAAGCCTTCGAGACTGGATCACTACCCAACAGTATGAACGAGACACTAGTGATCCCCATACTTAAACCAGGGAAACCCCCAGTTGAGTGCGGTTCATATCGGCCAATAGCCATCCTCAACTACAACATAAAAATCCTGAAGACCATGCTTGCCAATAGGCAGTCATGAGTCATAGGGACCCTGGTACATAGAGATCAGAACGGATTTGTCCTGGGGTGCAGCACAACGGCAAACCTACATAGACTGCAACACATCATTGCACAAACAGCAGGCTCACAGGAACCCTACGCAGTAGTCTCCCTAGAGCGTTCTCCCTATTAGAGCGTTCGACACCATATACTGGGAGTGGCTCCTAGCAACCCTGAAACAATTCGGCCTGGGTGAACACTTCATCCACTGGATTAAGATCCTCTACAAGACACCAGTGGGCAGAGTCAAAACTGGGAGAACGGTATCAGCACGGTGGAATATACAGAGGTGCACTAGGCAAGGATGCCCCCTCTCCCCAATGCTATACATCCTGGGACTAGAACCTCTAGCAATATACATTAGGAAACAATTCTTCGACGCAGGCATAAAAATTGGGGCCTCATACCATATGATCTCGCTATATGCAGATGACGTCCTACTTTACCTTAGGGACCCACAACTCAATATTCAATATCAGGGATATCATTCAACCCTGAGAAGTCTTGCATATTCCCACTAGCAGGGTTAGCCGGGTCCACAGAGACAGCACTCCCAGACGTTGGGATAAGATGGGAACCACACACATTTAGATACCTGGGCGAACAGACTCATGGGGGTAACACCCTCCCTGCAGTACAAAGGCCCAAGAAATCCACTAAGTTTTGTTCCAAACTCCCATTGTACACGATGGGCCAGTGGCCATCACCAAAATGATTGTGCTACCACGCCTCCTGTACTTCATCCAAAATATCCACTACTATATGCCAGCCTCCTTCCGGCTGCTGGGCACACTACTAAAGGACCGGCTATGGGGCAACTCTAGACACAAGCGCACCCAAGATACACTGACGCTACCATACAGGGCTGGCGGAGTCCAGCTCCCAGACCTGGAGCAATACTTCTTGGCGGCACAGCTCACTTTCGTGGCCAAATGGCTGGCAGACAAATTTACTGCAGAGACAGATCTCTTGAGCCAGCTGGTAACCCCAGTGCCCCTGAAGGAAATCCTTTGGGTTCGATGGAAACACTCAGAGAGGACTCCCCTACTTGCCCAACTGGGACGGAAAATATGGGACAGGACGTTGAAGTTGCTGAAGACACTGAATCCGTACTCCCCAGACACCCCACTGATCGCCGATGCTTGCTCCAAAAGAGATGAACTGGCACTCATAAGACTTTGGGAAAGACATGGCATCTACACCTGGGGAGATATGCACGAGGAAAACTCCTTCAGGGAGTTTGAATCCTTGGAAATGAGCGAGGGACTCCCCAAAGGCCAATACCTATGCTACCGGAATATCAGGGAAGTGGCAAAACAGAAATGGAATGACTGGCCACAGGAACCCGAGACGGACCGGACCCTAACCCTAATGCACAACCTGGGAGAAAATTGGAAACCAACCTCTAGAATATATGCTCAAATCATAGACCGGCCCAATCCCAAAAGCGACACCCTAAAGAGCTCATGGGAAATAGACTTGGGAGTGAGCATAACTGAGAAAGAATGCGAAAGAATACTACACTACCCCAGAGAAGTTTCAAGAAACGCGAGATTCAGGCTAATCCAATTGAATGTCCTCCTTAGAACATACATGACCCTGGGCAGAATGGCTAAGTTTTGCAAACCCCCGACTCTGCTATGCCCCCGATGCAGTTCTGACACCGCGGGAATGGCACATATGTTCTGGAGTTGCCCAAAAATACAACACTTCTGGGCCAGAATCGAACAAGCCTACAGAAGAGCGGGTCTGACCCGTTATGAATGGTCGCCAAAGGAATGCTTGCTAGGGGCCTACCCACGGTTAAGCAAAAAATCGAGCACAACGTCAAACTTATGGAAATGGCCTATGTGCTGGCATAAAAGAGCCATCGCTATGACATGGAAAGCACCGACCGGCCCCAGATACGCCAAATGGCTCAAGGAACTTGAACACTGGTCAGAGGCGGAAACTAGAATATGGGGAGAATGAATAGCTAAGACCAGGGAAGACCCGAGCATGACCTATGAAGCCTGGAAAGCTCTGGTATGGGACATGTTCCACCCATCCGACGACAAACCCCCATGAGCAGAACCCCTAACCCACATGATTAGACTTATATTCGGCGCTCAAACCCAAGATACCGATCAGCCCCACCCACTCGACATTCCTCTGATAATGACTCCCCATTCGCCCTGCCCCGTTGCTGAATTGACCTCGAAAGTGGACACAAGATCGCGATGACCTACTTGTTTAGGGAAAGTTAAACCATTAGTTATATGTGTTTTTGTTCTCTTTTTCTTTATTCCTTTTCACTGGTATTCATTAATTACCAATCACTACAAGTTTAAATGTTCTTTTGAAATGCCAATTAAAAACATTTTTAAATAAAATGGGGAAATTAGGGGAGAGGTTCTACATTAGCCAATAAAGGCCAGGGGAGGGTTAGGTTGGTCTTCTATAGGGAAAGGTGGATACCATGTCTCGCCTGTGTGCACCCCACTCCCAATCCTCGAGGACCATCCACCCAGGTGACCCTCCCTTGTTTTTCCACCCCCAGTGTCAGGATCCAAAAGCGATGACCTTGCCCTGGCCACCTGAGAAGAGGTTCCAGGGGGAGTAGGAGTGAGAATACCCTCAGGTTTCTCACAGTAGCGCTGGGCTGGCTCTGATGAAGAAATCGGACGAGTGATGCTCTCTCTTCCCAGTGGCAAGGCCCGCGGACTGGATGGGATCACGGACAGATGTATAAAGAATATACTGATCTCCTCATACCACACTTACGTAATATGTATTAAGCTGTCAAGGGATCCGGGGTCCTTCCTGAGTCGAGCAGAATGGGCTTGGTGATTGTTTTACTCAAACCCAACAAATACCCCTTGAGATGGTCCTCATATAGGCCATTGTCATTAATTAACACAGACAATACAATCCTGGCTAAATTAATGGCAGATAGACTTTTTCCCTATATGCCAGCATTGGTCCTCCCTGATCAGACAGGTTTTGTCTCGGGGAGTTTCACTCAGAATCATTTGAGACGTATTTTTACTTTTATACATGATGTCAACTTCGAAGTCCCGCTCGTAGTCGCCGCCCTGGATGCTGAAACGCCCATCGACTCTCAGGAGTGGCCTTTCCTTTTTGAAGTCTTGAGGCACTCTGGAGTTGGGCTGACCTTTCTCCAGTGGATCTGGCTACTCTATTCTGTGCCTGGAGCTGCAGGCAGCACAAATCTAATGGTGTCTGACTATATAGTCCCCACACGGGGCATTCCCTATCCCCCATTCTTTTTGCCCTTGCGGTTGAACCATTGGCCTGCTGCCTCAGAGAATACCATGCTCACAAAGGAGTTAAGATGTATTCCCATGTTTCAATCATATCTCTTTATGCAGACGATATATGCTTCTGCATGTTAAAAACCCGAGGCAGAACATCCAACCATTAGTCCAGGAGATCTGCCGATTCAGAGAGCTATCTGGGTTGAAAATAAACTGGTCAAAATCAGAGGTTCTCCTGCTGACTCCCGGGGTGCGGCAGACTGGCGTAGGGGATGCCTTTAGGTGGTGCCTGCAGGGAATTCGCTATTTAGGGATACAAGTGGCACTGAAGCCAGCGGCTCTATATCTGGAGAATTCTATAGCCGTGCTGGAACTCCTGGAGCATAGGGTGGAAACATGGATACTTCTTCCTATATCACAGGCCACTCGCATTTCCATGACTAAGATGGTGGTCCCTCCAAAACCTTTTTTTAGTTTTAATAACGTACCAGTCTCTCCCCTCGTCGGCTTTTGGGCATGGCTGAGAAGTCTAATGGTGCAATTGCTTTGGGAAGGCAAACAGGCCAGGATATCCTATGATGTGCTGACCCAACCATACGAGAAAGGGAGCCTGGAGTACCCTGACATATTACGCATACTATCTCGCTGCGCAGGTCCAATACTATGTTTGGTGATGGTCTCCGAACTCTGAGCTGCCTCATATCCTGCTGGAACGGGCGACCACGCACCTGAGTGATTTAAAAGGACTACTATGGGGAGGTTCTGGAGGTAGCGAAGAGGACTGAGATCCAACCAGTGAAAACCATGTGCAGGGCTTGGCATCAACTGAAGCGGTTAGTGGGATTGGGAGCACTCTGTTCTCATGCATTCTACATCTATAGGTTGAGGGTAGTAGCAGTTACTTTTGAAAAGATATTCCAAACTCAATTTGAGAAGCTAGGGGTGCGTACTCTTGGAGACTTGATTCAAGATTTTGAATTGGTAACATGTGTGAGAAACCTGGAGGTGTCTCCCTAACTAGTTCACAGGGATCTGTCATCAGGACACGGCCATCGTTATTGGATCCAGTTCCTGGGCGTGGACCAGTGAGGAAGGATCACCTGGATGAGGGGTCCTCGGGGAGTGGAAGTGGGACATTGATGGGGGAGACTCTGTATCCCTTCTTCCGACACCTTTTCCCCATCCAACTTGGACATTCAGAAACACTGTCCCCTGCTTTTTCACACAAACAATTTCACACACCACGAAAGACGACGGACAAACACCAAAGCCGTTTAACTGGCATGTCCCAACACAAGGGTCAGGCAAAGGTCAGGCAATTGACCAGGATCACACACACCCGACGGCCCTTTCCCTTCCCCACAGGGATAAAAGCTGGAGCATGAGAGCACAATACGAGCAAGGCAGACCGCACAACGACACAGCTATCCAGTCACAGTCGCTCAAGAGGAGGAGAAAAACGGCCAGAATCGTAAGACCACGAACAATAGCCCAAGTGTGTTGCAGCAGATGTCAACGTACACAGAGCGTTCCTACACTGATAAGCAGAGGGAGACGCCTGCTACCTTGGTACGAGCCTTGATTCCCGATACAAGGAAAGCCAAGAGGTTCATCACAGCCGGTGAGTTGAGAACCGATACAGAAACCAAACTGTGTTAATCAAAGTCGCAAAGTGGCACATTGAGGAAAGTTCAAAGAACTGTAAATTGTTTAGGGAAACCCAGCTGCAGAGGCGTCGGGCACCACGTGGGTGCTCACTCGAGAGACTCTGGCTAATCCTGTGTTTGAAGGAAACTACTGATACCAGAAGGCCCTAGGGGAGTCGCGAGGAAAAGGTCAAAGTGGCCATACAGGCGCCTAGCAAAACCCCCATACAGTCGTATGTCTTTGACCGACAAACCATCGAGAAATGCAAGGGAAGTGAATCCCACAGCAAGAGAAAGTAAAAGGAATTTTGAAATGGCAAGAGTGAACCCGACAGAGGAATGCCAATAAAGAGGGGTGAGGTCTAAAGTGCCAAGAAACTGTGTGTTGACAAAAGTGAACCGGTAGAGGCATGTCCATGGTGAACTGTTTAATAAGATATTAAGATTTGTGAATGCCAAGGAGAAAATATCTTTGCAAAAGCCGTAGTGAACCCGACGGATCAAGGCAAATGTTTGAAAAGGGTCTGAGCCCAGAAGAGGGAGATCCAGAGGTGAGAAGCCATCACCCCAACATGTGAATGCAATCGAGAAGTCATTTTGAAAATAAGTCGGAATGAACCTGACCAGAGGGAGGCTGATATTTGAGAGGGGTCTGCGCCCGGAAGAGGGTAACCCAGGGGTGAAGAATTATCACCTCAAGTGTAATTTGAAAGGAACTTTTTGTTTGTTATATTTGAACATATCAGGCCCTCGGAAGCAAGAAAGTCAACCACGGAAGGTCCTGAAGTAGAGGGTGAAAAGCCATCACCCAACGTACCTTTGAAAATAACTTTTTATTTGTTCTTTTTGGAGCACATCGGGTCCAAGAGACTTTTGTAGAAAAGACACTTAACCACCAAAGGTCCTAATAGCTGAACCTGGAAAGCTCGAACATGTGCTGTGCTCAGGAGTCCCACCTTGTCCTGTGCTCAAAACGTGGGGAAGGTTGAACCCCGGCTACCCCATCCTTTTCTTTTTTTTAAATATCTTTTTATAGATTTTTCAAAGAGAAAGAACCAGCCACGGTCAATATTTGAAGCAAGGTCATTGACAGAACAAAATCACAGTGCATAGGTACATTACATTGTATTGTTCGGATTGCAGAGGGTGTACGGAACGTGCCACCTCAGGGTTCCACGGTGGCGGAGGAGCGCCAAGTCTCTATTCCTATGCCCGTGAGCACCCTGCCCCCAAAACCTGCAACCTTTCCGGTGTCTTTTGGCTATGCGTTGTCAGTCCATCTACCCGAGACCTTCAGGTTCTTCCCAGGGCAGCCCCATGCATTGTAGGTGCATTTCTCCAGGGATGCGCAGCAATCCATTGCACTTAACCATCGGGTAAGGCACAGCCCTTCTGTGGACCCCATCATGGAGGCTATAAGTCTTTTTCCCAGGCCCAGTGCCACCGATATTAATGGTTTTTCATATTTGGTATATTACACTTCTCCCCAGATCCCAAGCAACACCAGCCTTGGATCCCCGGGGACTGAGGACCCCCGAACCCTGTTGATCACCCGGCTACCGCATCTTGACTGCTTTTCATTTGTAAACACTTCTTTCTTTCTTGCGAATCCTATCCCACACTCTATTTGGTATTTAGTTGTAAGGTTTGGCAATCGTTTTTCTTTTAGTATAGGCCCTTTTATTTTGACAAGACACCACTAGTACTGCCTTATTTTGATTTGATGGTGATAGTTTGCTCCAATCTTAGATTTAGGTTTAGATTAGATGTATTCCAACCTGCATAAAGAGTTTAATAAACACCATTGAACTGCGATCACTTGTGTCTGTCTATTCTTGATACCATGCCTTCCTTATACATGGAACAACCATGGACTTCCTTACACATGGGACTTACACATGGGCAAGTGGAACTGGACGGCAGTGACCATGCTGTTATATTTTAGATTACAAGAGGTACTAAAGGCAAAATGGCCAAACTACCCAGATGTTCCTCCTATTTTCCCACTAGTGCAGTTTATTACTGAACCACCAGCTGTATGAGGCTAGTATCCTCTATATACAGGATTATTAAACAACAGAAGGTGGATAAAGAGGCACATTTCATGGCCAAGTGGGAGGCCGCATTGGGTAGCTAACTGTCAGAGGCACAGTGGAAATTAATATGTATGCAGTTACGCAAACCTGCTCTTATAGACTTGTTTTCGTGTCACCCACTTTATATTCCTTCATTAGGTTTATTATTCCACAGCTTGGCTGTGTAGATATTACCCTGATAGATCCGCCCAATGTCTTAGATGTTCCTAAGACCCAGTGGATTTCCTGCATGTGGCATGGAGCTGTCCACGTATTAGGCCACTGTGGGACCAGGTGGGTAAAGCTATGGCCCAGATGATACCCAATCCAATACAATATTCTCCAGAATTGTGTTTGCTGTTATTGGTAGAAGAGGGGTATCATGCTGGGAAAAGGCTGCTGGGCATGGCATCTATTGGGACAATTGTTGATTGCAAGGGCCTGGGGGAAGCGCAGGGCACCATGCTTTCAAGAATGGCTGACTCTCCTGAATTTGTGTGAGAAAAGAGATGCAGTATGCTATATCCCTGCGAAGCCAGAGCAGACCACTGGACTATTGGGGCCCCCTCAGAACTTTCATGTCCAGGGGTGCTGGGAGCTCGGCGGCGGCATCCACGCTTGTTGAGGACTTGGTTGATGTCGGATAGACAGTTTGTGGCCACCTCCCTGTGTGTATGATTGGAAGTTGACAGAAGGTCCTTAACATCTATAAGGAAGGAAGGCTGGTGGGGTGGATGGCGTTTGTGTATTGATATGCTTGGGCAGTCGGGTGGAGGGAGGAGGGAGACGGGTGGGGTTAGATCAACATTTAACCTTATGGGGAATATGTTTTTGCTTTATGTCCTTGACTGGTATGCGCTGCTTTTTGTTTGTGGGGGGATGTTGGGGTGGGGTCTGGGTGGGGCTACTGTTTAAGTTTGGAGAAAAAAAGCAGCCTCTGTACTCCAGTCACTCTTACCTCCTCTGGTCTCTTGGACGTCCTCCTCCACCTCCTGTCCTCACCCAACTAACCCACGCCTACACACTCACACACACACCTCCTTAAATACCCCACCCCCTTCCTGGATTGGTTTCTCAACCAATCACTTACCTGGCTCAAGGGGGAATGGCAGGGGAGTGTATAGGGAGGCTTCCAAAAGGAATTGTAAGCCGTGCCCCCTTTTCTGGAAGCATCTCTGGCAAAGAAAGTGGAAGAGATTCTGAGGAACTGGAGTCCCTATTCCATATGGCCTTCTAATGGGCCTTTTCAAACTTAATATCTCTGGTGAGCTGGTGGGGGCCCCATTAATAAGGCCTTTTTTCCTGAATGTGTGTAGATTTCTAGAGACTTTCCTACACCGCTTTCTCGCATGGCCGTTGTTGGGCTGCTGGCTGTGTGTTGAAAAGAAATGTAAACTCTTGCTGCGTGGTGGCTTCCCTCTGCTGCCTCCGCTGCAGTTTCCCCCATCAGTGTTCGCCATCATCATAGGCAAGGTGGGCATGGGAGGGGATCTGTACACACGAGCACCAAGGAATGTTTTGGTGGGCTCCCTCCCCTGACACGGCCTGTTAGCAGGCCTTGTCACAGTATATTGTTGCAACGTGAGCAGGACTCAAGGTCATCGCACTTTTTCAGTGTTACTGTGATTGCCTTTGTGAGCGTCGCTAGTTTCACCTTCATGGAATTGGTCTCTCCTCAACCAGGCTCACCCTTGTTTCCACCTCCGTAATTCTGCCCTGGTCTTCCTCCATTTTAGAATTAATAGGGGTGATGCTGGTTAATATGTCATCCACTTTAGTATTTACCAATTTAAATCCCTCTGTCATGCTGGCCAAAATTGTTTGAAGGTCGTTGGGCATGGGTGGGTACATCCCATCTTCAATATTAGTACTCTGCCCCAGTGTTTTGGTGTTGCCTTAGTTAAAGGAACAAGGCTACTTTTTTTGTGTGCACTTTTTAACATTCCTCCTTTATTATAAAACAAACAAACATAACACTAACTTGCATCAACTGTGAGTTCAAACATCGGTTCACGCTCTTAACCATTAACTGCCCGGCCATTAGTGTCCGTGGTCCAGGTACCTTACACTACCACACATAGTCATTTAACTTGGCCAGCGGTCTCGTGGCAGATCTCAGACCGTACCGCCCTTCTCGGGGCCTGCACCCCCCCTCCCGGCTCCTGATCTGGCTCACCTTCACTGGTCAGGTCCTCGAGGCCGGGGGCCTCCAGCGGTTCCCAGGTTGCATCCATGTCATGATGCCTACCCCCGGAGCACCAGGCCAGGCCCAGAACCCCCGGGAGCAGGCATCACGCCCCCGGGTAAAAGCCCAGCGGCCCTTTATAGGGGCTCTTTAGACTCTGTCCAGGCGCCATAGGCGCCAGGCTCATAAGGGGAAGTGTTTGGTGCACTTACCTGAAGCAGACCATGCTGCACACTCACCTGATACAGACCATGCTGCATGAAGAACCAAGCCAAATGAGGCTTAGGAGGGACTATTTTTCTGAAGGAACTATTTTGTTACTTGGGTGGGGCTGTGGAAGAATACTCAACTGGAACTTCTTCCAAAGCTATTTAAGCGACGCCCGGACAGCCACACGTGCTTCGCGTTGTTCTGCATCCCAGCAGCTGAACGCTCACCGTGTCTGCTCCTGCACCTGGACTCCAGCCACGCCCGCCTCGAACCTGGAACACCTGTAAGGGAATAAGAGAAGAGAAAGGTGAAAACCAAGAATTTATTCAACCTTCTTACCTGCATCCGGAATCTTCACGCCAGCATTCCTGAAGGAAGACTTCCATTTAAAAGCACTGCGTTGCTCGCTGCAGCGCCGCGCTTCACTCACCTGTTCCCGAGACGCCGCCCGGCTCCATCGCGGCTCTCGGCACCGGTCGCCACATCTCTGCACCTAGGGGAGAGAAGAAGAGACAAAAGGTGAGCAAGGGAACACAAGAGGAAAGCCGAATTTTCAGCCATATTACTTACCGGCTTTTCTTGGTGAACCATTCCACATCTCGGGTCGGCGCCGCATCTCTGGCAGGTACCGCACCCCGGCCCCTATGGGGAAAGGACAAAGGACATTACTGGGGAATTATGAAGACATTTAGAGGGGTCGCCCTCATCACTAACTCACCTGATTTTACCACCGGCAATTTAACCCCTCAACGCATCGCCTTTGTTCTTGTTCTGCACCTGAAATAAAGGACAGAAAAAACAACATAAAAGGAGGCTCACACTTGAACTTTTGCATCTTCATACTTACGACGTATGGCTCAGAAAAGTCAAGTGGATTTGCCAGCGCCATTCTGAAGACCAGTGAAGTAACTGGACGAACGCGCGCCCCTGCACCAGAAGCAGGATGGAGAGTTCATCCTTCCAAACCATAAGGTGAGCTTAAACCGGGGGTTTTGGAGGAAGTCAGAGAAGAACGAAGGGGGATAGGAGGGAGCAAGCACACTATTCAGCAGACAGTTAATCCCCTTTCTCATCTGCAGAAGGATATTCCTACGGGCCAGACAAGCAAGATTTGGGGGTCCTATTCTGTCGGTGGTCCGAATTCTGCGCATCACGCTTGAAGAGGCCACAGCAACCCAGACCAGACCAGCGCCTCCGTGGGAGCCAGGTGAGCGTTACAGAACGCGAAGCCTTCCTACAAATTCCCACCCAGGCGCTATGGAAATTTCTGAGACTGACCAGTTGGCCCAACTACTGGGGGAATTACGGGCCGAAGTACACGCCGCCCTTCAAGAGACTAATGCTCTCAGGAGGGAAGTGATTGTAACAAAGGAAAGAGCTGATGACCTGGCTAGACAGCTTTTGCAAGGTCAAGCTGGACAAACTCCTTTAACCGGTTCCGGAGGGAACCCCGCTCCTGTGCTTTCCAGTAACCCGGTGCAGATTAATCTACCTGCAAACATGCCGCTGGCCCCACCCGAACGCTTTGCTGGGGACCCCAAACGATTCATCGTATTCATGAATCAGTGTCGTTTGCATTTCCTGTGCAGACCTGGGGCCTTCCCTAATGACCAGACCAAGGTAGCCTTTGTATTGTCATATCTCAGCGGCAGTGCTGCCGATTGGTCAGTTCCACTGGTAACTCAAGATGACCCGATTCTTCGTGATTTTCAAGGATTTCAAGCAAGCATGGAAAGGTTATTTGCTCGTCACTCCCAGGGGCAGGCGCTAGATGACGAACTTCTATCTCTGCGACAGGGCAATCAAGACCTCCTTTCCTACATTGCAACCTTTAATAGACTAATTGTGGAAACTGGGTGGCCAGAGGATAAAAGAATCACGTTATTTTATCGAGGTCTATGCGGACAACTTAAAGATGTCCTGGCCCAAGTTGTAAATCCGCCCCAAGAATGCTCAGAATATATAGACTTAGTGGTCCAATTGGATCACAGACTGCAAAACAGAAAAGCAGATCGGTCCAAGTTTGAGACCCGGGTGTTAGTCAAGACACACGCTAACCTCAAGGGGGCTGAAGCCTCTGAGCCAATGCAAATCGGAGGAGTTAAAGGACCTTTAACTCAAAAGGAACGTGAAAGAAGACGGCAGATGCACTTATGTCTTTATTGTGGATCCTCTGGACACTTTCTACGAGATTGCCCGGCACGGCCGCCCAGGAAGGTGGTAGGAGCCGCTGATAAAATCCATGAAACCTCTGTATCGGGAAACGACCACGCCCGACAAGCGTAGGGGTCCGCTTGCCGAGCTTGAAAACAAACTCTCAGACCTCGCATTTCAATGTGCCAATGGTCCTCGTAGATCCGGAACAGCCTAAGCGGTTGCATGCAATAAAGGCATACATCGATAGTGGGGCTATAGGAAACTACGTGGATCGTGAATTGGTCTCCAGGATTAACCTCCCCCTGCGTCCTAAAACCAGCAAAGATGTCATCACCACAGTTGATGGAACCGAAATTGCCTCGGGACCGGTAACACATTCCACAGCTAAGGTGACACTTGTAGGTCCGGACGGCCATCGGGAGGCAGTTGTGTTTGATGTAATCAAGGCTCCACAGTTTCAGGTTATTCTCGGAATCCCTTGGTTAGAGACACATAATCCTCGAATTGATTGGCGAGCAAAGAGAATAACCTTTCCGGAGTGTGCACGAACCTGCTACCCAGAAAATCTGAAGATCAGTCTAGCATCAGTAACCTCTGTCTCCATGCAACTACCTCCGGAATACCAAGACTTTCAGGACGTCTTCCAAAAGGAACAGGCCAACACGTTACCTCCTCACAGATTGTACGATTGCCAAATCGATCTGGTGCCCAGTGCACAACCCCCTTGTAGCAGGATTTATGCCCTTACTGAGCCGGAGAATCTGCATTTGAGACAATATTTAGATCAATACCTAGCCAATGGTTTCATTCGCCCGTCAAAGTCTCCGGCATCCTCGGCTTTGTTCTTCGTGCCAAAAAAAGAAGGCGACCTTAGAACTTGTATCGATTACCGCGCTTTGAACCAGATAACTGTTAAAAATCGTTACCCTCTGCCTTTGATCCCAGAACTCCTTGACCAGGTGAAGGACGCTTGCATATACACCAAGTTAGATCTCCGGGGGGCTTATCATCTGGTACGAGTAAAAGAAGGCGATGAATGGAAAACGGGCTTCTGTACAAAATATGGACTATTCGAATACCAGGTGATGCCTTTCGGGTTGTGCAACACGCCTGCTGCCTTCCAATTCTTCATGAACGATGTCCTTCGGGAACTCATCAATGTCTGTGTTGTCGTTTATATCGATGACATTCTGGTGTACTCCTCTTCGGAATCAGATCACAGAAAACATGTCAGGGCCGTCCTTGAGAAATTGCGCCAGCACAAACTGTTTGCAAAGCTGGAAAAATGCGTTTTCCACCACCGAGGTTGAGTTTCTTGGATTCATCCTGACACCTAAAAGGGTCCGAATGGACTCACGGAAAGTGGATGGCATCCTCAAATGGCCATCACCTAGTTCGGTGAAAGGTGTCCAAAGCATGCTTGGTTTTGCCAATTTCTATCGCAGGTTTATCCCGGAGTTTTCACGGGTGGTGCAACCCATCACTGCACTCTTGCGGAAGAATAAACGTTTTGAATGGACCGAGGAAGCTGTACAGGCCTTTCAGGAATTAAAAGCTAAATTTACGTCTGCACCTATTTTGAAACACCCGGGTCCTGATCTCCCATATATAGTCGAAACCGACGCATCCAGCTTAGCCATGGGAGCTGTCCTGCCTCAGAGAGACCCCGAAACCAACCAACTGCACCCCATAGCATTTTGGTCCAGAAAGTTCTCGCCGCCGGAGATAAATTATGCAGTCACCGATAAGGAATTATTAGCCATTAAGTCCGCCTTTAAGGCTTGGCGGCATTATCTTCTTGGCGCCAGGCATACCATCACCTTGATCACTGATCACCGAAATTTACAATATTTAAAAACTGCCAAGGCTCAGTCTTCACGACAGCTCCGATGGGCTTTATTCTTTGCGGAGTTCGATTTTGTAATCACTTACCGTCCCGGCTGTAAGAATGGCAAAGCGGACGCGCTATCTCGAATTGGAATGGGAGAAATGGACACAAACTCAGAACCTGTGCCGATAATTCCCGAACAAAGAATCTTGGGGATAACCACTTTACAAACCCTTGAAGACATTCAAGCACGGGTAAAACTATTCCAGGAATCTTCAGCCTTGCAGGATTGGATCAAAAGGCGGGTCTGCCTTTTCAATCAAAGATGGCTTACCTTACTTCCAAGGACGTTTATTTTTGCCAGAAAAGGAATTGCAAGAACTGGTTATTTCCCGTCATCACGATACTCTGATGGAAGGACATCCTGGCATTGCCAAAACAGAGGAAAAAATTAAACGACAATTCTGGTGGCCGTCCTGGCGAAAGGATATTAAATCTTTCGTGATGTCCTGTGGAGTTTGCGCCCAAAACAAAGGTCAAAAAACAAAACCCGCCCGTCTTCTTCAACCCTTAGACATTCCACCAGCACCTTGGCACACCTTGTCACTAGATTTTATCACGGACCTGCCCTCTTGTAATGGATACAATACTATTCTGGTTGTGGTGGATTTATTTTCCAAGATGGCCCATTTTATTCCGTTGAAAGGATTACCTTCAGCTTTTGTTCTTGCCAAGGAATTCCTCGAAAATATCCGTCTGCATGGATTCCCGTCCATACTAATCTCCGATCGGGGAAGCCAGTTTATTTCTCATTTTTGGAAAAAGTGTTGTCAACTGGCACAAATCGACGTAAGACTCTCAACCAGCCACCACCCACAGACCGATGGTCAGATGGAGAGAACGAACCAGACCCTTGAACAATATCTACGATGTATGTTGCACCAATCGGAGGGTAATTGGAAGGATATTTTATGGGTGGCTGAATATGCATACAATAACTCGATACACTCTGGAACTGGTCAGAGCCCCTTTTATACCCTATATGGACATCACCCTCGTACTTCAGACTTGGACTCACCTTTGAGCCTCGAAATGCCCGCAGTGGACCATTTGCATTCTACGATTACTCGAGCCTTCACGGATGCTACTGTACACTTACAACATGCAAAAGGGAAATACAAAAAGGAGGCGCCTCCATACCAAATAGGGGATCAAGTATGGTTGCCTACCAAACACTTATCGCTCAAGGGATCTCAGACTTTTAATCCAAGGTATTTAGGCCCTTACTCGATCAAAGCTATAATTAACCCAGTGGCAGTCAAGCTAGATCTACCAGCTAACATGCGGATTCACCCCGTTTTTCATGTGTCGCTTTTGAAACCAGTGCAACCAGGAACCAGATTAATAAAGCCACCAGAACCAATCCAGATAGATAGGGAGCCTGAATTCGAGGTGAAGAACATTTTGGACACTAAGATCTCAAAATCAAAACTTTTCTACCTAATTGATTGGAAGGGGTACGGGCCTCAGGAAAGATCTTGGGAACCCAGCGACCACGTACATGCACCTCGGCTAGTAAAAAGGTTCCATCAGAATTTCCCGTACAAACCGAAACCTCCTGGGGAAACGACCTTGGGAGGGGCCTTGGGGGGAGTGCTGTGATGATGCCTACCCCCGGAGCACCAGGCCAGGCCCAGCACCCCCGGGAGCAGGCATCACACCCCCGGGTAAAAGCCCAGCGGCCCTTTATAGGGGCTCTTTGGACTCTGTCCTGGCACCGTTGGCGCCAGGCTCATGTTGGACATCAGTCCTGGCGCCATAGGCGCCAGGCTCATAAGGGGAAGTGTTTGGTGCACTTACCTGAAGCAGACCATGCTGCACACTCACCTGATGCAGACCATGCTGCATGAAGAACCAAGCCAAATGAGGCTTAGGAGGGACTATTTTTCTGAAGGAACTATTTTGTTACTTGGGTGGGGCTGTGGAAGAATACTCACCTGGAACTTCTTCCAAGGCTATTTAAGCCACGCCCGGACAGCCACACGTGCTTCGCGTTGTTCTGCATCCCAGCAGCTGAACGCTCACTGTGTCTGCTCCTGCACCTGGACTCCAGCCACGCCTGCCTCGAACCTGGAACACCTGTAAGGGAATAAGAGAAGAGAAAGGTGAAAACCAAGAACTTATTCAACCTTCTTACCTGCATCCGGAATCTTCACGCCAGCATTCCTGAAGGAAGACTTCCATTTAAAAGCACTGCGTTGCTCGCTGCAGCACCGCGCTTCACTCACCTTTTCCCGAGACGCTGCCCGGCTCCATCGCGGCTCTCAGCACCGGTCGCCACATCTCTGCACCTGGGGGAGAGAAGAAGAGACAAAAGGTGAGCAAGGGAACACAAGCGGAAAGCCGAATTTTCAGCCATATTACTTACCGGCTTTTCTTGGTGAACCATTCCACATCTCGGGTCGGCGCCGCATCTCTGGCAGGTACCGCACCCTGGCCCCTATGGGGAAAGGACAAAAGACATTACTGGGGAATTATAAAGACATTTAGAGGGGTCGCCCTCATCACTAACTCACCTGATTTTACCACCGGCAATTTAACCTCTCAACGCATCGCCTTTGTTCTTGTTCAGCACCTGAAATAAAGGACAGAAAAAACAACATAAAAGGAGGCTCACACTTGAACTTTTGCATCTTCAAATTTACGGCGTATCTCTCGGAAAAGTCAAGTGGATTTGCCAGCGCCATTCTGAAGACCAGTGAAGTAACTGGACGAACGCGCGCCCCTGCACCAGAAGCAGGATGGAGAGTTCATCCTTCCAAACCATAAGGTGAGCTTAAACCGGGGGTTTTGGAGGAAGTCAGAGAAGAACGAAGGGGGAAAGGGGGGAGCAAGCACACTATTCAGCAGACAGTTAATCCCCTTTCTCATCTGCAGAAGGATATTCCTACAGGCCAGACAAGCAAGATTTGGGGGTCCTGTTCAGTCGGTGGTCCGAATTCTGCGCATCACGCTTGAAGAGGCCACAGCAACCCAGACCAGACCAGCGCCTCCGTGGGAGCCAGGTGAGTGTTACAATCCACCGCTCCTGTCTCATCCGGGATGGACCTAGGCTTGTCTTCGCTGGGTTGAGCGTCCTCGTCTTCCAGGTGGCACTCACTGTCAGTCCACAGGTTGCGAGGCACCGTCTTGAACCACGGCGAGTTCCTCGTCACTTGACGGTGTCCTCGGGTCACAGTCACCATGGTTCTGTGCCGATCGCTGCCGGTCCATGGCAGTTCCTCGTATCTGGTGTCGAGTTTTGATTTGGTGGGGTTTCGTAGCATGACGACTTGGTCCCCCACCTGATGATCGGACTGCCTCGCTCTCCTCTTGCCACTCATGTTGGCACTCCTTTTCCTCATTTCCGTGCGTCCTTCATTGACCTCGTCCGGGGTCCTGCTTGGATGGTGCGGAATCGAGGATCGGATGACTGTGCCGAACATGAGATCCGCCGGCGGTATGCTGGTTGTGCTGTGGGGGATATCCCGATAGTTCCTGAGGAACCGGTAGAGGTCGACCTTCCATGGGCTGGCGTTCGCCTTGGATACCCTTAGCACCTTGTTAATGGTTCTCATGAAGCGTTCGGCGTCCCCGTTGGCCTGGGGCCACCTCGGTATGATGTGGTGATAATTTATATTAAGGTCCTGCAGATAGTTTTTGAATTCCTCCCCGGTGAACGGTGGCCCATTGTCACTTTTGATGGAGGTTGGTAGTCCGTGAGTTGCAAACATTTTTTCTATGGCTGGAATGACCACTTCCGCTGCTGTGGATTCGACTATTTCAACTTCCGGATATCGGGAGTGGTCATCAACGGCTACCAAAAGGTGGAGGCCTTCCCGTAGCTTGTAGAAGTCAATGCTGATGGCCTCCCACAGAGAGAGGCCGCGTGCCGCCGATAGAATTGGTTCCGGTTCTGGTGTGGCCCCCGTTATCTGACAGGCTAGTCATGTACCGATGAGTGCCTCGACCCGTTCCTCGATCTGGGGAAACCATACCCTGTGCCGCATGCGGGCTTTTGTCCTTGCCAGCCCTTGGTGTCCTTCATGCGCTAGGGCCACTATCCTGTCTTGTATTCTGAGAGGGATTACGATGCGGTTACCCCTTAGTATCACTCCGCCTTCTGTGATTGACAAGTCTTGCCGGACGGTAAACATGCCGGACAGAAACTCTTTTGCTTCCGCTGTTCTGTTGTGTGTGTGTCTCATGAAGGTTTTCCAGTCCCCTGAGATTATGGCATCTTTCACTAGATTGCAACAGGGATCCTTGTTAGTTTCTGCCTCGATGTCTTCGATGCTCACCGCCTTTGGTCACATTGCTCGAACCACTTCGCATATATGTTCCTCTGTCTCTTCGGCCACTTGGATCTCTTGTTGTGTTGCCTCTCGCGGATGCCTCGAGAGGAAGTCCGCGGGGTTTCCACTACCTGGTTGGTAGATCAGATCAAAGTCGTATTGCTGGAGATGTAGTAGCCATTTGGTGATCCGTGCCGGAGGGTGTGACGACGTTCCCATGAAGATGGGTAGTAGGGGTTTGTGGTCGGTGACTGCTGTGAACCGCCACCCATATAGGTAAAGATGAAAGTGCCTGCACCCCCACAGCACGGCGATGGCCTCTTTCTCAATGTGGGAATACCTCTGTTCGGTTTCCGTGAGGGCTCTCGAGGCATAGGCTATCAGTCTTTTCTCCCCTTCTCTCGTCACCTGCATTAGGATGGCACCGAGCCCAACGGGGCTTGCATCCACGAACAGTTCTGTGGGCAGCTCGGTGTTGTAATACGCCATCTTGGTGTCGACGGACAGGGATTCTTTAATACTTTCAAACGAGTCTTGGCACTTCTGCCCCCAGTCCCACTTGACGTTTGCTTTCGTCAGTTCCCGTAGTGGCTCAGATAGGGTGGCCAGGTTTCGAATGAACCTCCCGCAGTAGGTTGCCATCCCTAGGAAACTGCGTACTTCTGTGGGGGTCATCGGTGGGCTTGCCGCCTGGATGTCTGCGACCTTCTGGAGATCAGGGGAGATGCCCGTGCTGCCAAACTTGTAACCATAGAAGGTGATTTCCGATCTGAGGAACTCGCGCTTCTCCCTGTGTATGGTCAGTCCAGCCTCTTGTAGTCTGCCCAGTAGGGTATGAAGCCTTTTGAGGTGCTCCTTCTTGTCGGTGCGTGAATCAGAATGTCGTCGCTCACGTTGAGGACCCCAGGGATGCCCCGGATGACCTCCTGGATAGTTTGCTGGAATACCTCAGCAGCGGACGAGATCCCGAAGCTCAGGCGTTTGTATCTCCTTAACCCCAAACGCATCGAGAATGCTGTGATGTAGCGTGAGTCTCTGTGGAGTTTGAGTTGATGATACCCCGCCTTCAAGTCAACTTTCGAGAATACACAAGACCCTGTGAGGTCCGCCACAATTTCGTCGATCGTTGGGGTGATGTGGCGTTCTCGCTTGATGGCAGTGTTAGGTAGACGCATATCAATGCAAATCCGGACCTTTCCGGGCTGTTTAGGCTTTCGCGTGACGACCATCGGGGAGACCCAGGGTGTGGGCTCTGTAACCGTGTCTATGATGCCAGCTTCCTCCAGAGCCTTGAGTTCCTGCTCCACTTGTTCTCTCATGTGGAAAGGTGTCCTCCGATGCAGTACGGCTTTCGGCTGTAATGTTTCGTCAATGTCCAGCCTGATGGTTTTGCCCTTCAAGCAGCCTATTCCATCTTGCAGCTTGGGGTATTGATTCACCATTTTCTCCACCTCTTCGGCCTCATCGATATGGCGGATGAATTTGACCACTCCCAGATCTTCTGCTGCGTCCCCACTCAGGAGGCTTTGAATTCCTGCCTTCACGACATAGACTTTCGACCATAGTCTGTTTTCGCCGTGCTCCAGCGTGGTGCGGAACCTGCCTATGACTGGTAGGGGCTTCCGGCTGCCGTATGCATACAACAGCATGTCTGTGCTTTTCAGGACTGGTTGAGGCTTTAGAGTCTGGAATATGCTTGTGGGCATAACATTCACTGAAGCGCCGGTGTCAATGGTCATGAGAATGCGCTGGTCTTGGACGGTGACCATGCACTTGCGCCTTCGGACAGATTTTCTTTGTGTTTCTTGACCTTGGCTTAATGCGGACACCAGGTATATCTTTCTTCCTTTCCTCTCGTTGTCCTTGCCGGGATCTTGCTGCCCTATCGAGACATCATCCCCTTCTTCCTCCGTGGAAGAGTTGGCCACTGCGACCCTCCTTGCACTGGCTTGCTTCTTTTTCTTGGTCGTGTTTTTTTCTGGAAGGTTCTGTGGGGGCTGCGTGGAGGCGCCCGATGATCTGCACACCTTTGCATAATGATCCTTCCTGCCGCAGGCGCCGCAGGTGGTGCCTTGCGCACAGGACAGTTGCGGCGGCCATGTCATGGGCCACCACACCAGCCACACTCTGTGGGCCCAGGAATGCGCGGTTGCCACCTGTTCTGGCCATATCCCCCACTGTATTCATCCCTCGAGGATTGTTTGTTGGTGATCTGGGCCACCATGGCTGTGTTGAGAGCAGGTTGCAATCTGTGCAGTGTGGCCTCCATGTTGGCCGCTCTGGTGTGGGCTAGTTCCCTTTATCGTCCTAGTTCAAGGATCCGTTGCAGGGGGATGCCTCTCTCGCTGAGTATTAGGCGCCTTAGTTTTTCTGATTGTATGCCGTTAATGATCTGCCTCCTGATCTCCCTCTCAACATTTGTGAACTCGCAGGACATGGCCAATTTTCTTAACCGAGTGTGGTAGGCATCCAGGGTCTCGTCCGATGCCTGTATGGTGGTGCAGAAAATGAAAGTCTCATAGTCCGGGTTCAGTTGGGGGAGAAAGTGAGCCGTGAGGGCATCTTTTGTGCTTTGGTACGCATCTTGGCCATCGGCCACATTCAAGGAGTTGAAAATGCGCAGTACCTCGTCACCCACACTGAGTAGTAGGTGCGCCTTCATCTTCCTGGCCGACGTCACATCTTTGCACTCCATCGCCATCTCAAATTTCTGGATTCACAGCTGCCATCTAGGTCCACTCGAAGATGGGTCGGTAAAGGGGTCAAAAGGTTGGACCAGTGTCAATGAGCCTCCTTGTGTGCGAGGCTGTGGGGATGTCCGCGATAGGTTTGCCGCAATTCTTTACGGCGTGGTGGGCCCAGGGGTGGACTTACCGGCCGCCATGTCGACGTGTACCTGGTCAGTGCTGGCGTGAGCTCTGCGAGCAACCACTAGCGCAGCGAAGTTGGGCCTTCCCTGGAGTTGCTGTGGTATCCAACCGCTGTGCGGAAAATTCAGGTGCTGGTTTTTCCATGTGGTTTGGTTCCGATGCCACTTCTTGTTGGTGCCCCTAGTGTGGGAGGCCAGATGTCAGATGGCTCCACACTGCCCGGCGGGCACTTGGAGGGCGAGTGATGAGGAGAAGAGAGAAGGAAAAAAAACATTTTTTTTTTTTTGTGGGGTGGGTCACGTGTGCGATTTCCCCCCCCCCCCCCCAACGGGTGTCCAAAAATTTCGCCGCGATGGCTGCGGGCCATCTATGCGCCGTGAACGCCGAGCACGTGTTGGTCCTCGTTCCACCTCGTCGCCATTGTTATGTTCCAGCCCTCGGCGTGCGGGGGCTGGCGGGGTTAGGCTAGGCCGCACGGCCTGTGGAGCAGCTCCAGCGGGAGCTTCAATGAATCACTCGCACACGTGTGGATGGTCTGCCCCGGAACTGCCTCCCGAGCGCGGGGGCGGGCTTTTATTAGGCATGCCCTGCGTCACCGCGTAGCGGGACGCAGGGCGGAACATAACAGTGACCAAGCTGAGAGCTTTAAGAGACGCGGCCATCTTTGATGACACGCAACAGCAGCTCCCGCAGACTGAACATTTATGAAGGTAAGTGATGTGGTTTTTTACAATGCAAATCTGTTTTAGAACACAACAAACCTAGAAGCATCAAGAAATGTATACGGTTCAGTGTTGCCTCATGAATGCTTTTTTCTCTTGTGGACAGAAGGAGCTTTGTGTTCAGAAGGAGTCTTTGAAGGAGTTTTTCACACATGGCCCCGGTTCAGTTTGTAATTTGACATCTCTTTACTTCCAAGAAAGGTAAAATACTAATCTTGAAATGTAACATGTTCCTTTTTTATGTATTATACATTGTTTGTTAGATGATTGAATTAGAAAGAAAAGGAGATGTTCACATATTGATTGAGGTATTTATATAGCGCACTAAATGAACGAAATTGTATTAAGGCGCAGATATTAAAATAAACAAAACAATAGCTCTATTATGACCCATCAAGTCATCAAATGTACTCCCCACTCCCTTGGTACTTTGTTCGCTAGCTTATTTAAACAGATTGCTTTCGATTTTTTTTTCGGAAAGATGGCAAAGATTCCAATTTCCTTATCTCCAATGGAAGACTATTCCATAGTTTAGGTCCAAATACAGAAAATCTACAGTCTCCTCCGGACACACAGCGCATTGATTTTAAGGACCGTGTTGTTTGATAAAAATGTAGCTTGTCCACCAGATACATAGGAGCCAGATTATTCAAGCATTTGAAAATCATGCATCCAGTTTTAAAATTAATCCTGTCCGGGGCGCTGTTGCGCTGAAGCAAGATGGCCGCTTAAGCGTTACGCTCCGGACTGGCAGAGCAATCGATCCTTATCTCCACCGCCCAACGCTGCACATAACCCTGCAGGGCTACCTACGATCCTTCGGGAGCCTTCCTACTGCGAGCGTGTGAGGTTTGGAGCCTCTACGCGCCCCGGGGACAGGACTACGCCTCTCTCCCCTGACTGCGGCTATGGCCTCCTGCTCTCCCCGCCCCGCGGCTCCGGCGACGCCGGCTCGCCCGCCCACCTGAGGCCGCGGCGCTGCGGGCCGCCGTGGGGGAGGGGCGCCAACCCCGCGAGGCGCTCTGGACCATCGCGGCTGTCGGGGCTGCTCCCCACTTATTTCACGACCTGCCTCGGGACGTCGGCAGCCGCCGGCCCCTCCACTTCGCCCGGCGACCCGCCAGCTCCGGCGGCACTCTGGTTCCGCGCCCCTGCGCCGTGTCCTGCGGCGCTCCAACAACAGACCCGGCTCCCGCTCCCCCCCCCCGCCGCTCCTCCACACGAACAGCAGCATCGGAGTGCAGCGAGGTAAGGAGCGTGAGGGGGAGGGTGTGCCTATCTCCTGCGGCCCCTGCGGCCGCCCTCCCGCAGACCGGAGGCCCACTCTCTCTTCTGTCTCAGAGGTGGTCTCCCTGCTGATCCGGCGCACACGGGCTGCACCCCCCCCGCCCCGCTTACCCGCACAACATCATTGCTCCCACCTGATGCCGGCTGGGGGACCTGAACACCAAGACCCACCGGACCACGATGCGAATTTAGGTCCCCCACTGCAACATACCCTGATGTTGTCCGCATCCCAGTACTGCTGGGGCCTGTCACTACGCACCTTCTGGTTTGCACTAACGCGCCCATGGGCTCAACTGGAGGACCGTGCCTACCGTTGTGACATTCATCGCCTGGCTGCGCTTGGCCTTACACGGGCGGTCCACCAGTCCCCCTCCTGCTGACCACCCCTTGCCACCCACTTCAGTGACGCCTGCTCGTCAGCCCCTATGGGGCCACAGCCTCATTAACTCCTCACTACTCGGGCTATCGGTGGGCCCAACAGCTGCCCCACGCCTGCACTGACTCTGCACATGCATCGGACCTTGCGATCTGAGGAGTGGGCCCTGCGCTAATATCAAGCTTTCACATCTCCCCTGGCTGCCGCAACATCTTACACTCATTGATCCACGGCCTCTGGTTGCTTCCTGTTCCTAACTATATTTTATACACTGTGTTACGAGGTGCGGGGTCCGTGCCCCCCCTGCCTTCTCCTCGACCTCCGATACTGCCAGGATGACCAAGGGGGGCACGAGGAAACAGAGCTCCATCAACATGTTCGCGAAGGCTGCGGTGCGATCGTCGGAGGAGGCTGCCGAGCAGGCCCCTGTTGCCTCGTCCGACGCAGCCCCGGAATCCCAAAATATGATGGACTTTATTCGGGAGGGCTTCACCGCACTTCACTCGAAATTAGACGACATGAACGGCACTATATCCTCTATTAAGGCCCACATTGAGAGGACTGATAGCCGGGTGTCGGAGGTTGAGACGCGGGTCGGATCCGCTGAGGATGCGCTGGGTGCCCTGCGTTCGGAGGTCGTCGCCCTCTCCAACCGAGTCCTTGAGGTGGAAAAGAAAAACGAGGACTTGGAATCCCGCTCGAGGCACAACAATCTCTGCATCATCGGGGTTCCCGAGGATGAAGTCCACGAGCCAATGGAATATTTTGTTCAGCGCACACTGCTGTCGCTCCTCGACGAGCCCAAGCTTTCCCCACACTTCGCAATTGAGCTGGCACACCGTGCTCTGGCGGCTAAACCTAGGCCCAGCGCTCCACCTCGGCCCATCATAGCTTGTGTGCTGAACTATCATGACCGTGACGCCCTCCTCAGGGCTGCAAGGCTCAAAGGTGAGCTACTACTGGGCGGCGCAAGGATTCACCTTTACCCGGACTTTTCCACAGCCGTCCAACGGGAACGCAAGACTTTCCAAGCGGTGAAACGTAGGCTGCGAGACCATTCAATCAAATATGCTATGCTCTATCCCGCCAAGCTCCGCATAGAACACGCTAACCAGGTGTTGTTCTTTACAATTCCAGAGGAGGCCTCCAAGTTCATTGACAAACATTTTCCTGGCTGATCCCTCTCCTCTGACCACGGTTCTGCAGTTACCCTACGTTCCCGACAGGGAGTGGCCGGCCCCTACCGCCTTCCTGCATCGGGGCCACGCTGATCCTCTATCCCGTAATCTGCTTGTTCTGTTCAACTTACATAGACCTACCAGATCACCATGTACAAGTACTTTGCCCAAGCTACATGCGACTCCTATTGTGGGCATCTTTTGCTCTACTGGATCTGCTGCAGCCCGGAGCGACGCGGCCAGTCAGGCCTACAGGCCCCCAGGCGCTGATGCCTTTGGTTTGGTTTTGGCTGAGGGGGGTTGGGATTGTCATCCCTTTGTTTGGGGGGGATGTGGGTGGGGGTGGGACATGTTTGGGGTTTTGTTATTAAAAAGTTGGCGCTGGCAGCGAAGGCGGAATGTGGTGTGGCACTCAGGAACTGTTGCCGCAGGGCCGCAAATCTGACCCTTTGGTCATTGACATTTTCTTTGTTCCAAACGTCACCACATCTGTGATTGAGAGTGCCCTGACCTTTATGAGCTGGAACGTATGGGGGTTGGGTAATTATAAAAAGATGAGGCAGCTCCAGTTGCAGGCCGAGCGCCATGGATCCAAGATTCTCTTTTTACAAGAGACTCATGCCCGCTCCGAACAGTGCATGCGCTTCGCCAAGACCTGGGGCCCCCATAGGTTTTTTACTGACTTCTCCACTCAAAGCCGTGGGGTCATGACCCTCATCCATAAGAGTCTCCAGTTCACCCTCATTTCCTAGTTAATTGACCCCCAAGGCAGATATGTACTGCTCCATGCCATGCTTCACCACAAGGAAGTGGTTCTGCTGAACATCTACGGCCCTAACCTAGATGACCCGGATCTTTATGTGCAGGTCACCTCCCTCCTCGATGGCTTCCCCCTTGTTCCTATCCTCTGGGGGGGTGACTTCAACACGATCTTTGATGTAGCTCTCGATAGATCTGGCTCCAAGCCCCGTCACCTCTCCAGGGCAGCTTACGCTGCAATGTCATCCCTCCCCCGTCTGGCCATGGTGGATGCATGGAGGTTCTTCTACCCGGATTCTCGCATCTACTCTTTCTACTCCTCTGTCCATGATTCCTATTCCCGCATTGACAGATGGGTGATCTCCAACGAATTGGTTAAGAATGTAATACAGTTAATGATCCTTCCCAGAACCCTGTCTGACCATTCTCCAGTCTCTGTTACCGTCGGCTGGGGTCCTGATATCGGCCGGACTCGCAACTGGAGATTGAAACCCCTCTCCTTACTGGACCCGGAGTTCTGTTCCAAGCTCGAGCTGTCGATTGAGGAGTTCTTCGAGACTAACACGGGCTCAGTAACCTCTCGGGCCACTCTATGGGAGTCCTTTAAGGTTTATATTAGAGGGATTGCATTGTCCAAGGAGAATGGGGTCCTTAAGTCGATCTGGAGAGATCTTGCCACTAGTGAATCCAGACTATCAACCCTAGAAGCTACATGCTCACTTCACTCTACCCCGGGCAACCTGGCTGACATCGGGATGGAATTGGACAAGTTCCGTTCCCTTGCGGACCGTGAACAAAGGTTCTTGGATAGTCCTGGCATGGCGAGGAGATATGGGGAGGGTGAGCGCCCCGGTCGATTTCTGGCTCGATTGATCCATCGTGAGACGGGGTCCCCACACATACTTGGTATTGAGAGGCCTGACGGCTCCATGGCTGTCTCTTCGCAAGACGTCAACAGGAAATTTTTCACATTCTACAAAACTCTATACTCTAACTCAGATGAGGTGTCGGTGGCGGAGATTGACTCCTTTCTTGATGCCATTCCTCTGTCAACCCTTTCTCCGGAGACCGCGGGTTCCCTTGACTCCCCACTCACACTGGAGGAGCTGTCGGATGCTATTGACTCCCTATCCTCGGGACGTGCCCCTGTCTCGGACGGTATCCCAGTCGAATTTTACAAACATTTCAAGTCACAGTTGCTCCCTCACTTGCTGGCTCTTTGGGAGGAGTCTGTGGAGGCCGGTGTATTCCCCCCTTCACTCCGTGAGGCTACAATCACAGTACTACTTAAATCTGGTAAACCCCCTTCGCAATGCGGTTCATATCGCCCGCTCTCACTTATAAATTGTGATGTCAAAATATACGCCAAGGCTCTGGCTCTCCGGTTAGCTCCCTTCCTGCCATCTATCATCCTTCCGGACCAGGCGGGTGTCATCCCAGGTCGCTCTACCTCCCTGAACCTGAGGCGTCTATTTAACATCATTAACAGAATCAGTCCCGAGACGCACGCAGTGGCTGTCACCCTTGACATGCAAAAGGCGTTTGACTCACTTTCGTGGAGGTATCTGTAGCGGGTCCTCGAGGGTTGCAAATTCGACCCCTCCTTTCTCTGCTGGGTCAGATTGCTTTACTCTACTCCTGTTGCCAGGGTCCGCACCGACGACCGTTGCTCCCCCCTCTTTGAGATCGCCAGGGGGACGAGACAGGGGTGCCCCTTCTCTCCCTTGATCTTCGCTATAGCAATTGAGCCTTTCGCCGACATGCTCCGCCAATTCCACGCTCATAGAGGCCTCCACTCTGCGGGCCAGACGGACATACTGTCCCTATATGCGGATGACGCGTTGTTGTTTGTGCGCTCTCCCTCCATCAACTTACCCCCAATACTGGAGGACATCATTCAGTTTGGTCGAATTTCGGGCCTTAAAATGAATTGCTCGAAATTCACTCTCTTCCCACTCACGGAATGCACTCTCCCTCCCCCTGACACCCTTGGTTTCACATGGGCTCAATCCACATTTAGCTACTTGGGGATAGTGGTAACGCGCCAGCCGGCACTGACCTTCCAGGAAAACTATCAGAAGTATCTCACACACCTGATGGCTAAGGTCCGGGTCTGGGACAAACTCCCGATTTCCCTGGCAGGCAGGATAGGATTGTTGAAGATGGTGGTGTTGCCCCAGTTGCTTTACAGGTTCACTAACGTTCCCTTGTGGCCAGGGGCGGGCTTCTTTCGTGATTTGACCCGCACTGTGAATTCCTTTCTTTGGCACTCGGGTGCGGTCCGCCTAAAAATCGATACCCTTTCTACTCCCATGTCTAACTGGGGCTTCGGTGCCCCTGACTTTCTTAAATACTGGCTGGTGTCCCAAATTCAATATACTTCTTATTGGTTTAATACAACGGATCCCCCCACGCATGTCCGACTTGAGAAGCTTGCGGTTTGTGACCGGGACATCCGTTCCTTGGTGTTACAACCCGCTCCCTTGGTACTGGACTCACAGAGCCCTGTCATGATGCCTGCCCCCGGAAGACCAGACCAGGCCCAGCAGCCCCGGAAGCAGGCATCATGCCACTTGGAGCATGCCCAAAAGCCCCAGTTAGGGGCTGTTTGGGTGCAGTCCTGGCGCCTATGGCGCCAGGCTCATAAAGATAAAGTCAGTCCTGGCGCCATTATTGATAACTTACCTGAAGCAGACCATGCTGCATACGCACCTGAGGCAGACCATGCTGCATGAAGACTCAAGCCAAATGAGGCTTAGGAGGGACTATTTTACTGAAGGGACTATTTTGTTACTTGGGTGGGGCTGTGGAAGAATACTTACCTGGATCTTCTTCCAAGGCTATTTAAACCACGCCCGGACAGCCACACGTGCTTCGCGTTATTCTGCTTGCTGCAGCGTAACGCTCACCGTGTTTTCAGCAGCTCCAGTCTTCAGCCACGCCCGCCTCAGTCCTGGGACTCCTGAAACAAGAAGAAAAGAAGGATAAAGGTTAGAACAGGAGTTTTAACTTTTTTCCTTACCTGAATCCTGATCCATTTCGCCACGGAACTGAAAGACAGAAGTCTTTGAAGCATCGCTTCGCATTCCTACGGCGCCGTGCAGAACTCACCTGCTTGGCGGTACTTCAGCATTCCATCACGCTCTCTCCATCTCGCGGCCGCCCTCCGACACCTAAGGAGACAAAGACAGCAAGGTGAGCAAGGGGACTCTCTAAGGCTATACAAGCTACCCCACAAAACTTACCTGATTTACCACGGGGGTCTCACCTCATCTCGGGTCGGCAGAGTCAACTCTGCTTCATCGCCGTACCCCGGCCCCTAAGGGGAAAACCACAATAGACTTACCTGAATCTTACCAAGTGCCATTTGGAAATCTTCTAGTGGATTAATCGGCAACCTGCAAGGAATCGGACAGAGTGAAGATCAGACATTTGAACTCTTATGAACAATTGGACTTTAGAGTCAATACTGGAACTCACCAATTCCTCTACGCCAGTGAAGAAACTGGTCATCAACGCGCCCCTGCGGTCGATGCAGGATGGAGAACTCATCCTTCCAAACCATCAGGTGAGACTAAGGAGGGGACATCAAGAGTGATCTGTGGGAAGACAACGGGAGTGGGGAAGGCGGGTTGACACTCAATTCCACGGGTGGTTAATTCCTCTTCTCCTTTGCAGAAGAATATTCTTGCGAGCCAGACAAACTAGGCTGAGCGGGCCAGTCCAGTCAGTCATCTCGGCGCTACACGTCACGCTGGTGGAAACAACAGCGGCCCAGTTCCGGTCGACGCCCCCGTGGGAACCAGGTGAGCGTAACAGAACGCGAAGCCTACCCACAAATACCCACCTGGGCGTCATGGAGACTTCGGAAACTGATCAGTTGGCCCAATTATTAGGGGAATTAAGGGCCGAAGTGCATTCCGCCCGCCAAGAAACCAATGCCCTCAGGAGGGAACTGATAGTGTCAAAAGAACGAACTGATGAGTTGGCCAGACAACTATTACAGAGCCAGGCTGGACAAACACCTCTACCAGGACTTGGGGCAAGTCCAGCTCCTGTACCATCGAGTAACCCGGTGCAGATAAATTTACCTGGAGAGTTCCTTTGGCTCCGCCTGAATGCTTTGCCGGAGACCCAAAAGGGTTTGCAACATTCATGAATCAATGCCGCTTGCACTTTTTATGTAGACCTGGAGCTTTCCCAAACGATCAGGCCAAGGTAGCCTTTGTACTATCATATCTCAGCGGCAGTGCGGCGGATTGGTCCATTCCACTAGTTAACCAGGATGACCCGAATCTTCGAGATTTCCAGGGTTTTCGAACAAGCATGGAAAGACTATTCGCCCGACACTCCCGAGGACAGGCTTTGGACAACAAACTTTTATCCCTACGTCAAGGTAACCAGGATCTTTTATCTTACATTGCAACTTTCAATAGATTAGTAGAGGAAACCGAATGGCCTGAAGCCAAGCGAATCACATTATTCCATCGAGGACTTCGGGGAGAACTCAAAGATGTTTTGGCCCAAATCGTGAACCCGCCTCAAGACTGTGCTGAATATATAGATCTAGTGGTCCAGCTCGATCACAGACTTCAAACCAGGAAGGCTGACCGAACCAAGTTTGAGAACGGGGTGTTGGTTAAAACCCACGTAAGCTCCAAGGGAGTAGATGTCTCAGAACCTATGCAAATCGGGGGGGTTAAAGGACCCTTAACCCAAAAGGAGAGAGATAGAAGACGGCAACTGCAATTATGTTTATATTGCGGAACTACTGGTCATTTTCTTCGGAACTGCCCTGTAAAACCACCCAAGAAAGTTATAGGAGCAGCAGACGAAAACCATGTGAAATCTGACTCGGGAAACGACCACGCCCGGCAAGCGTAGAGGTCCGCTTGCCGAGCTTAAAGAAGGATACTCTGACCTTGCATTTCACCATACCCATGGTCCTTGTAGATCCAGAGCAGCCATCACGCATGCACGCGGTAAAGGTGTACGTAGACAGTGGAGCCATAGGAAATTACTTGGACTGGGAATTGGCTACCAGGATGAATCTATCTCTCACCCGCAAGACCACGGCCGATGTTGTCACCACTGTAGATGGAACGGAAATTGCCTCTGGACCCGTAACTCATTCCACTGCAGAGATGACATTGCTAAGTCAAGATGGGCATCGAGAGGCTATGATGTTTGACTTAATCAAGGCCCCACACTTTCAGCTGATACTGGGGATACCTTGGTTGGAAAAACATAATCCCTGTATTGATTGGCGAGAGAAGAGACTAACCTTCCCAGAATGTGCTCACACCTGCTACCCAAGGAAAACTCAAAACTCAGTCCTGGCCCCAGTAATTCCAGTAGCCATACAATTAATTACCTGTTGAATACCAAGACTTTCAGGATGTCTTCCAAAAGGAACAGGCAAACACCTTACCACCTCACAGATCGTATGATTGTCAAATAGATCTTGTACCTGGAGCACAACCACCTTGCAGCAGAATCTATGCCCTTACGGAACCCGAAAATCTCCATTTACGCCAGTACCTAGACCAGTACCTTGCTAATGGCTTCATTCGCCCGTCCAAGTCCCCTGCATCTTCAGCTTTGTTCTTCGTACCGAAAAAGGAAGGCGACCTTAGAACATGTATAGACTACCGCGCACTGAATCAGATCACCATCAAGAATCGATACCCACTGCCTTTGATCCCAGAACTACTAGACCAGGTGAAGGACGCTTGTATATACACGAAACTAGACCTTCGGGGGGCATATCATCTGGTACGTGTCAAAGAGGGTGACGCATGGAAGACTGCTTTTCGCACCAAGTACGGACTATTTGAGTACCAGGTGATGGCCTTCGAACTATGCAATGCACCAGCAGCCTTCCAGTTGTTCATGAACAATGTCCTCCAAGAGCTTATCGACGTTTGTGTGGTCGTTTACATCGACGACATCTTAGTATATTCTTCATCAGAATCTGAGCATGTAAAACACGTCTGAGCAGTCCTAGAGAAGTTACGCCAGCATAAATTATATGCTAAACTGGAAAAGTGCATCTTCCACACTACCGAAGTGGAATTCCTTGTATTTATTCTGACCCCGAGAGGAATTCGGATGGATACATGAAAAGTGGATGCCATTCTTAATTGGCCTTCGCCAAGTTCAATCAAAGGAGTTCAAAGCATGCATGGCTTTGCCAATTTCTACCGCAGGTTTATCCCGGACTTCTCGCACATTGTACATCCCATTACAACGCTATTGCGAAAAAACAAACGCTTTGTGTGGACAGAGGAAGCCGAGAACGCCTTCCAAGAGTTAAAAGCTAAATTCACATCTGCTCCCATATTAAGACACCCGCGCCTCGAGCTTCCCTACATAGTGGAAACAGATGCATCCAGTTCAGCCATGGGAGCAGTCCTTTCCCAAAAGGATCCCGAAACTAACCAGCTTCACCCAGTGGCGTTTTGGTCAAGAAAATGTTCAGCCCCCGAATTAAACTATGCCATAACCGACAAGGAGCTGCTGGCCATCAAGTCCGCCTTCAAGGCTTGGCGGCACTATCTACTGGGTGCCAGACATACCATCACGGTCATCACCGATCACCGCAACTTACAATACCTAAAGACAGCCAAAGCCCAATCTTCGCGCCAACTCCGTTGGGCATTGTTCTTCGCCGAGTTTGATTTTGTAATAACCTATCGACCAGGTTGTAAGTATGGTAAAGCAGACGCCTTGTCCCGGATTGGAATGGGAGAAGCAGAAATAACTTTAGAACCCGTACTCATAATTCCGGAACAGAGAATCCTTGGCCTGACATCCATACAGACACTGGAGGACATTCAAAACAAGATCCACCAACTCTTTGATTCCGTTGCCCTACAGGACTGGGAAAAGAAAGGTCCAGAGTACTCTGTCATCGATGATTTACCTTATTACCAAGGCCGGCTATTTTTACCGCAAAAGGAACTACAGGAACTTGTCATTTCCCATTACCATGACACCTTAATAGAAGGGCATCCGGGTATTGCAAAAACCAAAGCTAAAATTAGGAAGCAATTTTGGTGGCCCACCTGGCGAAAGGATGTCAAGTCATTTGTCATGTCTTGTGGCATTTGCGCACAAAATAAAGGGCAAAAGAAAAAACCTACTGGATTATTGCAACCATTAGACATACCACCTACCTTGGCATACCTTGTCATTAGACTTCATCACGGATTTACCCCCGTACCAAGGTTTCAATACCATTCTAGTTATTGTAGATCTTTTTTCTAAAATGGCCCACTTCATTCCTTTAAAAGGGATACCTTCAGCTTCAATCCTGGCCAAGGAATTCCTTGAAAATGTTGTCCGCCTGCATGGCTTTCCTTCAGTGTTAATTTCAGATCGGGGCAGTCTATTCATTTCACATTTTTGGAGGAAATGCTGCCAACTGGCACAAATTGATGTTAGGCTTTCGACCAGTCACCACCCTCAGACCGACTGTCAAACGGAGAGGACCCACCAGACTCTTGAACAGTACCTCCGTTGTATGCTACATCAGTCTGAGGGGAATTGGAAAGACATTCTGTGGATCGCAGAGTATGCGTACAATAATTCCGTACACTCAGGAACTGGACAAAGTCCTTTATTTACCATTTATGGGCACCATCCTCGAACCTCGGATTTGGACTCACCCAGCATTTAGAGATGCCCGCAGTGGACCATCTCCACGGTGTTATTACACAAGCCTTTAAAGAAGCAACCATCCATTTGCAAAAGGCTAAGGAAAAATACAAAAAGGATGCGGATCAGCACAGAAGTGAAGCTCCTCAATACCAAATAGGGGACCAAGTATGGTTAGCCACTAAGCACTTACCACTCAAGGGGACTCGGACCTTTAACCCCAGGTATTTGGGACCTTTTTCTGTCAAGGCAATTATTAACCCAGTGGCCGTCACGTTGGACCTACCTGCTCATATGCAAATCCATCCCGTCTTCCACGTGTCTCTTTTGAAGCCAGTGCAACCAGGAACTAGGCTAACCACTCCACCTGAACCTATCCTCATAGACGGGGAGCCCGAGTTCGAAGTCAAGAATATTTTGGACTCAAAAAGAGTGAGATCAAAACTCTTTTACCTAATTGACTGGAAAGGTTATGGTCCGCAGGAAAGGTCTTGGGAACCTAGTGACCACGTGCATGCACCTCGTTTAGTGAAGAGGTTCCATCGGGAATTTCCAGACAAACCACAGCCAAGGGGGAGAATGACTTTGGGAGGGGCCTTGAGGGGGAGTGCTGTCATGATGCCTGCCCCCGGAAGACCAGACCAGGCCCAGCAGCCCCGGAAGCAGGCATCATGCCACTTGGAGCATGCCCAAAAGCCCCAGTTAGGTGCTGTTTGGGTGCAGTCCTGGCGCCTATGGCGCCAGGCTCATAAAGATAGTCAGTCCTGGCGCCATGGGCGCCAGGCTCATTATTAATAACTTACCTGAAGCAGACCATGCTGCATACTCACCTGAGGCAGACCATGCTGCATGAAGACTCAAGCCAAATGAGGCTTAGGAGGGACTATTTTACTGAAGGGATTATTTTGTTACTTGGGTGGGGCTGTGGAAAAATACTTACCTGGATCTTCTTCCAAGGCTATTTAAACCACGCCCGGACAGCCACACGTGCTTCGCGTTATTCTGCTTGCTGCAGCGTAACGCTCACCGTGTTTTCAGCAGCTCCAGTCTTCAGCCACGCCCGCCTCAGTCCTGGGACTCCTGAAACAAGAAGAAAAGAAGGATAAAGGTTAGAACAGGAGTTTTAACTTTAATCCTTACCTGAATCCTGATCCATTTCGCCACGGAACTGAAAGACAGAAGTCTTTGAAGCATCGCTTCGCATTCCTACGGCGCCGCGCTGAACTCACCTGCTTGGCGGTACTTCAGCATTCCATCACGCGCTCTCCATCTCGCGGCGGCCCTCCGACACCTAAGGAGACAAAGACAGCAAGGTGAGCAAGGGGACTCTCTAAGGCTATACAAGCTACCCCACAAAACTTACCTGATTTACCACGGGGGTCTCACCTCATCTCGGGTCGGCACAGTCAACTCTGCTTCATCGCCGTACCCCGGCCCCTAAGGGGAAAACCACAATAGACTTACCTGAATCTTACCAAGTGCCATTTGGAAATCTTCGAGTGGATTTAATCGGCAACCTGCAAGGAATCGGACAGAGTGAAGATCAAACATTTGAACTCTTATGAACAATTGGACTTTAGAGTCAATACTGGAACTCACCAATTCCTCTACGCCAGTGAAGTAACTGGTCATCAACGCGCCCCTGCGGTCGATGCAGGATGGAGAGCTCATCCTTCCAAACCATCAGGTGAGACTAAGGAGGGGACATCAAGAGTGATCTGTGGACTCAAGATGGCCGCCGGCACTCTCCGGACCCAGGAGCATAGGGGAGCCCACCGCCCCTGTCACAGGTGTTCTTGGTGAATGAGACACCTTACCGGAGAGTGAGGGGAGTGCGGAGAGCAATTTGGAGCTGGCATAAACCCTGGGGGCATCCCCTGGAGGCCTTGGATGTGAGGCTGCTGCGTCATACGGGTCCAGCCGTGGAGGAGGTTGGAGGCCGTGGGTGCAGCTGTTGGCTGGGGCTCGCAGGGAGGAGCAGCGAAGTGACGAGGAGCGAGGCCGAGGGCTGAATAGAGCAGGACCCGCGATCTGGATCTCGCTCTGAGTGCTCCGTGGGGGACGGGAGAGGAGCTGCGGGGGAGTGTGTGAGCGCCCCCCCCTCCCTCTCCCGCAGGCGGAGAGGCGGTGGAGCGGCTCCGAGTCGGATCGGGGTGCCGTGCAGAAGAGGATTTCCAATGGTGAGACGGCATGAAGATAAGGCGGCAGCTGCAGGGACTTTTTTTTTCTTCTTCTTCTTTCTCCACGTCGCGAAGAGTGGACACTGTGTAGGGGGAGCAGGCTGGGGGAAGTGCCTGCCTCCCAGTCACTGCAGAGGACCCATTTGCAGAGGGGGGGGGGGTTCGGAGCATTGCCCCCTGGTGGAATCACCCCCCCTGGCATCAGAAGCGGCGGGTAGATGGACAGGGGCCGCCTCACAGGGAACCTGGATCGCGGTCTGCGGTGTCGCGCGACCCACGTGGGACCCGGGGGACGGACCTGCTGGTGATACCCTTGCCTCCCCGCAGATACAGGCGCTCCTGCTGCAAGGGACGGGCGGGAGAGCGGCTCCCCCCAGAGGGAACTGTGAGGACTTCAGGGAGGCGCTTTTAGGAGACTGCCACGGGGGTCAGTGTAATCGGTGGTGCCCCGAGTGGATCTGCCATCCGGCTGGAGGGGGAGCAGGGGGGCACCACTGGCAACTGTAAGGATTTAAAGATTTGAAGGTCCTCTTGCCTATTTTTTTTTTTTTTCTTCCTTCACAACGCTGCTCTGGGTCCCCGGTGGGTTAAGAGGTGGGATCTGTGGACTCCGGCTCATCCACGAGCCCTGTTTGGGTCTGGCAACTCAGGAGGTGACAGAGGGGACTGCTACAACATGGCCACCAAATCCAAAAACAAAGGTGGGAAGGGAGCGCCAGCCGGAGGTGATTTAGTTGGAACACTACCTGCAATTTGGCCGGCGCATACCCCAAGAGAGGGCCCTGGAGAAGCCCGGGAGAAGTCGGGCGACGATGCAGATCAGGATATGGCGGAGGGGCGCACAATGATGACTAGACAGGAATTCTTGGGAGAGCTCCATGCCTTACAACTGAATTTAGCCAAGACCTTTCAAGATCAATTTCAACTAATGAGATCAGATCTGAATGAGGCCCTGGGAGAGATAAGGCAGGAAACGCGCCAATTGGGGGAAAGGACAGATACCCTTGAAAAGGGCCTCCAAGAGATAGAGGAGGAAACCACGGCCAACAGTGAAGCCATAGAGCGTTTGGACATGGCTACGAGGAATCTGGAGATCCAACTCGAGGACTTAGAAAATAAATCACGTAGGGTTAACATCAGAGTGAAATCGTTACCAGAATCTGTCTCGGATAAGGATCTAAAGGAGGTTCTCCAGGGCATCTTCTCGGGCATCTTGGGCGAAGGGAACCCTGAGAAGATCGAGTTGGACCGGGTTCACAGAACCGGGCGGTTTGTCAAAAGCCAGACAGCGAGACCCAGAGACGTCCTGGCGGCGTTTGGTAGATATGCCCAAAAGGAGGCAATCCTACATGTGTCAAGAAGGAGCGAACCCCTTATGTTTGAAGGCCAGCAGATTGCATTGTTTCAAGACTTGGCAGCTAGTACTCTTGTGAAGAGGAGGCAAATGGGTCCGCTAGTGAAAGTGTTGAACGAGAAGGGCATTCGATATAAGTGGACTTTTCCGTTTGGGCTACTTTTTGAATGGGAGGGAGCCCAGAAGCGAGTGACAACCCTGCAGGAAGGGGCCGACGTACTTCACATTGAACTAGAGGAAACTCCGACGAGCTCAGGAGCTAGGGGAGCAATAGGACGCAACAGGCCGAAACCATGGAGCTGGTCAACTGTGGGAGAGAGGAAGAGGAAAAGTGGCAAAGATGGTATGAGGAGGCAAAACGGACGTCCTAATGAAGAGCGGCGTAGCTCTCCCAATGTCTTATAAATCTAACTTGAAAGGAGAGGCGGTGGGCCTCAAGAAGGAGAAATGAGGACTTGGGTCGGAGGAGGAGCAACCATTTTGGGTACGGTAAGGGCAGAGATGCCCGAGTTGGGAGTGATGAGTAGGCGGGAACGGGGGGTCTTCCAGGGAGGGGGAGGGGAGGTTTGGTGAGGGAAGGTGGAAGGGGGGGTGGGAAGGGGTGAGGATGGGGCGCGACATTCAAGGAGAAGAAGGGAGGGTAGACAGTTGTCCAGAGGAAGATCTCAGTCGTAACTATTAACCTCCTAAGTGGATAACGCATAATGTGCATGGATTAAACTCTCCCCTGAGAAGGAAAAAATTGGAACTCTTTGCGAGAAAGGAGAGGCCCGATATTATGGGACTCCAAGAAACGCACTTGCTTTCCAAAGACCAGGGTCGGTTGAAGCTGAGAGGCTTTGATCAGATATTGCATGCCTCAGGTCATAGTAAAGCAAAGGGGGTGGCACTGGCTATCCGGAACACAGTTAATTTCAGAGTGAGAGAGGTCACGAGAGATAAGGAGGGGAGATACTTGGTGGTTAGAGGGGAATGCCAGGATACCCCTTACACAATAGCAGTGGTATACAGTCCCAACTCTGGTCAGGAGCAATTTTTACTGTTGGTGTTGAAAGTGTTGGAAGAACAGTCCTGGGGGCAAATTGACCTATTGGGAGACCTGAATATTGCATGGGATGGGGTACGGGATAGAAGTGGTTACGGATCCAGAGGTGGAGGAGCAGTCCTGTCGGCAGAATTAAAGGATAAGATAAGGAACCTGGGGATGCGGGATGTGTGGCGGGAGATAAAGGGAAACGCGGAGGGATATACTTTTCTATCGGGGGTCCATGGATCTCAATCTAGAATAGATTATATATGGGTCTCAGCTGGGTTAGTGGGTTATATTCGGGGTGTGCAGGTAGGACCGATTGGAATAGCTGACCATAAGGTAGTATCAGTGGTGATGGATTTGGGTAGAAGGGGGAGGGGTGTATGGGGCTGGAAGTTTCCTAGTGCGCTTTTGAGAGACCCGGTAGTTCGGGGAGAAATTGAGGAGAAGATTAAGACCTTCTTTGCTATAAATAGGCTGGAGGACACGGGGGAAGGGATACGGTGGGACGCTTTTAAAGCGACTATCAGAGGGGATCTAATTGCTGCATCTGCTTTTCGAGTGAAGCAGTTAAGCGCTTTGGAGGTGCAATTGGAGGCAGAGGTTGAGGCAGCTAGGCAGATAGCAGGGGCAACTCCATCCCGGAAAGCTATGCGGGAATATAGGAAGGCGCTGGGCCAGTTAGAATTGCTACTTACCAAAAAGGCGGTAGGGGCACTCCTAGCCGTGAGACAAAAGTATTATGCAAAGGCAAATAAAGCGAGTACGCTTCTAGCACGGCTCCTTAGAGGAGCAAGGGCCAAAAATGCCATCACGGCCTTGAAACTGGGCAATGGGGTGAGGATAACTGAGAAGGAAGAATTGAAGGAGGCCATTGCAGAGTTTTATGACTCCCTTTACACGTCCCAGAACCCCCTTAGTGAGGCGCAAGACAGGTTTCTACAATCCGTCCAGCTGCGGGAAATAGAGGGCGACTCGAGGGAACCCTTAAACAGAGTAATCACGGAGGAGGAAGTAAGGGGGGTGGTCAGGGCTCTCCCAGTAAATAAAGCCCTCGGCCCCGACGGTTATACCGCTGCCTTTTATAAAATGTTTATTTCACAATTAGCACCGCAGTTGACTACCCTATTCAACACGTTTCGACGGACTGGTAAGATTTCCCTGTCGATGGAAGAAGCAAAGGTGACTCTCGTCCTCAAGCCGAATAAGGATCCAGAGGAGAGAACGGCTTATCGCCCCATTGCTTTGATTAATATAGATGCCAAGATTTATACTAAAATCTTGGCAAATAGGTTGAACACTATTTTGCCCTCGCTCGTACATCCCGACCAGACGGGTTTTGTCAAATGCCGGCAGACAGCAGATAATATCAGGCGGGTGGCTCACTTAGTTGAAAAAGTCCAAAGGACATCTACTACAGCGGTTTTGGTGGCGCTTGACGCGGAAAAGGCCTTTGACCGTGTGGAGTGGCCTTTTCTGTTTCGCGTAATGGAAAGGATGGGCATTAGAGGAGAATTTCTCAAGATGGTCCAGGCCAATTATCAAGCACCATCCGTTAGAATAATGGTTAACGGGTCAGCTACTAGAAAGATCAACTTGCAGAAAGGGACTAAGCAAGGCTGCCCTCTATCCCCTATTCTCTATGCGCTGTACCTGGAACCCCTTCTGCAAGCGATCAGGGAAACACCGGATATACGAGGCATCCCGTTTGGGGGGGAACAGCAGAAGGTCGCAGCTTTTGCTGACGACATGCTGCTGATGTTGACGGTGCCCAAACAGTCGCTTCAGGTTAGTTTATCCCTATTAGAAAAATTTGGGGAGGCCTCGGGTCTCAAGGTTAACGCTACCAAGTCAGAAATCCTCAATCTAACGCTTAGGGGACTAGAACTTGAGGAGATGAGGGAAAGTACTCCCCTATTGTGGAGTCCGGGTGGGATTAAATACTTGGGGGTAAAGATTACAGCAACAATCTCAGGGTGGTACTCAGCGAATTTCCCCCCGCTCATTAGAGCTTTTCGCAGTGACTTTCGTAGATGGCGGAGCCTTATAGTGTCATGGCTAGGGCGGATCGCAGCAGTGAAAATGGTTGTGCTCCCGCGACTGCTGTATTTCTTCCAGGCTATCCCACAACCTGTCCCACCGAGCTTCTTTAGGGAGCTGGGGACTCTGACGGGGGATTTTGTGTGGGAAGGGAAAAGACCGAGAGTGCGGGGCGGCCTGTTAATGACATCTAGACAGGAGGGGGGCCTGGCTTTGCCGAATTTTCGGCGGTATTATGAGGCCACTCAGTTACAGATTGTCAGGGAATGGCTGCAGGGAGAGGAGAGCCAGCGAGAAAAAATCTGGGTGAGAATGGATAGAGCTGTAGCCCACCGTTGTCTCTCGGAGGTCCTATGGCTCCCGAAGGAGCATAGGCCGCGGCACCTATATGAAAGCACGATCACCAAACTACTGGTGGACATTTGGGATGCCATGGTGCGGGCCAAGGGAATTACTTCTTTCCCGTCTCCATTTACGCCGCTATTCGGAAATGGCGACTTCTCCCCGGGCTTGGAGAGAGGGGCTTTTGTGTGTTGGCAGGAAGGGGGATGTGGGAAGTTATGTGACATGTTCCGGGAGGGGGCATTGTTATCATTCGAGGACTGCAAGAGGGTTTTTGCAATACAGGAGAAGGAAAGATTGCGCTATGCTCAAATAAGACATTGGGTACTACATCCGGGAGTTAGGAAAGCGGCAACTAGGGGTCCGACAAAATTTGAAAGGTTTTTGCTGACCAATGACGGTGCGAAAGGCCTTATCTCCAATATCTATAAGATCCTGAATAGTTCCGATTTCCGATCTTCAGTGGCCATATATGCAGAAATGGGAAAAGGCTCTAGGGAGGGAAATCAGTAGAGGGGAGTGGGAAAGTCTTTGGAAGAAGATACCCAAATTAGCCAGAGCCTTCCAGCTCCAAGAAGCATGGTACAAGCTTCTATTCCGATGGCACTACACCCCAGCCAAACTGCATAAAATGTTTCCCACGAGACCGGATGGATGCTGGAGGGGGTGTGGGCAGGTAAGCATGGCAGAACACGTTTGGTGGCAATGTCCCAAGATTGCTTCTTTTTGGGCCGAGATACAAAGGGCGCAGGAGAGGCTTTTTGGCCCAAGAGACACGCGGACCCCGATGTAGATCCTCCTGGGCGTCCGAGGGAATTCTGATGAGGGGAGGATGGGGAGTAGGGAGAAAGCAAGAGTAATTTTGACGGCTGCAGCCCTTTTGCTGATAGCCCAAAGATGGAGGAGCCCAGAGATTCCAAAGGAACAAGACTGGCTGCGGAAAGTTTGGGACATAGTAGCCTTGGAGTGGGCAACATATGCCATGGAAAATAGAGCGCAAAGTTTTGCTGCCGAATGGGGAGAGATATTGTCTTTTCTCAGGATGACTACAGAGTGATATGGTGTCCTCAGCGACTGAGACTCCTTGAGCTACAATAGGGCAAGGGAACTGTCTGGGAGAGGGACTATGAGGGATTTTGAATGCTTGTCGTCCTGGGTAGGGGAGGGGTTGTAGGGGCAATTTTTCTTTCTTTCTTGTTGCATTGATGTTAAAATCTGAAAAGTTCAATAAAAAGAGTTTTCAAAAAAAAAAAAAGTGATCTGTGGGAAGACAACGGGAGTGGGGAAGGCGGGTTGACACTCAATTCCACGGGTGGTTAATTCCTCTTCTCCTTTGCCGAAGAATATTCTTGCGAGCCAGACAAACTAGGCTGAGCGGGCCAGTCCAGTCAGTCATCTCGGCGCTACACGTCACGCTGGTGGAAACAGCAGCGGCCCAGTTCCGGTCGACGCCCCCGTGGGAACCAGGTGAGCGTAACAGACCGATCGCTTGCACATCCATCGCATTAGCGAAAATGTGGAAGCTGACCGGAACTGCTTACGCCTTCCATGGTAGCCTCCCTCTTTGGAACTTTCTCCCGGGGGTTCCACCAGGCACGGTTCGTCACTGGGCGGACGCGGGCTACGAGTTGCTATGAGACGTGTTTGACCAGGGTATATTTGTTGAATGGCCCGATCTCCCCTTGCCCTTGAGGAGCGGCCAGAGTGTATGGCTCTAATATACAGCCCTCGGTAGGACCCTTAAGTGTAATTACCAAGCGTTCCCCGCGTTGCCACCGGACGACCCTGCCATTGAGGAGCTCTCCTCCCCCGGGCCCACGAGGGGTAAAATCTCCAGGTTATATACTATGTTACAATCCAGATCTGTCCCAGACTTTGCCAAACTGAAGCGTGCTTGGGAGGCAGACCTTGGTGTTGAAATGTCGGATGAGCGCTGGGCACATCTATGCAAGCGCACACATCGAGTGTCCTTAAACTCCCGGTTTAAACTCGTTCAGTTCAAAGTACTACATAGGTTTCACTACACCCCGATCAGACTACATTGCATGTCCAGTGATCACCCTGCCAGCTGCCCCAGATGCGGCCAGGACGATGCCGACTATATCCACATGATTTGGTCCTGCCCCCGCCTCTCACAGTTTTGGGAAGCAGTTTGCTCGACAGTATCCGCTGTGATCGACCATCCCATTGTTCCTTCCCCGGTGTTATGCCTCTTTCACGGCCTCCCAGGCCTCTCCCGTGATTGCAAGAAACTAGCTGGCCTCTGCCTGCTTCTCGCGGTGCGCTCCATCCTGCTCTGCTGGCTTCGCCCCTCACCTCCCACACATGCCCAATGGCTGAGAGCGGTCACGTAGGCCTCGGACTCTGAGGAAGCCTGGTCCCATATGCAACCCACCCACTCCAGGCCTAGAAATATCTGGCTCAGGTTCCGCTCTTACATGTCCGATCTTGTCGTGACACCGGATGCCTCCCCCCCCACCTGCTTCCCCCCACCGGCTTGGGTCCTCACCCCTATCATAGTTTTCTGTTGCCCTCTCCATGCTGTGACTGTGTTCATTGTTTGTGCCATCATGTGTAGTAACCTCTGCGACCCTACATTATGTACACTGTGTTCATACTGTAATTCCCTGACGCTGTTCGCCTGTGTTTTGCTGCCCCGCTGAATAATAAAAAGAAGTTTAAAAAATAAAAATTAATCCTGTCCTCCACTTCCAGCCAGTGGATTTATCGATGAAGTCCTGATATTGGTGTGGATTTCTTTACCCCAAACACTAATCTAAGAGCCACATTTGGTGCTTTTTGCAGCCAATGTATTTGTTTGGCAGGAGCCCCAGCCAATAAGATGTTATAATAATCTAGTTTAGAATTTACTAGGACTCTTGCCACTGCTGCATGATCTTTCTGGGGGACATGAGGAAGGGCCTGCCGAAGAAGCCATAAGTTGTAAAATAAAAAACAGCCTGCACTTTGGCTGTGAACTGGCCTTTACAGCCCTGGTCGCTTTGCCATATGCACCCCAGGTTCTTTACCCTGCAGGCATACTTCAGTTCTGATCCCAAAAAAGAAGGCGATGGAGGACATCTGTTTTTCACCTATAAGTGCTTTGGACCGAACAAAATTACCTCAGTCTTGTTTGGATTAAGTTGGAGGCAGTTGGTGGACATCCACCCTCATACTACTTTCAAACAACTGCTGACCCGTGAGAGGGATTCCTCTACGTCATTTAACCTCAGAAACACCTGGGTGTCATTCGCATATGACTAAAAACTAACCTTGTGGCTTCTCAGGAAGTCTGTTAGGGGGCGCAAATAGAGATTAAATAACAATGGTGATAAAGAGGACCCTTGTGTGGCCCCCACAGTGCTGTGGGAGGGTATCTGAAAGGAACCCCCGCCCCGACTTTACTTGTCGCCCTGATAAAAAGGAGGTAAACCATTTAAGAGTGCTTTCCTCATTCTATATCAGTATTCTTTTGTGAGGAGTTTCTGCTATATCTGAGACATTTTAATTGTCATAATTAATAGGCATCCTCATAGTTTCATATTACTATTTTCTTATTTGGGTTTCTACCCATTATCTGCAATATCAGTTAGATCTAGTCCAAGAAGTGTGAGACACCTGAAGGTGTCTCACCCGCTAGTCCCCGGGGATCTCTCATCCAGGTGGCCAGGACACGGCCATCGCTTTTGGGGGTGTACCAGTGCAGGAGGATCACCTGGATGAGGGGTCTTGAGGGAGTGGGACACTGCATAGTGAGACGCGGTATCCCCTTCCCTGTAACACCTTTCCCCATCCTACAAGGTAGGATACTTAGGAACTTATCCCCCCGCCTTTCCCGACACTAACACTTTCTCACGGACAGCTCACCGTGAGCAAAAAGAGACTAACACCAGAGCTGTATACCTGACATGTCCCAATGCAGGAGTCAGGCAAGGTTAGGCAATTTCTGATCATTACTTCTGTCACACAGCCCCCACATGGATAAAAGGCGGAGCACTAAAGCACGCTCTGAGCAAGGCAAAGCACACGAGGAATCAGCAGTTCCAAGATGGCAGTTTAATACGAGGAGAAAGACGGCGAGACCAGAAAGAGTTGCAAGGAGGGAAGTGCCCTTGACCTTTTCACACCATTACTTTCATGAACCTTGGAAAATATCAAACCTAAGACCTGACACTAAAGCTGAAGAAACCTGCATTGTGTGTCGGAGGTACCTGCGGCTCTCCCACCATCGATAACCAAGGCGCGGAGGAGCGTTTGCCGCTATGGTACTGTTCTTGGCTCCTACAACAAAGCAGCACCACTAAAGACAGCACAGCCTGTGAGTCGGAGAGACTGATCCCAGACCAGTCTGTGCTAGAACTAAGGTTGCCAGCGGCAACATTGGATGAAGAAATCTAAAGAGTGAAACGTATGTGACAAGAGACACAAATATAATTGAAAACTAGAGGAGTGACTGAACTTTGGAGGCCAAGAAAGGTACCGTAGACTAGTAGTCCAGGCCACTTGGGTGCTCATTCAAATGTCTCTGTTAGGTTTCCAACTGGTTGCCAACTGTGAAAAGGGAATTTTGAGATCGAAGTGGTCCTGCAATGGGTTAAGCTAAACCCTGTGCACATTCGAAAATCTTTGATAATTTAATGCGAAATGAAATTGGTCTGAGCCCGGCTGAGGGAGACTAGTTGTATAAGAGGAAGGATATGAGCCTGGCTGAGGAGGATCCAGGGTGAACCGTGAGTCACCAGAGAAAACATGTTCTCTGAACATTGTAAAAATGGGGATCTGAGCCCAGAAGAGGGGGATCCACAGTAACAATCATGATATAAAAGGGATCTGAGCCCGGCTGAGGGGGATCCAGGGTGAGGTACCTGAATTGAATACTTATGAGAGGAAAATAACTTTGTGTTTTGTTTTTGTACATCAGGCCCTCTGAATCAAGATACTTTGATATGTAAAGATACTTGGGCACAGAAAGCCCTGATGCTGGTAATGGAACTGTATCCTTGTGCCAAAGAAGCCACAGTGTGTGTTTTGCTCGAGTGAACCACCTTGTCCCGTGCTGAAAACGTGGGGGAGGGAGGCCAACGGCCTGAACATCCTGACATATCATATTGTGAACACTTCTTTCTTTTACATGAACACTACCCCACACTATTTGTATTTAGCGGTAAGGATTGGCAATCGTTTTGTTTAGTATAGGCCCTTTTATTTTGACAAGACTCCACTAGGACTGCATTAATATTATTTGATGGTGTAGCTTGCTCCCATCTGAAGATTTAAGATTAGATAGGCGTTTTTTACACCATTGTTCAAGTTCAATAAACACCCTTGAACTGTGGTCACTTGTGTCTGTCTTACGGTTGATACCATGCTTTCCTTATATGTGGTGTCAGGAGTTGGATGTGACTCAATTGAAACAAATTGGGGAACCTTACAATTCCAGAAGCCTAGTAATAGAGCCGCCAACACCTATATTGCCATGAAATAATTAATAGGCTTTGATAACTGTAGCAGTAGAGAGGCTACTATCCCTCCTGGGAAAAGAGGAATGATTCCACAGACTTAGTTTTGATACCCCCATCTGAGTGTTATATGTGGTTGGCCCCGAAATTTGGCTTGGTTTGGAAGTTCAGTGTAGACGTTCTAGCAGGCGTCATCTATCCTGACTCCCGGGAGACATAAAGGTTCTCTTACAAAACCATGATGAAATCCCATTTGAAGTACATCGTGGGGACAAAATTGCCCAAGGGATTCTTGAAAAGACACTATTTCCTAATTTTAAAGAAAGTGAACCAGAGGAAATGGAGAGCTGTACCTTAGGCTTCGAGGAAGCTGATGAACCATCTACCACTGAAGAGAAAAAGGGAGAAGAGCTTACCATCTAACCCGAACTGGCCTTCGCCCAGCAAAATGACCCAGCCCTGGCTGAGGCTTTCTTACAAGCAATTCCTGAAGGAGAGGGTGTAGAGAAGGGAAGTCCTTTTTTCTTTTTAAAGCAAGGATTGCTATATACAAAAGAATCATCCACAGAAGGCTTAAGTAAAACTCAGTAATCTCCAAAAAACCCCAGAAGATCATACTAGAGATTACGCATTTCCATCTGACAGGGGGTACTTAGAGAACGAACAATAGTAGACCCATAGGATAGGGAATGGCACATCTTACATATTTATCTTTTTAAATATATCAATAAATGTCACACTTTAAATTCAAATACATTTTATTGTCATACACAAATATATAATATAAATTAATAAAACCAATATCAAAACAATGCATTCAAAATTCAAATCACATACACTCAATCCTACCATCCATTCAATATCACTTTCTTAAAAAACATACATATCACACCTATCCCTCTGATCACTTGGTCAACAATATATATTTTTTCACTGTGAAATGCCCTCCACCTGACTCTCAGATGGTTCTATCTGTGTGTAATCAATTGCACAGATATAATATATATGTGCAATTGATTACACACAGTTGTAGCATAACAAATGCCTTCTTTATTTGTTTAGAACTATGTCGCAGTTCCTCCTCTATAAACACTAAAATACAGGATTGCAAAGACATGGGTTCATGCAAAGCAAACATCCGAGTCATATACATATTAATGTCCTTCAAATACTTTTCCAACTTTGCCAGTCTCCGAGCATTCCACCTCTCCTCCAACACCTGTCTGATAGGGATAGTTTCATTTTGTGTAGATGTGGCGGTGTGTAATGCCATTACCTCATTAATTTATACCAGAATTCTCTTATTTGCAACGATCTGGAAAGTTTAGGTATTACCTACCACAGCCCATCCCATTCTACATCCGATATTTCCTGTTCAATGTTTGATGCCAATGCTGTTTATATCTAAGTGACGAAGTCTGTGTTGTATCATACATACGTTTATGCAGGTTCAAAATGAGGGCTCTATTCTCTAGGTTGGATGTCACAAATGTCTCAAAAGGCGTGAGATCTCTTACTGACACTTTTCAGACCCGGGGGGGGGAGGGAGGGTTAGAATCCAATGTCTGACTTGGAAATATTGCAATAGACTTGATTCTTGAAGAGCAAGCTCCTGTTTACACTCTAGAAAGGATTTAGGGTCCAGTCCCTGAAAGATATCCTGTAGTCTATTGCAAGCCGCGTGTTTCCATTCTACAAATGCCCTAGGGTCTAGACCGGGGGTGAATTGTCGATTGAAAGAGATTGGTGTAAGAGGTGAGGGGAATGTTGTCAGGTGATATTGTTTGACTGCCTTATCCCATACCTCTTCAACCAGATTTGTAATAGCGCTTGCATGCAGATTGGGGGATCAATATTGTTTTGTTAACCAAAGTTTGTCCCCAAGCCGAGGACCGCTGATCGCCCTCTCCATCTGCATCCATCACTTACCCACCTCACACCAATCCTTGAGAACCCGAAATTGCGACGCCTGATAATATTTCATAAAATTAGGGAGACCCAGCCCACCCTTATCTGGCAGGGTCATTAACGTGCTAGGGCTAACCTTGGAGCTTTGTTATTCCAAATGGACCTCAAGATTGCTTTATGCAATTGCTTAAAGATTGATTTGGGGACCCGAAATGGCAGTGCTTGAAACATATAGTGTGACCATCTTAACCGAGTTAATCTATCCGAGCCAAGAAACAGACATCGGACCCCACTTCGACAGTTGACTCTGGATAATTTTTAGCAAGGGACGGTAATTAGTTGTGTACAGCCCTGTTAATGTTGGGGTTAGTTACCCCTAAGAGTTTGATCCCCTCCTGTGCCCAGCCGTATTGTGTATGTGTGCGTAATGTTAGGATTTGAATAGGAGAGAGGGACAGATTTAATATCACGGATTTGGATTAATTTATCTTTATGCATAGAGCCCCCAGAGTCGATCCATCTGATTTCGTCCATCTGTCTGACCCTGGCCAATAATGGTTCCAAGCAAATTGCATATATTAATGGTGATAGTGGGCATCCTTGTTTGGTTCCCCTTTGTAATAAAATGGGAAGGGATAGTTGGCCATTAAGTAGTAGTCTCGTGGTGGGTTGTATATAATTGGCTTTGATGTATTTTGCACATCTTGGCCCAAAACCCGTGTTTGTGTCACGACCCTCGCCCAAAACCCCCTCTAGCAAACCCATTGACCAGGTGGAGTCAGGACTCGGGCCTCTAGAGCTTGACATCCTCTTCAAAAGCCCTCATGGGGCGAGTCCTGGCGCCTATGGCGCCAGGCTCATACACCATGAAAAACAATGTGCTTGGGAACTACTTTATTGTCACTGTCAGCCAACATGGAGGCATCCACATAGCTTGGTTCCTAGGAATCAAGCTATGTGGTATAGTGTTTTGGGTGTGGTAGCCTAGGGACAACTTTACCTGGACTATTTTGTTGGGGCTATTTAAACCACACCCGAGCAAGACAACACGCTTCGCGTTACTTTGCAGCTTGCAACGTGACACTCACCGTGTCCAGCTATTCCCTCGAACCTCGGAAAAGCAGAACCTGCAAGGAGACAAAAGGAACATCATTAGCAGCAGCATCTTACCTGCAGTCCTCATGTTTAAACACTCACAGCTACTGAGCACAGCTTCCTCGAATCTGCACGCCTCCTGGACAGAACAACCTGAAAGAGGAAGATAGAGGCAACATTAAAGAAAGCAGTAGAGACATTTACAAATTATGAACTGCTCAAAAGGCTTACCTGGCTGGTCGCCTCTTGGCTGGTACCACTCCGGACATTCCACTTGCGCTGAAGAACACCGCGACCTACAAGGAAGGAAAACACAGGTTAGCAAAGGCAAGACTTTGCAGCGTTGCACATAGCGCTAACTTACCGCATCATAGCGCTCTTAATGCACCATCATTTACCAGCGGGGCTCAACCAAGCCAGTTCGCGGCGCTGAAGCTCTGCATACCTAAGGGAGAAAAAAGACATTTTAAACAAAGAAAGGCATGCAGGATAGCAACAAAACTAAACAACAGCAATAAGACCTACCTGAAAAATATCAAACGGGCCGGCGTCAGTGAAATAACTGGACCGCACTCGCCCATGAAAGACAACGTGACCCTGCAAAGAAGGCAGGACGGAGAGCACGCCTAATTCTACCACAAGGTGAGGCGAGGGCGCCAAAGGGACTGAAATCATACGGGGGTGGAGGGAGGATACTTAACCCAGTTGGTTAGTCTTGAACACAGTCCTCCTGTAATTTCAGGCAGAACCTTCCCCGCAGACCACATCAGGGCAAAGCTGAGAAGCATACCAACGAGTAACCCGGCTGGGTGGCGTCCCTGTGGATACCAGGTGAGCGTAACAGTTTGCCAGGGTGAGAAAGCGGGACGACCACTCAACTTGATCGAAAGCTTTTTCAGTGTCAATTGAGAAAAGCACTGCAGGAAACTTTTTCTTCTCTACCTTCTCTATGATGTGAAACACTCTCTTTATATTATCATGCGTCTGCCCGCTGTTTAATAAAACCCGTCTGATCTGTCTGTATTAATGAGGGTAACAAATCCTCCATCCTATTGGCGAGGATGTTTGTAAAGATTTTTGCATCTAAATTTATTAGAGCAATTGGGCGATATAACCCGCAATTATTCGGGTCTTTGCCAGGCTTAGGGAATATAACTATTTTTGCCTCTTCCATAGTAAAGGAAATGCAACCGGTATGCGCAAAGGAGTTGTATAATTGTTTAATCTGGGGGCTAGTAAATTCAGATATGTTTTGTAAAATATAGCCGGGTATCCATCCGGGCCGAGCAATTTATTCAGAGGAAGATTGGTAACCCTAAGAATTTCATCTTGCGTGATATCATGTTCCAATCCTTCCCTATCTAATGATGTTAATTAACGGAGGTCAATCTTTAGTAGATATTCCTTCTGTAAGTGAGAGTCTGGATGTTCCGATCAATATAGGTACAAATAAGATGCGTTAAATAGTGTAAGTATGTGAGGAGTTTCGGCAATTATATCACCTGAGGGGAATCAAATCTGTTGTATAGTCTGTGATGTCATTTTCCGAAGAAGCTGATTAGCCAGCAGTCTGTCCATTTTATTAGCCTTGATATAATACTTTTGCTTAAGGTACAGCAGGGATTTTTCTACTTTCTTAGTATTGTGTAAATTGAGCATGCCTGCCGTAGCCATATATGCGTTTTGTTTGATCAGACCTGTGTTTGTTTCCAAACTTTTCATTGCCCTTCTAAAATCTTCCTTCAATTCCATTTCCAACGCTAATTTCTGCTTACGTCTGTTGGCGACTTCTGCTATTAAAAGACCCCGAACGGTCGCTTTAAAGGCGTCCAATGTAGTATTTATAGAGGTTTGGCCTTCCAGATTCAAGTAAATAAAACTCCTGTATCTGCTCTGCAGTTTTATCCCCAATAACTTGATCTCTCTGTAGCTCTCCAGGTCCATAAACTCTGAGTTTTTCGGGAGACACTTATCTCTGTCACTATCGGAGCATGGTCTGACAGAGTAATAGGATGTGTTGTGATGTGGATAATTCTACCTAATTAGTGGATTGAAACCCATGCATAATCTATACGCGAAAGGGAGCGATGTACATGTGAATAAAATCTATAACCTTTATCCGCTCCTCTGAGAGTCAATTCAAAGTTCATAAATATAAATCGTCCCTCTTTGTGATTCTTAGTATGATATACTTTAATACAAGCCTCAGCTCTAATTGCAATAAACTCACCCGCAACCTTCCCCTTTGTATTCAGCTGCACAATATTCGGGGAAAGCGAAATTTATACTTATCCGCTCGCCGAACGTGGGTTTCTTGGAGGGCCACCAAGTCCGGTTGATAGCGTCCCAATGAGGCCTCAAATTTCCGGCATTTCAGTGTGGTGTTAACCCTGTTAATATTCAATGAGAAGCATTTGAATTAGGGAAATTGTGATACGTTTCTATGGGGTTGATCACTGTAAACTCCTAAAGCCCTCATAGCACAGCGGTTATCCCCCTCCCCAATTCCCCTCCCCAACCCACGTTCCCAATATTTCGCCCCAACTCCCCCCCACCTCCATCCCCATATTCTCCCATGGAGCGAGTCACAGTACCTATTGTACCCTGGAGTGAAATGCCCCAGCCGTGACTCACCTTTTCTCCCAAGGCAGAGTGTGGGATGTCCTAACACCCCCATTTGCTACCTGAACGGATGCAATTCCAAGATGAAACACTTCATCTCTTCTGGTCATAATTTTAGTTCAACCATGTCTGAACTGTGTTCTTCTATGTTCCTTTACAAGGCCTCTGTGTCACTGTTTGAGAATGAAGCCCTCCAAGACGGACTCTCCGGTTCTCGTTTTGTGTACCTCCTTCCATGAAAGGAGTCAATCTACCGTAGACCATTCCCACTGTTTGATACATGGCGCCATTGTTCCTGAAGCCTCTTCCAGGAATATCTTCAGTTTCCTCTTCCTCAATTCGAAGAAGTGCGATTCCAGCCTCCCGGGATGTGATCCTGTGTTGTCTCCCTGCCAATGAAAAAGCCAATCCAAATAGGAATGTCCAACTGTATTTAATATCGCGTGTGCAAAGAGCTTTAAACACCACCTGCATTTGCCTTCATTTTTGGAGGGTCTTCGGCAAAAGATCTTAGTACAATTGTTTTGGAAGTAGTAGATGTTAGGCAGAAACCTGTGCAGTTCCCTTAGGGACCACTGCAAAAAGTTTAAGACCACATGAGTAAGCAGTAAACCCAGTTGGTAGCAGGCTGCACCACCCAGATTTACATGGTAGCTGTGGCTGAGCAGTCAGACTTCTCTCAAGAAGAGTTAGGCATTATATAGAGTATATACAGTAGGGCTAAAAATACAGTAGCACAAGCAAACACTGACCAGAGCTTTGGTATAAAAGTATATAAATATTTATTTAAAACACACTTGTAAAAATACACTGGCACTAATATGTCAAGCAAGTTCAAACACAGTCACTATAAGTATATACACCTCCCTAGCCCTCCCTAACACCACTTATTTAGCAAAACAGAGGTGAGTGCGTTAACGTAGATGGCACACCAATCATTTTTTTTAAAAAGGGAGACAAAAAAGGCAGAACAGGAAAATAACACAGTACCAACACTTTTAAGAAACCACAGCAAGTCAAGAAAGGCAGGGTCTACTGTAGAGCAAAATGTTCATAGGCCAGGCCCACTCTTGGAGAGAGCAAGGCAGGATGTGCCCAAGATCACACAGTGGAAATGCACTCAAAGTCTTTGCAGGAAAGTCAAAAAGAGGTTGGATCAGTTCAGAAAGGTAAAGTTGGCAGGTCTGAGGTCAACTCCAGAATAAAGAGTCGAGGATTTACGGGACACCTTGGACAATCGGTTGCAAGGGAGATCAGGCGGGACACAGTACCTGAAATGGTGAGAAAGCTCCAGCGGGGGCAGTTGTTCCTGGCAGCGGGTGCAAGTCGGGGCTTTGTCCAGGGGAAAATATGATCTCGACGTGGAGGAAAGCTGGAGGGCGTTGCACTGCCAGGGAAGAAACCAGCCGCGGAGTTTCCCGATTAAAAGGTACAACCCTTTTATTCGAGGTAGTGGTGAATCGTGGCTATCCGGCCGCCAGGGTGCTTGGCACGGGCGATTCGACCACGAGATGATCCAGGAAGGCAAAAAAGGCAAACTGGTTGGTCCCACCAGCTCAAAGGGAAGACGACTCTCCTGGAAGAAGATCTCCTCTGTCGTCGGGGAAGTGGTGAGTTCGTACAGCAGGGCTCCACCGGTGGTGTCGTCATTGTAGATGGCTCAGCTTCTCCCCTCTTCAGATTCTTTAGGTCCTGTGGCGACTTCTGAAGTTCCAGTCCCCAAAGACCTGCTTTTATGCAGCAAAAGCCCCATTCATCAGCCTAGCTGTCACTTAAACATGCTAAGTGGTGAGCCGGGCGGCTCACCACTGGGCCAATCATACAAGAGTGCGACTTGAGTTGCTAAGGCAACTCAGTCCAGGGTGCCTAATCCCCCTCCCACACATCCTGTTGACCCCAGACAGAGTGGCACCATTTGGAGGGCTTCTGTGGAGAAGCCCGCCAAAAAGTGGAACAAAGGGCTCGACTTGGGTTAGAGTTTCAGAGGCGAACACAAACGCCATTTTAAAACCGAGTCCTGGCATAAAGACCCAACCGGGGAATAAATATTAAATAAATAACCGGCGGTATCTTTAACATTGCACCAAAAAGTGGTGCGTTTAAAATGAATGGGAAAATCCCATAGGAAATATTCCAGTGGAATATTTTGCGTGTTATCCACTGCCACCAGCCAGAAACTCGACAAGGGGGGACTGGACAGTGCCCCCTTGGAAAACAGACCCAGGGGTAATCGAATTACCCCTACCAGTAGTTCCACAATATGATGGTTTGTACTGGTGCTGTTCACAATTTGAGACTAGTAAAGCCAATGGTGACTTTATATGCCCTGGGAGACAGTAGTCAGTCCCAGGGTATGGAATCTATGTTTGGGGGTCACCATGACACCCCTGTGTTACTGCGCTGAGGGTGCTGTGTAACACGCATACCAAAAACACATGAAGCCCTGTGGAGTAAAAGACCTTGTAGCCCAAAATAACACATTACATAGTCAAAGGACATTCTCAAATCATGCCTAAGAGTGGGAGAAAAAGAGTCTCACTCTTAGCAGGAGAAAAAAATAAACCCCAAAAAATCCAGCAAAGCTGCTGGGGAACTCACTATGTTTGGGAAATTAGCCTTATCAGAGAATTCTCCCTAACAGTAGAGAAGGAGATCAAGGAGATGGAGGCTTTGGAAACTACTAGACAAAAGAATTTTAAGAAACTTAATGAAATTGTTAGGAAACATCAGGATGAAGTGAAATTAAGAAAATCTAGTAAGGTGTCACGTGATGACAGGCACTATAGGTTGGATAGGGTGTACACCTTCCAACCCAAATATGATGAACAAACTAGGGTTCCATCTACAAGTAGTACGCCGGGCCCATCACCCTCTAGCTCGGATGGGGGAAGTGATGGAGATGGGCGATTGCACAATGTAGGTAATTTGACTAACTCTAATGTCAAAAAAGATTTTTTAGACTAAATAAGGCGTTTTCGCAAAGGGGATCTTACTCCAATCAAACATGTAAGATTTCAAAATCCAGTACATACAAGTATTACACCAACAGGACCCACTCAAGGTGCAAAGGGGGGGGGGCAGAATATCTAACAGGGCAACAGGAAACAAGGTGGGTGTGCAGGCCAAGTTAGAAGCCAGGAAGGACAGAATACCACAGAAATAAGGGAGGGTGTCAATTTGGTCCTTAATTTATCTGACCGTATTCTCTATGAGACTGAACTGAGGGTGTTTCAGGGTTTGTCCTTCGCACTGACAAAGGAATTTGACCATACTAATATACAGATTGATATTTATAAATACACCAGGAAACTGAAACTTAGGATGTTTTTCCACAATTCAACATGGAAAACAAAGAGAAGAGTTATCGTCCAGAATTAAGTACTTTCACTATTAAAGATGTTCAGAACACTGCACTTGCAATGTCTATTTCAAACAATTCTGATACATGTCCTGAAGTCATCTTGGATGACTTACAGATTGAAAGTACTATACTGATTGAAACTAATTTGAAACCTAAGTCGCTTTTCGTACCACTGACTCAGTACAATTGCTTGATAGATACATACCATCAAGCAGTAATCAATGACATCCATTCATTTTCAGACAAAAAAGCAATAGGGGTATCCCGTCTGGGGGCAATTTAAGCCATAAAAACAAGCAGCTGTCAAGAAGCTATGCAGCTATGATGAGGTCATTATTAAGGAGGCTGATAAAGGCAGTAAAAGTCATTTTTAATAGAAGTGACTATATCAAACTAGCTGAAAAACATCTATGGCAACCAGGTTACTACGAAAAAACTAATCTTGATTTTGTGATAAAATCCATCTATGGTTATAAAGAACCTTTGACAAATGGCATAGATTGCAATTGATTAAAGATGAGAAGGGTTCTTGGTATGTGAGACACCACATAATTTATTTTTTACCAAAAGTGCATAAGACGTATGCAGAGCTGCCTGACGTACGACCAATTGTGAGTGGAAATGGTTGGATAACAGAAAATCTGTCTTGATTTATTGATATCTTGTTGAGACTTGAAGTTTTGAAATTATAGTAACTTGTAAGGGATACTAGGCATGTATTAGAGATCCTAAGAGGTATTGAATGGAACACAAATCAAATTCTACTACAATTTCTATTAATTTGCATTTTTAAAGCGCTCACACAGCCCGTGGGCATCGAGGCACTGTTACAGGAATTTTGTTTTTTTAGTTGCGTAATTGTGTTTTTTTTGTCTTAGTTGCGTATTTATAACGCGCTTAAACACCCAGAGGTTTCTAAGCGCAGACCCGGGGATCGAACCTGTGTTGCTTCGTGTCATCTTGCTTCCAAGGCTCGTATGTTGCTGCTGAGCTATCCTCCCGGGACAGTGGATGTCAAGGCGTTGCACACGTCTATAGATCACCAACGAGCACTGTCAACTATTGATTATTTTTATAATACCAAATCTGATTCCTTCATGAAATCAGTTACAATGCTGAAAGAGTTTGCATCACAACATTTTTTTATTTGATCAAGTCTTGTACAAACAGATTAAGGTTGTGGCAATGGGGGCATGGTGTGCACCTCCCCTGGTGAATTTGTTTATCGGGGAATTTGAATATACACATTTGATGAAATATCCACATGTGACTAACAAAGTATGTACATGGGTGAGTTACATTGATGATATTCTGTTAATATGGAATGGTACCGATGACTAACTTACAGCCTTTAATGAATATCTTAATATCAATGCGTTTGGCATTGAACTGACCTTGGAAAAAAGCACTAAACATGTAACATTTTTGGATTTACATATTACTATTGATGGCGGTAACCTACACACCTTTACGTTTAGGAAGGATACATAAGTGAAACCCAATCTTATACTCAACCAGCTGTCATAAAAAAGTGTTATAGACAACATTCCGAAAGGTGATTTTTTTGCATGCAAAACGGAACTGCAGTAGAACATGTGATTGTAACAATGAGAAACTGCATTTTGAGGAGAGATTTGTACAAAGAGGTTATGCTATGAATATTGTTGATGATGCCAAGAAAAGGACTTACAATGCAAATAGAGATTTGTTACTAACTCCTAAAGTAAGAACTTTAAAAAAAGAAACAAAGTCTAGAATGATAACCCAGTTTTCAAAGGATAACCAAATAATTTTAAAATCTTCAAAAAGCATTCGCCGATCTTGCAATTAGATGATGTTTTGAAAAAGTATATTGGGAACAAACCAGATTTTGTGTACAACAAGGCACCAACATTAAACACCATTCTGAGTCCCAGCTTTATGACTAGTAATGTAGATTATGCACAAAGGGGGGAAGCCAGTGAAGGGCATTTTCAAGTGCATGAATTGCACTGTGTAAATACGCATTAAACAATGTGCAAACATATGTGACGGGAGACAATCGGAAGATACAAATACAGGATCTAATTAATTGTAGAATCAAATTTGTTATGTATATTGTTGTCTCTGTCTGCAATAAATTGTATGTTGGTTCTACAATTAGAGAATTACGATTCCGTATTAGAGAACATTGGAACATGTCTATTACGTCAGAGAAAAGAGTGCCACTAAAAGAGCATTGGGATAAGGTACATCAGATGGACAATAAGGAACAAATGAAATTCATTGGAGTCAAGAACACACATTCCAGAAACAGAATGGGCGACCGTGAAAGAATTCTAAGACAGGAAGAGCGAAACTCATCCGCAGATTACAGAGCACAACAAATGGGCTAAATCAGGACACGGAAATTGAGATGTATTCATGATTGATGATTATATTCAGTTCGAAGAGATGCATGTTGGGTACTAATTATATGATAATGCATATGATTGGTTGAATTGGTACCAACCTGAAATGGTATAATGTGTATTTGTTTAGAAGTATGGTATCAACAAACCCAAATTAAGTATCAATAATAATTAACTTTGACTTGGGGACCATGCTTAACACTGACTAGATTACACCTCCATACGAATGACAGACTTGGGTTAATGACCCATACCAATATTATACAATTTTACTCATCTGATAATTGGGATTCAAGTATAACTTTAGATGGCTGATTTGTGACTAGGAAAACTGTATATCATAAATTTTGTAATATTGAGAACTATTACCGAGAACAGATTAACTGATAACAGCTTTTCATTTTTTTGAATTGACAAATTACACTTCTAATTTGTCTCATGGGAATTGGCGATCGTCAACCATTAAACATGGATGACATAATGTAGTGGGTAGGACAAACCTTTTGTTTGAGCAGGTCTAAAATGACCGGCAAGCGTCAGCACGGCATTGAACATCACGCAAATAGTGACGTTCTAAATACAGTCTTAAAGATGGCGGAGGTGATCCCAAACAGGGGACACCGCTGACATGGGTGATTCAAATCCGATGAAATAGTTTCATGAGCCATGTAAGGTAAAGAACTGCTAGCAAAGGAAATACCAAGCTTTTCTAATTCTTAGTGTTATTATAACATGTACAGTGTTTTTTTGGATCGGCGTAGTAGAATTCTGAAAAGGGTTTTTTCATTAACTTTTCTAGCAATACTAATCAGGAGACAGAATGCAGCATATGTCTTGCATTTCTCGGCACTTTTTTGTGATATCCCTGGGCGCGCTCCCACATCCCATCACTCATTGGGGCACGCATTTCCTCTTCCCAGTCTTGCCTGAGTTGTACCACTTCCTTCCCCACTTTGGTCATCATCAGCTCATATATTCTTGAAATTTCGTGCCCCCGCCTCTGCTATGTCATATATCATATCTATGGCGGCATCTGGGTCATCTGCTAATATTTCCTCAGGCCATGTCTCTTTAATCCGCTGCACCACCCTATGATATGTGATATACTGTCCCGCATGTAACCCCGTTTCCTCCACCAGCCCCTCAAAATCCCTTATACTCCCTTCTTGCCACATATTGCCCATCGTCGCTATCCCCATAGGCTCCCAGTGCTTCCTAAACATTAGTTTAAGTTGCCTTTCTCTTCCCGCCAGCGCGACCAATGGTACCTGCGGGGAGCACGGGGACGGGCTGACCATTATCTGACAGGCTCTCCGCCATATCTCCTACCCGAGTGTCATCATTCTTGGCTGCCCTTCCATATCCGATTTAGGCAACCACATCATTTCTCTGAGGAAAAATGGGGTGCAATCCAGTTGGAACAACCTGGATTCAGAGGTCGGCTCCTCAGAAAGCCATTTAGCTACATACTGAAGTTGACTTGCTATCTAATACATTTCATAGTTTGGTAATTTTATGCCCCCTTTCTCAAGTGGGCTTTGCAGCTTCCAGAGGGCCACCCTGTTTCTTGTCCCATGCCAGAGGAATTCCCTGCATATGCTACTCAACCTAGCAAAGAATCTCCTAGGTATCAAGTATGGGATGTTCCAAAAGTAGCGCAACAGTCTTGGCAGGACCACCATTTTCAGCATTGCCCCTCTTCCCATCATTGCCAAGGGAAGCTTCACCCAGAATCTCATACTATTTTCAATCTCCGGACAGCCTTATTAGTGTTGTATTGGTGCTCCGCTTCCACCGTATGGTATATATCTATCTCAAGATAGCGAAACGTGCTAACCTCCCATGGTATCTGGAAGATTGGTAGTTGTTCCAACGGGATCCCTTTGTCCCTACCCAGTGGGAATACACAAGACTTTTTGGGGTTCACAGCTATACCTGAAAGCCTTGCAAATCGCTCCATCACTTCCAGGACATACTGGAGGTTTTCTTCAGGGTAGCGCAGATACAGCAGCATATCATCAGCATACAGGGAAATTAAATGCGGTTCCCCCCTTATGGTGATTCCTATTGCATCATACTGCTGCCTCAGGTACATTGCCAAAGTCTCTAAGGCCAGAAGGTACAACATGGGGGACCACGGGCATCCCTGTCTGGTGCCTCTACTAAGTTGCCGCCTCTCTGATATAACTGCCCCTGTCTTCACTCTGGCCAGCGGCGCACTATATAGTAATTTGGCCCATTTAAGATACCCCGGCCCTATCCCATAGTTTGTCAGAGTAGCAATCAGCCATGGCCATTTGACCGAGTCAAAGGCCTTTATTGCGTCCAACGACACTATTGCCATCTCACCCGTCTCCTCGTTGGCATGTTCAATGACTCGGTGGAGTCGCCTAAGATTGTTGGATATATTCCTGTTGGGGACATAACCAGTTTGGTCGGGGTGCATTAGTTTGTTAATGACTCTCCTCATTCTATTTGCCAGGACCACCATCAGTATTTTACTATCCTGGTTCAGAATCGACAGGGGTCTGTAGGAGCTGCACTCACAGCCAGGCTTGTTTGGTTTGGGGAGTGGTATGATGATCGCCTCTCTCAGGGACTCTGGTAGCCTCCCAACTTTGTATGCTTCGTTGATCATCTCTAAGAGTGGGGGGGAGTTCCTCATTTTTATACATCTTATAAAATTCACTGGGGGGGTCCATCACACCCCGGGGTCTTCCTAGTGGGTAGCTGCCTCACCACTTCTTCCAGTTCCTCTAGAATGATTGGTGCATCAAGCTCCTCTCGCTCTTCAGCGCTAATCTGCTGCAATCCTATATCCTCCAGAGTTTCGCTTATTTCCTTGCTGTCACTTTCCTCCACATCCCCATACAGGATGCGGTAATAATCTGCAAATTCTTGATTCACTCCCTCCTGGGTATCTGCTATACTTTCATCCTCTCTTGCTATCGTCCTGATTACTGGTCTAGGAGTCTCGCTTTTGTATAGCCATGCCAGGACCCTGCCTGGTTTATCCCCCCCTGCATGCTGCTTCTATATGTATTTTTTGTAATTGAGATTGCACAGCCTTTCCCAGTGTCCTAAGCATTCCTGCTGCAGCCTAAGTGTGACTTCATTATCGTCTTTAGTGTTACCTCCTCTTTTGAATGCCATTGCTAGCTCTGTTTCCACTTTTTGTAGTTCCGGCAGAATCCCACCCTGTAACCCCTTAGACTTGGCTATAGCTATCCCCCTCACTACCACTTTAAAGGCCTCCCAGAGCACACCCGCCGACTCCACAATACCTGTATTAGTCTCAAAATAGCTTATTATTTCCTCTCTCATGTCCTCTCTAAAAATGTTATCCTTCAGTGCTTCTGCTCGGAGGCGCCATGTCGGTATTTTTGCTCTCGGGGGCCGGTACTGCCATGCTAATATCACCGACAAATGGTCCGAAAGGACCCTCGCTTTGTATTCTGTCTGTGCTATTTCTGCCATCAGTTCATGCGTGACAAACATATAATCCAATCTGGTGTATAGATTCTGGGGGCTGAATAATGCGAATATTGCGGTCTTGTGGATAGTGTGACCGCCATGCATCCTCCAACCCGAAGTCTGCCAGCAGGGACTGCAAAATCATGGCCGCTGAGGTTGGTCTTTCTATTTTGGCATCCAACCTATCCAGCCTCGGGTTCAGTAGACAGTTGATGTCTCCTCCCCTGATCGCCGCCCCTCCCAGGCTCACGCTGAGTTTGCTATATAGGGTTCTAAAGTATGCCGCTGTATCCTGATTTGGGGCGTATGTATTTATAATACATATTTCCTTGTTTTCTACCAACCCTTTTATTATTACCATCCTCCCATCTGGTTCAACTGTAGATTGCAGTAGCTGAAACGGTACATGCAGTGCAACCCAGGTAATCACCCCTCTAGCATAAGCCGAGTATGTTGCGCCCACGACAGTCCCTCTCCATTTCTTCCGGACCACCTCCAGTTTTTCTAGCGTCAGATGCGTCTCTTGCAGTAAGGCTATGTCTATTTTCTGCCTGCGCAAATGCATCATAACCTTATTTCTTTTTAAATAGCTATTGAGCCTTCTAACATTCCAGGTAACTACTTTAAGGTCGCCCATAACGTATCCGGGTCCCACTCCACCCTCCACAAATACCAGCCAGCTCTCAGTTCTCCCCTTTTTTCATGTAGGCGTGTTCCCCAATACAAACTTCCCCTAACTATTAACACTTCCCCAACTCCCCACTCTCTCCCACCCTCCTCCCTTCCCAGCCCCTTCACACTCACCAACTCTACCCCAACTCCCCATTTTCCCCCTCCCTTCCTTGCCCCAACTTACCCCGCCCTTCCCCCCCAACTGTTGCCCAGCTCCATCCCTGGATCTCAGGCACCCACGCATCTAGCCCTTTTCCGGCAGTTGCCTTACTTGCAGCTCAGCAGGGAGATGTCGCCCTAGTGGCGGTCCTCCTATTCTGACTTCCGGGGGTAGGTTGTCTTCGTCCAGTTGCTCCTTATTTAAAAATAAAGCTGATCGCCCCTTCCGCGATTCTTTTTACATTACACATTCTATATTCCAGTCCAACATGTTCAAATGTCTCATTAAAGTTACCCATTACCCGGCGCCCTTCTCTTAACACACATAGCTGTTGGATCACTTATCGTATCCCTCTCGATCCCGCTCCTCATCTCTCTGAGGGCAGCGATGTGCGTCCAGCCACGTCGCTGCTTCTTCCGGGGAATCAAAAAAGTGCGTTTTGTCTTTGTGGAGTGTCTTGAGTTTTGCAGGGTACAGCAACATATATTTAAATCCAGCTGTGCGCAGTCTCCTCTTGATCGCCACGTAGCTATAACGCTGTCTCTGAAGCAGCATAGTGTAATCAGGGTATGCAGTGATGGTTGCAGACGCTCTTTTTATCGTCCCTCCTTTCCTGAAGAACTCTAAGATCTTTTCCCTGTCCCTATAGTTCAGGATCTTTGCTATGATTGCTCTCGGAGGGGCTCCAGGCTGCGGCTTCCTCATCAAGGCCCTGTGCGCACGTTCAACTGCAAACCCTTGGGAGAGTTTATTTGCACCTATCTCTTGTATGATCATGTTTTCCACATAGTTTGTGGGGTCTTGGACTTCTTCCCCTTCCGGCAGACTGACCACGCATATGTTATTGCGTTGCACTCTTCCTTCGGCCTCCTCTGTTCGGTTCTCCAGGTTGGCTACCTGCTGCTTCAATATGTGGACTGCCTTGGCATTGACCGTACTAGTATCTGCGTGGATTTTCACCGCACTCTCCAGTCCGCTGGTCCTCTCCGCCAATGCTCTTACATCTTGTCTCAATAGATTTACCCCCACTCCAACCGCATTTATTTTCGATTCTAGTGCAGTCCTCAACTCTTCCATCGTCATCCCCCACGAAGCTTTCAGTTCCGTTATGGCTGTTAATATCATGTGGTTTTCACTTGGCGTTGCTGCCCCTGTGGATGCGGTAGCCACACTTTGCATTGGAGTGGCGGGGGACTGTTGTGGTTTAGCGAAAATGTCCATTGTGGCTGCTTACCCTTGGCATTGCCCCCCCTCACAGACATGTCCGTCTTGTTATGCACTCTCGAGTCTGATGCACCAGCAGTGTTCAGGTCTGTGCTCCTTTGAAGTCTTTCACCTGGCTGAGGGTTCCGTGTGATGTGGCCCGTCCCGATTTCCGTGCTGTCTCCATGTGCTCATGGAAGACGCCCCAGGCGTGCCTTCTTTGTCTAGGGGCACCCTTAGTATTCCTGTCGTCGGGTTAGCTCCCTGACCCGCAGCTGGCACTTTGCTTCACTGGCTCATAAACTGCTCCAGGCTGGGAGCGCTGTGGCACCTCCTTGCCTCTTGTCGAGGAATATCTTCTCTTTTCTCCACCCCACCCATGGCCTCATTGTCGTCTGTTAGCTATGGGAGATCTCCCTCTATTTGCCGCCACAGGTGCCGTAGGCATGTATTCCTCAGCAGTGTGGCTCTCTTTCTTTCTGGGGATCACCTCCACACCATGCTTGGTGCTTGCTCGCCTGTGCCCAGCGCTGCCATTTACATTGGTAGCTTCATGCCAATGTGCACCTGGGGCAGTGCCACCGCCCCTGAGGTCCCAATTCTGTTGCCACCATCCTGCGGGCCACTGCTCACTCCTTAACGTTGCACTGTGCCTCCTCCTTACCACGAGGGGGGACCACCTCTGCACGGGTGGCCCGTGCTATAGTGTTAGTGCCTACAACTTCCGGCACTATGGCTGGGTTAGGCAACAGGGATTTCGTTCGCTTGCCTATTGTTTACTGCAGCCAACAGAGATTCCATTTGAAGCAGCTTTTCTTCAATCCTCCGCACCTAGGTTCTGTGGAGTTCATTTATTGTATTGTATGGAATGTACTTCACGTTACCTCAGGCAGCCTCTAAGAGCGCACCCGCGCCTCCTGCACAGTGCGCCTTTACAGCAACACAGCTGCACGTCCTTTGTTCTATGTTCCTGCTCTGCCGTGTAATCCGCGGCTGTTCCACTGTCCTCGGGTCCTCTTTCTTTGGTGCAGTGTCTGAGCGCAGCTTGTGCTTGCGCTCGTGCTGAGGTTGGATTCTCCGGCGTCCGCAGGGCCTTCCCTCCCGGTTGCCTCGGTCCAGGCGCTCCGGCACTTTATTTTATTATGTAAAATTGAATTTTTTTTTTGTTCCCCGTAGTGTAAAGCGTATTTAGTTGTAAACTGAAAAGGGCGTTCGGGTCGAGCAGTTTTAAATTGTCCAGATAAAAGGCTTTTGGTCAAGGGCACCACCGTCCATAAAATGCCAAGTTTATCGTTGCCTCAGCCAGCCCTCCGGTGTGCACCCGCACCTCCTTCGCAGTGCTCTTATCATCCATGCGGCCGCGCGTCCTGCTCCGCCGTGTAATAAGCCTTCTTTCCACGCACCCGGCATTCGTGTCTCAGGGGGCCCCGGACTTTATAGCGCAGCTTGTGCTTGCGCTTGTGCTGGGATTAGGTTCGCCGGCACCCGCAGGTCCTCCCTCACATTCACCTCGGTCCGAGCGCTCCTGCGCTCCTTTCCATAAAATGCTTATGCCGGGTGTTCTTAGCTCTCAGGTAGACGTGCTCCTCCACTGCTGCAGTGCTTTTTGTGGTAGGCACGATGCGGCTCCTGGAAGCTCCTTTGTTTACTCTACGCCGCCATCTTGCTGCCAGCCTTTCTTCCACCGCCGAAGGTTACAATGTAGCACAACTTTCCTCCCTGACACTCGATCTTCTCGGCAAACGATGCATCTGGCTCAGCTCCGATTCGCATTTGTTCTCGTCTCCTTTCTTTTCGAAACTGACGGACTGTAAGCATGCGATCGCACGGATCAATTGCTGGATCCAGGACCTCCGAAGTAGAGCAGCCTATTCCATGGCTGCCAAGCCATGCCCCAAATACTATTACTATGATTTATCTGAAATATCATAATGGGCTGGAAAAGAGGTCGAGTAGCGGTTGTCACTATTATTTTGATTAGAACGTTTGGCCATGCGGCATAACTAACAGTATGTTGGGGGTGTTATGACGTGGGGTGTAGGCCTGTAACCCAAATTACACTTAATTTTATATATTTTTATATGTTCATTGAGTGATGGATTGGCCTGATTCTTTTCCTTGATATCTCATAAAGCTATGTGTTATTTTCTCCCTTTTTCCTTTAGATAACGATCTTCAAAGCCTATGGATTTAGGGCAATGAATTAATTGTCAGGATTGATACAGATAAATTGTACATGTGAATTGGCAATGTGGTTTCAGTAGAAAATATCTACTGGCGGTGTGTAACTATAGCAATGAATCTAATTACCTAGACAAAGCCCAGGTGGGCGAAACATTGGCACATGCTGTCTAATCAGTTATTGTAGGAAATAGCCATGTAGGATATGGAAGGATATTTTTGTCATTTTAATTGATCTACTATAAATTGTGAACCACAGCGCATTAGTGTCTGGATTCTTTCTTTTCATTGTTGTCTACAATTGAATGGCCACTCCATTATATGTTATTGGAGCCACTGTTCTGGCCTACCCTAAAATCTGCTCCTTTTGTGCACATGTCACAAGCACATCTCCCGGGCGGGCTCCTAGATCTGTTCGCTTCGGGCCAGTCCGATAAACCCGGTCCAACTGGATACCCTCATGCTC